>NW_022985551.1:6831-425932 GCF_010093815.1 Pseudovirgaria hyperparasitica
ATGGATAGAGATAATATATTAATTAATATATTAACTCTTAGCGTACTAAAATGGACTAAATCGGATAGTTATAGAATACTATTAGTATTTAGTATACTATTTAATATATATTATCGATTCTTAATAATAACGCACGTAAATTATATATATATAGACATTCCTATAGCCATAGATAGTTGTCTCTTTAAGCCTTTTAATTAAATATACTTTATATACTATATATTATATCCCTTAGTCTTATTCATTTAAGATACCTTCTATACTACCTATCCTTCTAAGGGTATTATATATATCTATTTTATATATACCCTTTTTAAACTCTTATATTCTATCTATAGTAGAGAATTTTCTTATTAGCTACTATTTTCTTTCTATAATAGATAAAGACTATCTATTAGCTATCTACTTATAAGTAAGTAATAATATTTTAGATCTATTACTAAGAACTTATAATACTCTAGTTTAGTTATATTCTAAGACTATATATATATTATATAATATTCTCTATCTATAAGACTCTACTCTATAATACTATACTCTATAATACTATACTCTATAATACTAATACCTTTTAAACCCTAGAAAAGTAGCCTTAATTTAAGGCTACCTACAGCCTACTAGTCGCAGGCTATCTACAGCCTACTAGTCGTAGGCTATCTACAGCCTACTAGTCGCAGGCTATCTACAGCCTACTAGTCGCAGGCTACCCTAGTATATTATTATTATTATACTTTTCCTATAGTAGAACCTTTAATAACTCTACTAGTTAGAATATCTTTTAAGTAGTATAGAATATAAGTCTTATATAGAATAACTAATACATTAGGGCTGATTTATTCTTTGTCCACCTTATCCTAGTAGCATACGCCTTGGGTCCTCAATATATTCTTTGACCTATACACGAGTTAGTCTAATATGCTCTCAACCGATGGAATTACCATGCCTTGACTAAGAAAGTTACTGCTTCACGACCATCAAGGAGGCGATGATCGTAAGTGAGCGCGAGGTACATCATTGGCCGAATCTCCACCTTTCCGTCGATTGCGACCGGCTTCTCCTTGATAGCATGCAAACCAAGAACAGCTATGACAAGTCAGTTGTCAAACCTGACATGTGACACACAGCATGGCTTACCGGTCTGTGGAAGATTGATGATAGGAGTACCCATGAGCGAACCGAAGACACCACCCTGATGTGATCAGCCCAGACTTACAAATCCAGACATGTAGGACTTACGTTGCTAATAGTGAATGTACCTCCGGCCATGTCTTCGATGGTTAACTTGTTGTCACGAGCCTATCAAAGTTAGGATGTGTAATTCATCGTTCGGGTTTCACATACCTTCTTTCCGAGGTCTGCAATGGATTGCTCAATGCCAACTAGATCTAAAGACTCGGCGTTGCGCACGACCGGGGTGACGAGACCCTTTTCAGTAGCCACTGCGACACTAATATCGACATAGTCGCGATACACAATAGTGTCACCGCCATTTGGTCCCTCAATGGAGGCGTTCACAGCCGGTAGATCCTTCATTGCCAAAATACAAGCACGCGAAAAGGCACTCATGAAGCCAAGTTTGACGCCTGTCTTCTTGAGAATCTCATCCTTATATAGCTTCCTTAGGTCCATGAGAGAAGACATATCAACCTCGTTAAACGTGGTGAGTGAGGCGGCGGTGTTCTGAGACTGCTTCAATCTTTCCGAGATACGTAGACGCATCCTGTTCATCTTCACACGCCGTTCCTCTCGACTCCCAAATGCCGAATCGGATTTTCTTGTCTCATATTCCTTAGACGACGATGCTTGCTGTTTTTTGGGTGGCTCTTGATTATTTAGCTGACTGGATTGAGATACCTTTTCTTGTTTCGATGGCTCTGGCATCTTTTCTCCGGAAGATTTTGGTGAGATATCCTCGGTTTTTTGCTGCTCCTGTTCGCCTTTTGGCTGTGAAGCTGTCTCTTGGTCTCTTGATGCGCTCTCCTTTGGACTCTGCCCGGCCTCTTCTCTACCGCCACTCGGAGGGTCCCCTCCAGGTTCCATCTTCACGATATCTTGACCAACAGTAACGGTGTCTTCTTCGTTGACCAGGAACTCCTTGATTGTTCCGGATTCCGGGGCATTTACAGAAACATCGATCTATCCCCAGCGTCAACCCAAATAGTTCATCAGCCAATAGCATCTGACGAACCTTATCTGTTTCAATGGTCGCAATTTCCTCATCCTGCTCAACATAGTCTCCAACCTCTGCATCGTCTGTCAGATGATGGAGAACAGTTGTTTGTAAACGTGCACGTACGTTTCGAAAACTGCTTCAATGTGCCTTCCGTGATTGACTCTGCCATCTGAGGTACCTTCACAATCTTCTCTGCTGCGAAGGATAATGAGCTATGATGCATGGATACATAGTGCGACAGCATACCATATGTTCGAAACTGGTAGGAACTAACGCTTTGGGAGAAGTGTTGTAGCCTTCTACTTAACATTAGCATGACCACATTCACCAGCCGATGATGGTAGCGTCTACTTTGGCGTCATGGATATCAAACCCGACGAGATTGAACGGCCGATTGCGGAAAAATGTCTTGAGCAGGCGGGTGGTAAGCAAGCACGAGCTGTTAATGGACGCGACGACGGTCGAAGACCTCGCATGCCTGGCAGGCGGCGAAAGCACTGTTGACTTGACATCACAGGCTATGAGAAGCTGCTCTTCAGCTGTAGCGATATGGTAGAGAGAGGAAGAAGAAGAAGAAGAAGAAGAAGAAGAGGGACACAAAGTACAGCTAACGCGGCGCTTCAATGGCGATGTAGCTGTTTGAGACGCTGCCGAAAACCACGCGGAGCCTAGCGTGGCGGCGCGGCAGCGGACCTGAAATATTAGCGCGATCCGAGCAGCTTCACCGGGAACTCCACGGCTACCTTACTCTCTATGTCTACCATCAAACACCCAGCTACACTTCTGGACGAATCGCAGTCAATACCCGATAGTCATAAATCTTCTTCTTCGAGACCTATAACTGTACACCAACGACAGTGAAGGCTTAGTTCCAAGGATGTCGACAAAGCAGACGGTGCTGTCAGTACCTCGATCTCTCTCACCCAAGCCCTCATACTTGCACTGTAACATCGATTTGACACGTCTACCAGGTCACTCTACCGTCGCTCGTTGAAGCTGTCACTTGACTGGGCTGTTCACAGATATCTATGGCGGGGTCAGGCCTTGTACATTCGTTCGCTATTCGAAAACAACAAACACATTACTGAGCCGAGACAACAGAAGGCAGGTGGCCCATAGCAAGGAAGAGTAAAAAGCACAGGCTGACCAATGATTCACAGGCTTTGATTCAGGAGACGGAAGGTTTGCTTGAAAAATGGAAGCATCCTGACCCATACAGGCCCCCAACAGCACCAGGAGGTATGAGACCCTTGATGCAAAACCTCGAACCAAAGCCAATCGCTCATCATGTTAGGTTCTAAATACGAGAGGAATATACCAGCACCAATACTCGATCGTAAGTCAGTATCACTGATGTTATCAACGCAGGCTAACCCCTACAGCGCCCCCGAAAATGTCACTTTGATGTTGTTAGTGGAGCCAAACTAGAAGGCTTAGGAAAATAGCTCGCTCGCAGACGATTCATATAAATTGCGCAGGCTGTCCAAACATAGATATAGCTGATCGATGTATTGATGCAATTATCAAATTGGACTTACCGACTGACAGGTTCTCCATATCTACCAATTTGTATACTGAGGGTAATGCTCCTAGATTTGTCGACGGTTTCCTGGAGATTCTTGCATCGCATTCAATGATAATAATCTTGACAACCTGTCTTGCTATGTAAAAACCTTATGCTTACTTGGAATACATGGCGCATTAGTGGCGATTAGTTGAAAAACGCAAATCAGGCACGGTTAAGTCCACAAAGGACGAATGTGTTAATCTCATCAGATTTCATCCATGATTATGGAAGTAATATACAGCCCTACTGCTATTATGCAGTACGATATGAAGACCGTAAACCCAAGACCCAACCGAACCCCGTTATCATTGCATGAAACACCAAGCCGCGCCCATAAAACATCAAACAAAACAAGTCTACAATTCTTGCGAAGGGCCCTTGCCTGCCTTGGCAGTCTTCTTGGGAAGAAGGTCTGGAAAAACATAAGCATCGACACTGATTTGACGAATTGAATAACGTACTTTGATGAATGTTTGGCAGAACACCACCCTGTGCAATAGTGACATGCCCAAGTAGCTTGTTCAACTCCTCGTCATTGCGGATAGCTAACTGAAGATGACGAGGAATGATACGCGTCTTCTTGTTATCACGAGCGGCGTTACCAGCGAGCTCGAGAATTTCAGCAGCAAGGTATTCGAGAACAGCCGCGAGATAAACAGGAGCACCAGCACCAACACGCTGAGCGTAGTTGCCTTTCCTCAACAAACGATGAACACGACCGACGGGGAAAGCCAGACCGGCTTTAGACGAGCGACTAGAGTTAGAGATTAGATCAAGCTGTAAATTATGATTGTAGACCGAATCTCGTATGAGCCCCATTTGAAAGCAATGAGGCTGAGGCGAACGAAGGAAGTACATACGATTGAGCGGAGCTCTTGGAGCCTGAGGCCTTACCACCGGATTTGCCGCCAGTCATTTTGAGAGAGTTGAAAGTTTCGGGTTCGAAAACGGGTTTTGGGTGGGTTGAGGACGTTAGAGATGTGGTGAGCTGACGAGATGCGGTCGTTGACGGATAATCGAAGATGGAGAGAAGGAGAAAGGTTGACTACGGTGAGGGGCGGTAGCAGATTATAAGGACATCGCGCTCGGTTGTTATGGTTAGGCGCATCACTCACTTGCCAGGGCGCGCTTCGTCCCCATCAAAGCTTGGTAGAAGGCATACCGAAGTAGTTGCGGTGCACAGACCCTGCCTGAAGTGGGTAAGTGCCATCGAGGACACTACTTTTGCGCAGGCTAGCTATTAGCTCGTAAGTTAGCAGGCACGTCGGGGGATAAGAGGCCAGTCGCGACCGACGCGCAGGTTTGTTGACTTATCGCCGCCGTAGTACATATTAGGTTAGCTCCACGACACCTCTGTCTGTTTCGATTCCCCCCAATGCACCTTCTGCCCAAGCTCCATAAGTAGGCGCGTCGCCCACCTTTGACGACCTGTTCCCTTCATCTCTCTTTCATCAAGCCCATCTCACGTTACAACGCAGCTCATCCATTAACCATCTCGAACGTACCGGACTTGTCCATCCTCACAATTCCAAAAATTTGAAATGGCACCCAAAGCTACCAAGACTCCCACCACAGGTGGCAAAGCGCCTGCCGGTAAAGCTCCCGCCGAGAAGAAGGAAGCTGGCAAAAAGACGGCCGCTCCATCGGGCGAAAAGAAGAAGCGCACCAAGACCAGAAAGGAAACTTATTCGTCCTACATCTACAAAGGTGAGTTACTCAACGCAAAAATCTCACTCAGGGCTAGCTCGGATTCTACCCTGTATATTCGTCTTTTGGCTTTATTAACTAAACATTCGTTCGGCAGTTCTCAAACAGGTTCACCCCGATACTGGTATTTCGAACCGCGCGATGTCCATTCTCAACTCATTCGTCAACGATATCTTCGAGCGCGTTGCTACCGAAGCCTCTAAGCTCGCTGCATATAATAAGAAGTCAACGATCTCGTCGCGTGAAATCCAGACCTCGTAAGCTACCCTCAACCCACTCAGGAATCACTTTCTAACATCTGCAGTGTACGGTTGATTCTGCCCGGTGAATTAGCCAAACACGCTGTCTCTGAGGGTACCAAAGCAGTCACCAAGTACTCGTCATCCACGAAATAGAAGATTGTTTGATGTTGGGTTTACTTCTTTTGGGTTTACAGTCCTGATGTGTTTCAGGAAGAGCATTCGGGGTTGGGATGAGGAGTCAATGGTTTCAATAATGCTTTATGGGTTGGTTTGCTTGTTTCGCAGAGATCCTGGCATATCTCATTGATATCTGGATCGCCGCATAGGCTGTATATTATACGGGACAGGACTCGTAAGGAATGAAAGCTCTTTTACTACTCCATTGCGTGTCATCTTCTGCGTATCTGCTCGGTGAGAGTTGTGTGTTGGGTGTGATTTACAGATTATTCTCATGCTGTTCTTTTTTTCGTGGAGCTGAGGTGAGTATATGCGTATATTTTACTGACACTTGTGTTGTCAGTCGAGCACAAACTATTGGTAAGCGACATGCGCACTGTGGCGCGATATCACAAATTAAACAATTATCCGCTGTGCTGCATTGGTGCGTGTTTTGATAATCGGATTATTCTTGTCGATTTCTATCAAAGTCCCTCTTCATCGGTATCGTCAAAAGTTTGAACATCGTCAATCGCACGTTCACGTTCATCACCAGTCCATAGCGTCGGAGGCTCAGTGTCAGCTACGTGTACGATCGGTTTCCCTTGGACGCAGGCGATGTCATGGCGCCATAGTTTCCAGTCGTCTTCGTCTTTGATAAGGAAGGCGATGAGCATGGAAGGATCCATTTCTGGGACATTTAGTCGCCGGATCCGCCGAGTGTGACAGGAATCCACATCTTCCCGTGTATATTGCGAAGGATCGACATGGAAAGGTAGGAGCGGCCGCGTGTGATGAGGATCAAGGTAGAACAATGTCTGGCTTTGCATGCCGACGAAGTAGTGGGATGCGGCAGGGCGACCTCTGTGATGTGTCAGGAAAGGGGAAATTCGGCCAAGCACGATGGATTGTTTCGCATACCCTGCAATACCGATGGACTGTGGCATCTGTAGAGCGTTCTTGAGTGCCTCCCAATATACTGGTGTTACTCGGTCTATTCCTAGTCGTATGCTGACCAGAACGAGCGTAGGATGAAATGCACCTGCAGACTTAGCAACGTTGAAGAAGCTATCTTCGTATACATCGGCACTATCGCAGGTGATATACACGCGCAACTGGCACTCTGTGTAGCTGTTGGCCAGATGTCTGAACTATGATCAGTCGTAAATTCCACCTCCAGACAAAAGCTTACTGTATAGATCGTGCTGCAGCTGATGGACCAAACCATTCTCCGGGGTGCTTGCCGCAAGCAGCTGCACCGTACTCTACAAATCGATGCACGGAGAATGGTGCACTCGGATCATCTGCGAACAACGAGAGGAGCTTCCGTTCTTCATTTGGCGTGGCACCTCTTCTCCATTTTCTTCCAAGGTTCAGTATCAGGAGTGCATTAGCCAATATGCTTTGACCTGACCGGATCATACATCCCCAGCCTGTATCCGACGTAAACCCATCTTGATTCAGGTTCTTTATTCGTACAGCCAGGCTCATGCTAGCCAATGCTTTCGGGTCTTGAGACTTCGGGATAGGTTGGAAGTTCGAGCGATACGTTAGCCATATTTTAGCTTCGAAGTCGTCCAGAAAGGCTGTCGGCCAACCCCCATCATCATCATTTTGGGTGTTATCCTTAAGAGGGTTTGCTCTTTCATCTTCGTATGATTCGTTATCGACGGCGACAAATGACGAGGTCTGAGAGGTGTAGGATACCGTAGAGCCTGGTGTCGAGGCCTGCACAGGCTCAGGAAGTTCGGATTTGAACTCATCGGTTCTGTAAATCTGCCCCAGGCACCAGATGGGTGACTGGTCATCATACTTTGGCGCAGGATTCCAGAGCCGCTGGACGATGCGTTTGCTGTATCGACCCAAATCCTCCATGTGTGAATAACGACAAGGTTTAGCTTAGTGGCTGAGCAGGAAGGAATCGCCGAGGCCCAAGTGAGTGTACAGGTGAACTTAGTGGTATGTTTGAAGCAGAAGGCGCATGTTCAGTACGAGCTATCGAACAGGTAAGGCAGAACTGTAGTCTGTAGGATAGCTTTGGAGCTGCTCTCGATGTTGTTTGCCAGTGTATAAAGATGTTTGGTGTGGAAGGAGTAGGATGGAGATCACGCTCGCCGTCGTCACAAGGTAAATGGTATAGGTATCATTAGAGCTATTACAGCGGGAGTGTTAATTACAGGCGGTATTAAGCAGCCTGCTCTGGAGGACGTCGTTGGTCACACCCTGGCTAGAGCCTAGCAGAGAGCTGTGTGCCTGAGGCAGACTTTGGTGGGGTGGTTTGGGTAGCTTTACTCGCCGCTGTCAATTAATTAATGGCAAATCCTAACTTAAACGTCAACAGCCATCTGAGCTACAAGGGTTAAAAAGCTTGAACGCCACTTGCACTTCAATGACCACAACCAACTGACCTCGCTGTTTTCTCAAACACCGTGTCTCCTCGCTTCACAACAGCCACTTGGTCTTCTACTTTGGCTCGGTTTTGTTGCAGTTCATCTATTTCGCGGGCATGGTTCGTGGCGGACAAAGAGGCCGTGGCGGACAAAGAGGCCGTGGCGGACAAAGAGGCCGTGGCGGCGGAAGGTCGTTCAGTCGTGGTAGAGCTACACCACGTAAGTACCGATGGAAAATATTTGTAACTGTGAATTCATCGTGACCCAGGAAACCCTCACTCGTTCTCGTTGCACGATGAGGTATCGAACACTGAAAGGCAACAACACTACTGGTCTCAGGACACAAAATTACGACATCGGACTGTTCCCTTTGTAATGGCCGGTGTGTTGGACGAAGCTGCAAACACGCAAGACGAAAAGGCTGCCAACACGAAGGAGAATGAAGGTCCCAATATTTCTTTGTGTACTGATCCAGCCAATGTGTCTGGCCCAAGCGGATCAATGTCTCAGCTGAGTATCTCACCTCCCGAGAAACCAGTAAGACTACGGCACCCTTTGCATTCTCGAACATCGCCATTAGTCATCCGCCACTCTGCGTCTTCGCTCGCGCCTGTGGTTTCTGCTTCAGCTGCTGATGCATCGACTGCTTCCCATGGCTCGTCGCGCCAGGAAGTCATCGAGGAGAGGTGCATTGCCAATAATATAGCTTTACAAAGTCGAGATGACACCATGGACACTATCCTTTCGCGTAGTCCGACGCCAGCAGCATCGGACTCGAGTGAAGACATCGTCGTGTTCAAGGGACGGGGTCACACATCAGTCTCAGCACCTCTTCCACCACGACAAAAAACCGTGCCCACGTCTGGAGACATGGTACAGTATTCGAAATATGATGAGAACAAGTGCGTGTCTATTGACAGAGCCTTCAATGTCCGAGAGGGAGATACCCAATCATGGGATGTCGGGTCAACACCCTGGGAACATAGGAGCACACCTGGTGTTGGCTGGGCGAATGACTACATCTTTGCAGAGAAACAGCGAAAGACAAAGCGGTCTGCTAGGAGGGAAGATATTCGAAGACTCGAGCAGACCCGTGTCCTAGCGGAATATAAGGCTCAGCAGGACGCAGTTCGAGATTACATTGAGAATATACAAGCCCATGATGATGATTCGGATGACACTCCGATGGTGACGAAGTCCGTTCAACCCAGTGACACAAAGACTGTCAACTTTTCTGCAGGTAATCATGAATCTACAGCCCTGGATGGTTGGAATGAGACGACAATACGCGATCTGGATGATATAAGTACGTCTTCAGATGTTAGTGGGGATGTGGTACGGATTTTGAACAAGCGTATTCGGCCTAGTGGTGTGCAGTATCTCGTGGTCTATGAAGAATCTGGGGTCGATGATGCCTGTTGGTTACACTCTTCGCATCTGAACCGGCCCGCTGAAATTGTTCTGGTCAGAACGTATGAGCAGGAGCATGATGAAACGCTCGCACGGCAGCTCGTCTCGGAAAGTACTGATAGCGATACTCAGGGAAGACAGTCTGAATATGAGGCTGCAGGCTCTGACGATGACGTCGATGGCTCGGTCGACTTGGACTTGGATGACCTAGAGTATGAGGATACATCTACAGGGCGCCACATTGAGAGCCTGTCGGATGAAGGTCTTGCCAGGATCCTATCGGTGCAGCAATCGCTCGGACTTGATACCGACGAAATCGTGCTTTTCGACGATGTCTTCGGTAGCAGGGCCATTTCTGACCATACATCCAAAAGCAACGTAATCCTTGCCAACAAAGCTTCTAGTGGTAGAAGCAATAAAAGACGGCAGAGAGTTGGCTTCTTTCCAGATGCATCTCTGATGGCAGACATGCTTGATGAGGATCCATACAACGCATTTGACGTCATGGACTTCGAGAGACCTAGTCTGAAGCCGAAGAAAAAGGGTCGCCGTAGCGACCCTGCCTTAGATTTATCAGACGAGGAACTGGCAGCTCAAATCCAGGCATCTTGGGAGGATGATAGGAAGAAGAAGAGTCTGAAGAGGATCGAACGACAGCAGATGCATAAAGAAGGTCTCATTGGAAAAAAGAAGAACAAGTTCAAGATAGAGCAGAGTCGATCGGAAGAGCCCCCTTCGTGGAGTGAACTGAAGACCGCCATCGAAAAATTCCTCTGTTCCTCTGAGTCGTTGTACGTGTGCCACCATTCTTTTGTTGTTCATTAGTTAATATTGTCAGCTATACCTTTCCAGCGACGCTGTCGAAGACGGAGCGTATCTTCGTCCATAGCGCTAGCCAGATGTTCGAATTGGAATCTACGTCGAGAGGCAGTGAACGGGCTGGGAATCGCCAGTTGACCGTCACCAAAAACTCTTGGACCATTGATGCCAATCACGATGAGTACTCACGGAAGCTTAGTCAAGTGCAACGGAAATTTTTTCATTCGGACATGAGACCACGTCTAGAGGGTTTGGGTCGTAGTGTGAAGCGTGGTATGCGAGCTTTTAAAGACCCAGTTGGGAAGCACAAGGACCAGCTCGTACATGGGGCTACGTACTCGACCGGGGAGATCGTGGGCTCGAAAGCACCCGAGATTGGACAAGACAATAGAGGTCGAGCTATGTTGGAGAAGATGGGGTGGACAAAGGGGGATGCCTTGGGTGCTTATGACAACAAGGGATCGACTGATCCTATCGCACATCGTTTCAAGGCTGGTCGAGCTGGTTTGAGATAGACTCTTTGGCATGTTGAAACTAATTAGACATACAACCAGCTTTCTTGGTCATAATCTTGTCGATTATAGGTCCCTGTAATATACCAAATCAAAGTCTTGGTTTACACAATAATTAATCCAATTTTTTACTTATAGACCGACTCTTCTAAGTATAAAGGGTATAGAGAGAACCATAGAGGTATGATATTATAACTTAATTGAAGTCCTTGATTGGATATTCTCATAATTCATATAATAGAAGATAATGTTCTACATGTGCCTTGATATTTTATAGTCTATTATGGACTTAGATTAAATAAGATGGAAATACGACTTGATCGCAGAGAAGGGGCACGTGTTTGGTAATTCTTATATTACGGACTGATACTGCTGGTACTAGCAGTTTGTGACTCTGGAAATCCTGCATCCACTCCGTTCGGGTCACAGTCACAAGCTTATCAACTTCAGAGGCGTTCTAATCTTTCCGTGTCACCTGCCTGGCACTTTCTATCATGATGCTGCTTGTCATCCAATGGGAGTTGGCAGCTCTTCCTCCGAATCTTCCAGGCTTCGATGTAACTGGCTCAATATTCGGTGTTTCGGGACTTGCTATCGTTGGTGACTGTTCCAACGTCGTACCTGTTGAGGAGTCAGATGTGGCTTCGATGTTTCCAAGGATGCGAAATCGGTTACACCTCTAAGACAAGTTCACAGTGCTCCTTCATATCCGTCCTCAGTTGCTCGAGATTTTATTCCATTGATAGTAGAGTTATCTTTTCTAGAATTAAACTTAAGTAAAGAACTTTATCATCTTAAGTATTATTATTCCTTTACTATTATCTTTCTCTTCCTCTTATCTTAGTTTGCTTTCCCATTATGTTTAGCTTTAGATAAGGATATCTTTTACTAGAAGTTTTAAATATAATTGAGATCAAATTAGGGCTAGCCTAGACTTAAATTCCAATAAGTATATAGATATAGAGAGCGTTCCTAGGTTGCCTCAAAGTCATTGATCAATAGGAAGATTCGTAGCCAGAGGACAGCGAATGAAAGCGCCTGAAGTATATCTTCGTAGACCTATCTATACTTGTCTCTAACAAATATCATTATAGTGTACTCATCATACTTCAGCCGCCCCGCTCTCCAAATTCCTTTGCCCAGTCCTCAAATTCCTTTAGACCCTGCTTACTAACACTAGGTCGTATCGTAACAAGACTAGCCTTGAAATCCTGTATTTGAATGGGCCTTATTTCATCCATCGTCATATGTAAGAGCTTCTCGCCTAAGCTTCGAAGCGGACCCATCGCAGCGTCTTTCGCGAGCGCAGTTATGTCAGAACCGGAGAACCCTGCTATGGGTTAGCAAGTGTCTTGGGCATGAGTCAACAAAGTCATTTGGCTACCCTCTGTTAGGTCTATCAGCTCATCCAGGTCATCAGGCGACAACCCATGTTTCTGATGGCTGAGTAGCGTCTCCAGCTGTGTTCTTCGTACGTGTCCTTCAGGCAGAGGAATGTACTGCCTTCGAACAAAGCGCCTTCTTGCTGCCTCGTCGATATCCCATGGGAGATTAGTGGCGGCTAACACAAGTACCCTGCTTGCGTCTCCGCGTTCTTTCTCCTTTTCTGTCTGCTCCCTACCTGCGGCGGCTTTGGCGAGATCTGACCACGCTATCAAAAACTCGGTCTTGATGCGTCTGGTTGCCTCGTGCTCGCTTGAACCCGATCTCGAGGACAGGAGCGAATCAATCTCATCGACGAAGATGATCGATGGGGCGATGGCTTTTGCTAATGCGAAGAGGGCTCGAACGAGCTTCTCAGACTCGCCTAAAAATTTGCTGGTCAGACTGCTAGCGGATATTGCAAAAAATGTCGATCTGGACTCGGTCGCAACCGCACGCGCGAGCATCGTCTTACCAGTCCCAGGTGGACCGAACAGAAGCATGCCACGGGCGGGTTCCCGAAGACCCATGAACAAGTCAGGTCGCAAGAATGGATATACTACAGTTTCCTTCAGTGCTGCCTTAGCGATGTCCAGCCCAGCAACATCGTCCCAATGCACCTCATCACCTTGTATGACGATCTCATTAAGGATCTGCTTAGCTGCAGCTTCGTCAATACCCCTAGGTAAGGTTTTCAGTATTCGCTCAGTCTCAGCCTGCCATTTTGCAGATTCAGCGGCTGTTTCTTCTGTAGACATGTCACGGTCGTCTGATGACGATACTGAACATCTACTTTGCGAATGGTTTCCTATGGCAATAGTCTCCAGTTTACCGGACATGTCTAGACTGCTGACAGAGTCTTCAGATGGATTGCGTGGCCCTCTCCTAGGATATGATCCAAGTGGGGGTACGGCTTTTCGTCGCCCCTTGCCAATAGGCGAGGAGACATTTGGCTCCGAAGGTTGAGAAGTATCCATCGTAGACTTGGTGGCATGCTCGACATCTGGTCTAAGCACTGGCTTCGGATACTCCTTTCGATAAGACAGAGGCTGGACTTCTTTTCTGACTGGCTTCGATAGGCCGGGATTCGACGATCGCTGTAAACCCAAGACGCCACGTGGGTGGCTGACGATAGCAGGAGGTAGACTAGCCTGTAATGTCCTATCGCGGCGATCATGGGTATCAGTCGATCTGTCTCGCGTGGGAGGGATTTCCGGTAATTTCAGCCCCATACTTGGACGCAGGGAGTAGCCACTCGACTGTCGAGAACCCTGACTTGGCATATTGCCGTTAGCCCTTGATCTTTCTACATCAGATAGGGACGATCGAGTGGGGCCAAGACGGGCTGTTGAACTATTTGCAGATTCCGAGGCACGGCTGAGTAGAGGGGGTGGTGGTTGTGTGGGTCCCCAGGCTTGTGTTGCGGCCTTCGAGGAGGCAGCAGGCGGTTTGCTACGCAGCGTGCTTACTAGGGTCGGCGGTGGACGTGAACCATCTTTACTAGGCCTGAGGGTCCTGAGCATCTTTCCTCTCTTCTCAGGGCTGGGGGTTCTAGAAGGTCTCTGGTCTGTACCTGATTTGGAGGTCGTGGCAGTCAGCAACGGGGGCGCGTTAGCAGCGTGGGAGTTGCTGAAAGGTCCCGCTCCACCGTTCAGCGATGCTCCTGACACTTGCCTGGGCGCGACAGAAGGCCTTTTTGGAAGTGGAGGCCTCGATAGATCAGGATAAGTCATTGGTGGTACAGTTCCGCCTCCTAACCACCCTCTCTGAACTTGATCAGAGTGGTCTGATCGACGCGAACTATCAGGTAAAGCTGGCGCTGGGAAACAGCCGACGGTATTCTGTGATTCTGTTCCGCCTCCTTTGTCCTCTCGACTTTGTTTTAGAGCCTCCAACAGGTCAACTCTTTCTTTGCACTGTAGCTCTAACTGATGCAAGGAGTCTCGTAGGGCCTTTTCAGTTTCGGATCGCGGCTGATAATTAGAGGGTATTTTGTACGCATTGTGGTAGTATATCTGATCAAGGGCGCTCCTCCACGAACGTAAGGCCTCCGCTTCGTTGTTCTGTATGACCATAGAAAGCATGATAAGCAGAGTACAACAATATTTTACGTGTATCTCACCTGGCTTTCGAAGTATACAGCTGTTGAACATATTAAGTAGCAGTCGTCATAGGTCTTCTGCATAGCAGAAGATGATTTGTTGCGAATCATTGGAGTCGGATCAGGGTGTTCAGAGCTGTTTGTAACGGACGTGATGGACGCTTGCAATCACTCAGGGTATGGCTTCGTAAGACAAGAGGCGAAGTCGCAGGACAGACATTAGCATCGTGAGAGCACACTTTCACAATGCCTCGCTTGATCGTTGGGTAATCGGTCGCGTGTAGTGAGGATTGCACATACTCGAACAGGGAGGGTTACGTGTGTTTCGGTAGAGTTGGGTGGTTAGGCACAAGGCTGCGAGTGACGTAATGCTCTCTACACGTGACTTTGGAGGTTTCAATATGCATAGTTAAATTGAAGCTTTCGACCCCTGCCGCTAAAACGATGCGCTCAACGTCAGTCGTTCATCTGGCTGCAGTGTTCAAATATTTCGAGCGTTGCTCTCCCATCACCCGATGAATGCGACATATTAGAACGTTTTTTGGCTTATTCGACCGTCAGCTTCTATTCGCATTCCATCTAAATCAGTGTAGACGTGGTTCGACCCTCGTTTACGCCCGCGTCGCATCACAGGTCTCGTTCTCCAACGCGACCGATACTGTGACCATAATGCGCTGTGCAAATATTCGGCGGCTCCGAGTAGGCTGTCAGGCTGATCGGCGCATAACTACGAGGATGCAATCAACACTTATTGGCCGTTCTGGTCGTGAGTACAAACGAGCCGCAGTACTACATTCCCATCCTAATAAGTCCGAACTGGATATTCGCCTCGCAACGTGGGTTTGCCAATCGTCAGTTCTCAGTCATTATTGAAACAAAGGCTGAGAGGGAAGAAGCTACTAGCTCGGATAACCAATTCTTCGTCCTGAAACCCGTCTCGTCGTCCGTCTTTGGTCACTTACTCGAGTTCAGCAAAGAATTTGGCGATAATCATCACCTGAGAACCCACGTAGACTATAACGATAAGGAAAATGTTGTTATATACGAGGGTTTCACCACCGATGTGCTTTCCTTGGTGAAGAATTATCCACCTCTCCCGCTCAAGGTACGCAAGGCAATTCTTCAGGAGGTCGGGTGTGCCCTAAGGGACATGCATGCAAAGAATTGGATACACCTTGGTATAATTCCGTTCATCGAGCTTCGTTTGCTATTGCGCTGCTAACCATAATGCCAGATGTGAAGCCAGATAATGTCCTTGTTAATTGGCACATAGACAAACAAGGGCAATTTCATCTCCAAAAGGTAGCATTAGGTGATTTGGATGTCGCTTTGAAGCTAGATAATGAGAAGCTCTTCAACCATAGGATAGGGAACGTGATGTGGCGCAGTCCAGAAGGCCAACTAGGAAAGGGTGTGGGCAAGCATTCCGAGGTGTTTTCATTCGGACTCCTTGTAAGTTGAGCTTCAACGATGCTAGAACAGATATGCTGATTGAAGTGCCAGTGCTTCTATGTCATGACTGGCGTTGAATGGCTCCACGCCGACTTCGCCACGCTCGAGGTTGAACCGGAGTCGGTGATTCTATTCAAGTTGCTTTCGGCCTTCGGACCTTTACCAGATGCGCTCATGAAACACGTCAATGATACTGAATCCGCGGAGCTCTTGAAGGCCCTATGGCAAGCGATATCAGAGGACGAAACTAACGAATCCTTTGATAGCTGGTCGTCAGACACGTTTCCCAACCTCGATAGCGAGGTAAAGAGACTGATTTTGAGGATGACGAACCTCGATCCTTTGCAAAGGGCATCAATGTCGGACATCATGGCCGATGCGTACTGGAACTTGAAGGATGCTAAATGAGGAAGGACGGCGTTTGAGTCTAAATCTAGATACCCGTTATCATGGACTGACTGGTGAGGATCCTTATTTGAGTTTGATCATGCGTGAAACACGACTTCTGTGATTTTCAGAGGGTTTCTTAGCCTAACCACCTAGGTTTTTATATATCGTTCCTACAGTAGACTCTTTATAATTGTTGATTCAGATCCAATAAGCAGAGTGACGAACCGCCGGTCGCGGGTAGTTTCAGTGATAGGCAGCGCTCATTAGATAGCTATGTACAATTCGTCTTGCGCTGCTCGGTCTACTCCCGGTACATATATCGTACAGCTTGAAGCACTCCGTCTGCTCCAGATCGCCCCTTTTATTGTTTTGGTAACCCGATCCTGTGTATATGAAGCTATATGTTGTGAATACCACATCAAACAGAATTCCTACCAAACTGTTCCTATTAATGGATATGAGGTATGCTGAAACCGAATTCGTCCACTTGAAATGAACACGTCCTGATATGCCACCTAGTTCGGCATCTGGTGGTGATTAATCGGTGAGATGCGACTGCTCGAGGAAGATTTGAAAAGTATTAGGAATTGGTGGAGCTGCCACATCCATGGCTAATATTTGGGATCGACGTGCATAAACCATCATGCTTCGTTGCGCGAAATGAAGAAAGCCTTGGCCATTTCGTATGCAGACCTGTGATTATCAGCCAACGCCAGATCCTATCGTCAGACTGTCACTTACCAGCATATTGCAGTGCTCGGCATGGTGCTGATAATTCTCGGCTTCCATCCGCGAAAGAAACCTTTGAAGCCGTCTCGTTTATTTATGACAGCAGCAGCTTGCCATAAGCCTGACACATTACGAAGCTCAACATCTGTTGCACTACCTCTTGTTTGTAGAAGTGTCTTGATGACATCTAAAGGTGTGGTTAGCCCGGCGGCAAGGCCGCCAGCCAGCCCACCAGCGGTGCAGTGCGTGTACGGATCATATCGACCTGTCGGGTTCATGAATTTGGACATGGATTCGTATGCCATGAATTGAAGCGCGGTGAAAGGGACTGTCATGCATAAAGTCGTTGGATACGAAACGTAGAATGCCATTAGACCTTCTTTGCGAAAGACTGACCTGGCGCATTGAGGTAGAGATCGATATTCAGATCCATGAAGTTGCATGCGCTGCTTGATAACTGAGATTGGTCAGCTAGCATATGTAAGTAGAGGCGGCTACGTACCATCAAAAGGGTTCATCAAGGCATCACTTGCTATCGTCGCCGCTGCTCCGCTTGCCGCTATTGCAATAGTCATTACGAGTACCTGGTGAATGAGTTCGAGGAACGAACCAGCTGCTAGCGGATGATGCTCTTCTTGTCCGCCTTCATTTCCACCTAGAGCGTGTTTCACTGCCTCGTATGACGCGAAATATACGGCGTGCGCAGGACCTATGTCTTCTCATCAGCTACCACTGCCCTATTCTTGATGTGCCCTGTTACTAACCAGCACCGACAACGACACTTGACACACCCCTCCACATGGCTCTAAATCCTTCCGCTCTTGATATCGTGACCATCGCATTTGAGATCCCGGAGTATACGGCGGAGGGAGAAGGGTTGATGACTTGCATCCGAGTCTGTGTAGGTGAGCAGCGGTCCGGAATGATTTCATATCCAAGCGTACCTTGAGCAAATCTATGGGATACATGACGGAGTGTTCCTAAAAGACACGTATTGTTAGCGCAATGGGAATGTCGTTCATGGTGGCACCTACGGCGATGCCTGCGAAAGCTCCTGCTACCATATTCGCTGACAGTGAGAAATTTGACGGTAGAGACTCATAGCTGGTGTGTAGTCAGTACATACAAAATCGTGAGAAAGTTTGATCAGGTCGCGCACTCATATTCCTCAGACAGAGGAAGGCCTTCATGAGTGGCCATAAAATTCAAGGCCGAGGTAATAGTGGTTCCTGGAGTCGCGCGCGCGAGCAATTGAGTATTTCAAGCTGGCGAGCTGTTAAAGATTGGGAGCTGTTCAGGCTGACCTCGGAGATTGGGAAACGAATACAGCTGGATGATGTTATTGGGATGTGGTATGTGGACTCAATTAGGAATGCGTGAAGGTTGACCTGAGATTTTGGGGGTGCTTTTTGTTTGCTGGCGATACCTAGCGTCAGCTAATGCGCTTGCTTGGCGTCCCGGATTGCTCGCAGAGGTACCGAGCGGATGTAGATACGTATCACCATGGAAGTTCACTCATCTCCACGGAATTTTGGTTTGGATTATAGAACAGCGACAGATCGGCTAGATCAAGTAAATTATAATGAGCAGATGAAGCAGGCAACAACACAACCTCATTCTCATCGTGCATTAGCTATTAACAGTTCATATAGACGCACAGTCTATAATTTAGTACGCTACAGTTCAGACTGTTTCGTGTCCAAACAAAGGATTGACGAACACATCCCTTGGGCATTGCCGTCGATAAATATACGTCGGTGATTCAAGACGCTCGATGTGAGCGTGGAAGTGCCTCTGAAATTTGAGTAGCCTTGAGGTTTCGTAATGGCTCATATTTAACAGTCACAATGCTTGTACCATCGCGGGAACTGAACCGTGTCCCTAATATTCGTAACCCCGGCAAGATAGCATATAAATCGGTCGAAGCCGAGTCCAAAACCACCGTGTGGCACACTACCATACCTTCGAAGATCAATGTACCACTGGAGCGAATTTACGTGTGCGGGCTGTGAGCGATTGGCTTCTTCAGAGTCGATGTTGCTGGCTTCGCTTGAGAACGCTTGCATGCCATGATCCTGCATAGCAGCCTTTAGCTCATCGAGGCGATGCTCACGCAAAGAACCCCCGACTACTTCGCAGACCCCCGGGAGTAAAAGATCAAAGCAGGCGACTGTAGGAGCCCTGCTTGATGTACTTTCATTCGAGGGTAGCATGTAGAATGGCTTTATGTTTCTCGGATAGTCTGTGACAAAAACTGGTCCATCAAAAGCCCCAGCGCCAATTTGGTCGCCGGTCAGCCACTTTTCGTGCTCGGCTTGTAAGCCAGAGCCAAAACTAGGCTTGAATTCGAAGTTGACGGTACCATTTGTTTCCGCTTTCTGTAGCATATCGATAGCTCGATGGTAGGTAATCCGAGGCCAATGCTCTTTCAACAGAGCTTCCCATCTTAAGCCCAGCACCTCGCCCGAGACACCCTGGTCGCTACTGTCCTTACTTCTTTTATCTGACCAGGCAAGGAGTAAGTCTTCGCCAACCCAGGAATGCTTCAACTGTTTAGTCAAAGATCGCATGAGGTGTTCGACAATGTCCATAATCTCATTGATGTCTTCAGTGAAGGCGACCTCAGCTTCGAGCATGTAGAATTCACTGAGATGGCGAGGGGTATCACTCTTCTCAGCACGAAACGTTGGCGAAAGCGCCCAAACGCTGCCTACAGCCTGTGCCAATGACTCTAAGTGTAACTGTGATGAGACAGTGAGGTACTTCGGCGTGCCAAAATAGTGGCTCAAACCACCTTTGCTGGATCCACTACTACTCTCCTGCATGGAAGGTGATACAGAGAAGACCTCACCAGCGCCTTCGCAGTCACTAGATGTGATTAATGGAGGATGTGTTTGTGTAAAGCCTCGTTCAGCGAAGAAAGTGGTGATGTGCCCAATCAATTGAGAGCGAAGTCGTAAGAGCAGTGAGTGGAATGGTAGACGTGATCTGAGATGGGGAATTGTCCTTAGGAACTCCGGCGAGTGGTACTTCTTTTGAAGTGGATTCTGCATGACCCTGGCGTCAATAAAGACCCCGGTCCAGCCGGGTAGAGACTCACGGCAGAATCATTGTCACCGGCAATGCGCACATCTTGAGCATACAACTCATATGATTGTTCTTTGCCTGAAGGGGAAGGTTGCCATCGACCGGTAATGGTGACTGCAGTGCCCGTGGAGAGTCTTGCATAAGAAGGAAGTCAGCACAGCTCCAGCGTTCACAGCCGTGCATACTGTTGGACTGACCCTTCTGCCTGCTCCGGTGTCAAGACAGCTTGTAGTGATCTGAGGGAGGAGCCATCGCCAATGGCTGCGAAAGCTACGCGCTTCTGCTTACGAATTGAGCGAACGAAGCCGTTGATGGTGATGGCACCGTTCGGAGGCACACCCGCGGACTGTGTATCTATGCGAGAGCCGTTGGCAAGGAGAGATGCTATCTGTGGCCGGTGGAAGAATGAGGACTGACGCGAAGGGTTGTGAGCTGTTCGCAACCGGCGTGGTAGCGACGAGTGTAGTAGGATCGACCGTCTGGCGATGGGCGTACGGAATGCTATTGTGAATCTTTTCATGAGGAGCCGAGGGCAGGAAAGAGGGGCCGGAAGAGGAGCATAGACTGTAGGTGAAGAAACGTAATATGCTGAAAGAGTTTGCGGATACGACCATTCGACAGGGCCGAAGAAGTTCGATGGAATAATTCCCGTCGAAACCTTAGGCATCCGTCGGCCTTAAAACGGCATCACTCGTAGTACATATATGTTTATATCATGTTCATTGAAATTTCAAAGCTTAACATGAACGGTCATGTATCACATTAAATAGCGAACTATCTCATCATACCTTACTTTACTATACTTATATATGTAACTCTAGCTGGTAAATAGAAATGATAGAAGCGGGATGAAGGGCTCACGTGTATACTAGTGCCAAGAGTGACAGAATTACCTCACCTGAAGCAATGCAATAATAATCGACAAATGAACGGATACCTTTAAGTAAGTACCCGCGGACACCGTATTGATTATGGATCCACACTAGGCGGGCGACACAAGCCATGATCAGGCAGGTTATTTGCGGCCGCCGGACGCAAGAATGCCTTGATTGATGCTTCCTTGTACCACCAAAAGTCTGATGATGATTTTAGCAGTCGGATTGCTTGCCAGCTTTATTCAAGAAAGAGTCAGGTTGTGCTAAGTCGGTGAAGGGGACATGGAGTAGATTGAATAGATTGCGTTGCAGGCATCTGACGTTAGACAAACAATTAGTTCAGCAGCCAGCCGCCGGTGCGACAGATAAGTCATCGACGAGGGGTCTGGGCACCCTGGACTAGGATTCTTGACATAATTATACGAACTCATTCATGGATTAGCAGTGCGAAGGATCTGAGTATTGCCGAGGGTCGCTTAATCGTTCACGATTGGCGGATATTTCCGTGGCGACCTTTTCACCAACCCTTACCCCGACCTAGTCCGCTCTAGCAACATAGAGATCCAGCTTCTCCTTTTTCCTTACTGGGGGATCTGACTTGCATTCTGCATGCCAGATCTGATCGCCGGCTCCTAGTCCAAGATCTTGCATGATGGTGTACAGATCGGCAGCCGGGCATGTCCAGCAAGGATTTGGATTCCACCCGCGCCATATCATCTCGCTCACCCGATCTGCCGGTAGTGGGCATCTGCATCTGTAGTCTCTAAATTATCCCACCTTGCTTCCAGACACATCGCATACCTTGTGTTATGGCTGACCGCTTGATCAATCTTTCCGCGCGGCCGTCGCTCCGCCTGCAGACCACTGGTGACCAGTGACTTACAACCTGTCATTCAAGAGTCTGGTAGGTTTGCGTTGGCACCTTTTGAAATTAGTGTTTATGCCAGTCTGTTTGCAAGAATTTTACGGGCGACAAACCGGGCAGCGGGTTCGTTCCATCGATGTGCCATATCGTGAGTCCTTTGCCATCCCCACTATTATTGCGTGGCCTTGGACAAGTACATGTAATTAGAGCCGCTGTAACGCAGGTTTGCATCTTGGTCTAACGTGCGCCTGGCGCATTTAATCTTCTAGCCTAGATATATGCCCCAGGAGACGCATATATCTCATGGCCGCCATTCTGGACTGGAACTTTTGATCTCTTTGAATTTCTGTTTGATTCATGGAAGAAGGAATAAGCATCGATATTTCCCCTGTGTATTATACTCTGCCCATCCTTCATGCCTCCAGCACGCTCGAGGCCCTCAGAGGTCGCAGTTGAGGCCAAACGAGTTTACCATCCATACATTGACCGAGAAATGCCAGAGTGTCCTGCCCGCTCAGTCATGATTCCAGATTCGTCGCAGATACCTGTAGCAGACGATCGTCGAGCGTGTCAACGTCTCCGCGTGGCCGTAATTGACGGGGACCCAATTGATGTCGCGTTGGACTGGTATCTACATGCATCTAGAGATTCTGCAAGACTAGAGCCGCCTAAGATACCTGTCGTGAACATGGCAAATGAGAAAAGAGCTGGCGGTGACTGGGAATCGGGTCACATGGCCCCTGAAGAATGCTTTTCGAGGAGAAGCAATCTCGTGCAAGCACTGGTCACACCATTTGAGTATCCAAGTCCTTCTACGCCACATTATCCGATACCCCACCGCGGAGGAATCTACTCACCTTCTGTGGGTACGTGGATCATGGATGCCATCGTGATAATGAGACACTTATAATGTCAACAGTTGTATACCGAGACGGTCCTGAATTCTACCAGATTTGGCAAGAGTTTAGATCACTCCCTGTGATATCAGTTGCACCAGTGCGTCGACCTAAGCTGGACGAGTCAGGGTCCAACTACTCCTTCGAGCAAGAGCGGGATCTCATGATGGAGAAGATGCGCACAGTGTTACGGCTTGCAGCTATGTACAGACATGTCGACCTCTGTTTAGGCGCATTTGGGTGCGGCCCAGAATTCCGAAATCCTGTACGAGAAGTAGCCAAAATGTGGAAGACTCTCCTGTTCGAAGAAGCCGAGTTCCAAGGCACCTTTGAGAACATCGTCTTTGCGATACCAAGCGACCAGCCAGGAATTCCAGAGGGAGGCATAGAGGAACTAGAAGTGTTCAAGCAGGTGTTCAATCCCTCCAGTATTTTCCACACGATCTATCGATAAGAAAGTGGCTAAATATGTTTACCACTTACGATACACGTGTCGCGCAGATTTGCATCTCTTTCTCATTGTTTTCATTTTTGACAGACCTGGCCTGTACAGCGGAGCAGTCCGGTGTAGAGGAGATGACTGGCACGGCCGGCATCTGGGCATTCACGATGGGCTGTGTTAGTACGTTCAACAGATGGTCGGTAACACTTCTGAAGACGTCCGAATTTGTACCGAAGTAACGCTTACTTCGTATATCATGTGGGTACCTGGATTCCTCGTACAGAGGACTGCTGTAGCAACGGCCAGAAAACCCTTAAACGCGGTCCGGATGAACGCTCTGGTAAGTTGGAGCCTTGACGCAGCGGTGGAAGGCCAACGGGGCTCAACAGACGATCCACGTAATATGAACGACCGGCAGGGTTCCGGATGTAACTTGCAGATGATCAATATATTAGGACCTCTCGATTGGAGCTCACATCTGCTTGCAGCCTGCAATTGAGATCTGTTCTGTTGAAGCATCGTGGTTGATGACGAAGCTTGAATTGTATCGGATTCTGCGATGCTTAGCTGTGCTCGAGTGCTGGCATCACTTCCATTCCATCACCTCCTTGATGTAGTAGGCAATTCTTCGTAACCAGCCAAATGGGGTCCAGGAGACCTAGTCAGGTTGAAAATCACAGCTCTGTAAGTGCATATAGGGACGAGGTAATAACTTTGGCTGTCTATAGACAATAATGCCGGAATCATGTGGCAGGAGAGGTATGCCAAACCTTAGTAGTGGGATGTCAAGGCTAGATGGGTTAAAGCCTGTATTGTGTGCTGTGATCGCTAGAGTCGCCGACAGACCAAAGCATTCCATGATTCGCCCTCAATTCCCCTCGGACAAGATTGTTTTACTCGTCACCAGGATATGTACCATTGAGCGTGCTTGCAACCATCATCAGAGCTGTAGACAATGCAGCAATGTGAACGCGTCAATATGCCGAATGTAGTAGGTCACCTTGCGTTATATATACAATATTTTACAGTATGACTACAGGGAGCCAATGTGCATTCCGGGCACTTGATAGCGCGAGCTTTGACATTGAGGTTTAGACACCCGTAGATTAGATGTGCTCGGAGTCGGGTAGTCTTTATGATGATGTCTGCTGTATGTCTGGTGGCATTCGGGAAGATTCCATTTGGTACTTGCGTAGAGCCTCCTCTTTCTTCCAGTCCACTACTCGTTTCTGCTTGAAGTATTTTACCTATGAAAATGGTTCAGCTCAGAATCAGGAGCAGTATATGGAGAGAATGTCGCGAGGGGAGTGCTACTCACCCACGCCGACGCGCAGTCCTTCTCGAAGATTTTGTGTTCCTCTGCGCAAGCTTTTACTGTTTGAGCCGGATTGTCTTCGCTGTCAAGTATATCATTGCGATCTAGACATTTGAAGAAGATGTCTCGGGAGTTATAACACGCTTGCCGATCGGTCCTCGTCGGGGCGATTATTCCGCCATCTGAGGACTTTGGTTGGGCGTCACCACCACTGCTAGAAAATGGCCACCATTTCATTGTCTCGATCGTCGTAGAGTGGAAGGCCTGATGCGTACAAGATGAGCTGTAGAAGAGCGCGGTTAGGCACGGATCACAGCGAGAAAGAAGATCGTGGTTGTGTTAGAAGTGTTGATAAGAGATAGTCGTCTCTGTAGAATATCTATTGATACACCATCCTGCGCATGAAGTTGTAGCTAGGGAGCGAGCCAATCATGGGCCTAAATAACACCTACTAGTACCCATGATGATATGGGATGGATGACTAAGAACGCCGACCTCCGTCCTCAGGGCACTTACCATAGGTGCACGAATTACTTAGCTATTAATCAGACGCGTTTAACAACTGCAACTTCAGCATTCTCGCTTCATACACGCTCTCTTTACAACATTTGTCTATTCTATTCGCGAACGTATCGCTACGCCAAAGTCAACAGGCCTGCCCAACGAATCCAGCGTCAAAGGCTTGAAGACACCTCGGCCAATGCTCAACTTCCTACGTCTCTAGGCTCATGCCTCGTCGTCCTCGTAAACCACCTCGACCAGGCGCCCTTGCAGACCTTGCTCCACTGCGCATAATCACACAGATTGCCATCCTTCAAATCGGCTACTATGTATCCGCAGCGACACTTATCCTGTTTACTGCCCTCGTCATGGCGACCCCGATAAACCTCGATCTCCTTTTTAGCTGGCGAAGTCTACGAAGCGATATAACTGTAGGGTGGATGCTTGGACTTGTATGGATGCTAAATAGCTTGATATGGTAGGTCAAATTCATATGCTTTTCTCCAAGTCATGTACTCACATGCGCCAGCGTCATCTACCTTCTACTGCTCATCGCTCGTTCCAAACTCGTCCCCGACTTCGCTCTTACTATACATTTTATCCACCTTATAGCTACATCCCTATACACCAGTGCCATCCCAACATACTGGTTTTGGTGGGCACTTCAGATCGCGAGTGCCAGCTTAATGGTCTTTTTGGGCATGTGGATCTGCCAGTATCGGGAGCTGCGACCGATCCAATTTGGGAAAAGTTCTCGAATAAGCCCAACAGCTGCTATGGCAGCTGCAACAGAAGACGACGGCGTTGGCCATAGCCGCGGCAGAGGCCGTGGCAAGGATAGAGATGGCGTTGAGGAATATGAGATGATAGACACACCAGAAGTCAGCTCTCAGGCGTAGACCGTTATGTTAGACATGCCGTGCAAAGATGACTGTGATGGTGAGGGCAGTGGTCGAAGACACAAGTGGTCATGCATATATAACAAGTGGTTTTTTTTACAGAATAGATTTATTCGGATGCACATATTCTAAAATCAACTCAATATTTGTAGACAATACGGAAGTCGTACTATGCGGTTTTAGTGCTAACCACGAAGTATTGCAAATGCTCGAATATGGCTTGCTATGATCGACGTGATCGCGAATGAAACAATTATCACGTGACCGTACTGGTGCGCTTCCGCCGCTATATGTATCTCGAGTTTTGGACTCATTTCTTTCTGAGGCAGGTTAACTCGTGCAGCCAGAAGTTAACGCTCGCGTCAACACGCTCTTCGCAATAAGTGTAGCTGCATATTACCTGACAGTCTCGTCCAAGGACTAATATATTTCTTTGTCGCTTCATTCATGGATCTCGGCGCAAGACAGTACATATCGAACGTAGGAAGCTTTGGTTGACTGTCACCTGCTAAAGGCCAAATCCTACCATGGATGGTCATCAAGGCTCGGACATAGGACCTTCGAGTTTCTATACACAGCACGGTGATTCCAGGGAGCAGAGCTATGGGTATCAATACCCTGGTCCGTCCGAGCAGTACGATACACCTGAATACCACTTCTTTCCCAATGTCACAGGAGCGCTTCCCAACGTTCACGAAGGCTTCATACCCAGTGTATATGGTCAGCATGACCAGGTTATTGACTACAATCAATTCGATTTTCCGGATTTCGCGCAGTCGGACGATGAAGACGAAGACATGGAAGGGTCTGATGAGGATCAAGCATCTACCTTGAATGAAGAAGAGCTACGCAAGATTGAGCTTATAGCGAATGACCCGCGCGCTGATCCTGATTACGAACACACGGGCGAGGCTACTCCCGGTAACGAAGATGAACCTTCTGATTACGAAATTACGGATGAAGACGAAGCAAGTGATGCTAAACGTGGACGAGGCCAAGTGCGAGTTGCGCGAGGTATTAGTCGAAGCCGTGGCCGTGGTCGAGGAGGTAGAGGCAAGACAAGAGGAGGACATGGTCGCGGCCGCGGCCGCCCAAAAGTGGCTGTTGAGGAGAATGCTATTCGCCGACGAAAAGGCCCACAGCCTGGGCCGGAGCCGGGTCCTGAATTCAAGGCCAAAGAAACCAAAGCAACCACAGCATACTTCAAGAACAATTATGAAGAGGCGCTACAGTATGCCCAGGAAGCGGTTCATGCAGATCCATCGTTGCTCGCAGGCCATAGTCTATTGTCTGAAATTCTTCTGGCAATGGGTCGTGAAGTTGACTCTGTCCACGTTCTCTTCAATGGAGCCCTGACAAAACGAGATGTAGAACTTTGGGAACACATCGCTGAGCGATACGATGGGCTCAAGAGTATGCCTCCAGGGGAAAGACGAAGGTGGCGCGAATTATGCCTCTCCAAAATAATCGCTCTCGATACGGCAAACTACGAAGCGCGCGAGGAGAAGATGAAAATAGAGCTCGAGACTGGTAACATCACGAAGGCCTTCAACACTTGCAAGAAATTGCTCGCACTGCGGCCCAACGAAGTTGAAGTTCTCTATCAGCTAGCGGAACTATGTTCCTATCGACAGATCCTCAAGCAGAATAGAAAGCTACAGAATGCGGTTCAGTGTTTTGACAAGTCTTTTGAATACTATTTCAAGCATGATAGCCCCATATCTAGTGATCTGGATTGGTCTTTACTGAACGTGTATCTTGAGCTGCTCCACAACGCTACAATGGACCCCAGAATCGTTCTCTCCAGGCTTAGCACAGTTGGTAGATGGCTCCTTGGCCGTAAAGAAGAGAGCTTCTGGGGCACGCAGCTAGACGATAGGGAGTGGGATATATCAAATGAGCGGAGACGGCAGGTACCAGAATTCCAAGCCGACCTTCATTCCATGGACGCCTACGGTGCCGGTCTGCCCTTGGAGATCCGTATGAGAATGGGGACTCTACGTCTGTCTATGGGAGCTAAGCATTACGAAGAAGGCTGTGTGAGTCAAAGTTCCTTCTACGCGTGAGAATGGGCTAATGTCACTCTAGAAACATTTAAGGCATATAGAAGAGGCAGATGGGTCTGTCTCAAAAGAGACACTGTCTGCGTACTATGACACAATTCTTGAAGTGACAAAGGTTCTCACCCAGCACACGCTATACCCTCTGGCCTTGAAATATCTCGAAGCCTTGCGCGACTACACTGCTGTGGTCAAACCAGAAGTCTATCGGGGATTGATCACATGCTACAAAGCATTGAATCGTATCACAGACGCTGGAAGTTGCGTCCGCTCCCTCAGAGATTCAGGTAACAAAGATCTAAGGTCTCAGGCAATTATTGCTAGACATCTTCAAGATACTGGAAGGGAGGATGAGGCCAAAAGTTTGATTCAAGAACTAATGCAGAGAAGCGGTGCTGAAATCATTCTGAGGGAAGAAGGTGTGAGCATTCCGAAACTACCTAGATCTCTACGATATGGTAGACGTGGGCCATACCGCTTCCGCCGAAAGAATGCTGTACCCAATAAAATTGCCATTGAAGCTATGCCCGAGGAGTTAGTAGCAGCCATGGGAATTGAACCAGGGCAGGATGTGGAGTGGGACGTTGAGAAATACCGAAGGCTCGGATCATTCATGCAGCGATTTGGGCCTGACCAGCATGAGAAATTGCAAGCCGCTAAAGCCCGAGACCAAGTGATCAGGGAGCTTGTACAGCATCTCGACGTCCTCACCACAATGCTCGATAACGGCGACATCAACGCGTCTGAGGAATATCTCGCGATTGCAAAAATCATGATCGATGAATTCAGTAGCTGCAAGGCCTTCTTCCCTATTCGTGAAAAACGAATGGCATTTACGGGTTACCATGTTTCGAGACGCGGTGACGTGGATGATGCGGCGCTGGAGCTCGCTGAGTTGGCAAACCAGCTGGCTGATGAAGAGGGTAGTACTGAAGTCCGAGACCCCTTAAGCATCCCTGACAGTTTCCACGGCATCAAGTTTCAAGACTGGCTCGAGCTATTCTGCCGCTATAGTTTCGTGGCTGCCAAAGATGGATATCTCGATAACTGCTGGAGTGCCCTGAACATAGCCAACAATGCAAACGTCTTCCTCCGCGACAAACAAGGCATGCAACAGCTATATGCCTGCTGGCTCGCCTGCGGCCTCGCCCTCAACAACGAAGATCTTATTTCCCAAGCCTCCAGGCTCTACATGAAAATGTTTCCTTACGCCAGCGATGCATACCGTCTTTTCGGCATTGCAAACCGCGCCTACGTTGGAGAACGCATCCAGTATAACAGCGGGCCCTGGCTCAAGTACCTCCTACGGCAAGTCCGCGGCATGGATTATGCGCTCCTCCCGGTCGACAAGCGGCGGAAATACAACTTTGAAGCCCAGGACCACCTCAGCTTTTCCGCAGGGGCAACTGACGGAAATCCGCACAAGCTTGCGGCGCATGATGTTGTGCTGTTCATGTGCTACGGGCATATGTTAATTATTGGCGGGTCATACTACACGGCACTCAACTACTACTTCCGCGCGTACTCCATCCGGCCCGAGGACCCGATGATTAGCTTTGCCATCGGGCTGTGCTACGTCCAGAATGCCCTCAAGTCCAAGGTAGATAACCGACAGTTCCAGTTGCAGCAGGGGCTGGCGTTCATGTATCGCTACTACGATCTGAGGCGCAAGAGCGATCGGGCGATACATAAACAGGAAGCGGAGTTCAACGTTGGACGCACATGGCATATGCTTGGACTGGCGCATCTGGCTGTACCTTGCTATGAACGGGTGTTGCAGATGAGCGAGGATGTTATCAGGGAACAGAATGCCTCTATGGAGAGTGTGGCTGATGAGGACTTCGATGAGGAGAACGCTGGATATGAAGACTTCGCGACAGAGGCTGCGTATTCAATGCAGGTCATGCTAGCGATCAATGAAGATTTTGGCGCTGCACGCAAGCTTACCGAGACTTGGTTAGTGATCGAATGACAGGAGACACCTGCGGGTATGTATTCTGGCTGGAAAGAAGCATAGAGCAGTGCTGTCAACCAGTTAACGGTGTACTGTCATGTCTTGGAATTGAAAAACAAAAAGCTCCATAGCCTCATCGAAACGTGGAAAAACTATACATCGGCTCGTGTATCCAAGCACTAATTGGTATCTCTCCGGACAAACGCCACGCCACAAAACGCACCTACACAACCATAACGTTAATGGAAACCTACCACCCAGCACGATACAGCGGCCTCGTAGTAGACTTGCCCAGTACATGTCCGAGTGTAGTCCCGCCTCTCCCGGCCCCATGTCTAGTCCTAACCTGCCAACCCCTAGCCACACTCTGAAATAGCATTACGTCCTTCCCCAGAGACTCCAACCTCCGAGTTTGCCAGTCTCTCCAGGCCCTCTGTAGGACTATAGCTGCACCTACAACCCGCTCCCGCGTGCGGACCACTACGGCACAATGGCTTGCCAGCCGCATAAGCGCTATTCGCCTTCTGGCTTCCTCACGAGAAATTCTCTTCCTATAGACACGCTGTATGACAGAAGCGGCCCGATGTGAGATGGACAGCGGAATCAAGCGTGAAGCAAGGAAGGCAAGGCTTATGAGTATGAAGTCCTTGCTGGGTATTTGGTAATGTTTCGTCGGCGTAGAGAACAGTGTAATAAAGGCCCGGGAGCATCCCACTTGTCCAAGTTTCTCAGCTAGCGTCATCGGCGGATGAGTACAGAACTGGTGTTGATAGGGCTGTCCAGTAGGCTGACTGGGTGTCTTACAGAAAGGGAGATATTCGTCTACAATGGCTTCAAAAATGCGGCCGTCTGCGAAGCTCGTCGTGAGGTTGCGGAGGTGAAGATGGTGGAGACGTGCGATTGAAGATGTCCACTCTCGGAGAAGAAATTCGTACCGGCTATGGCCGCCATGGTCCGGCAATTGGTCGTCTGATATATCATCGTCCGCGTTGAGATGATTCCCGTTAGACCTCCTACGGAAGCGATCTGTCTCTTTCTCGACTTCCTTCCAGTCTACAAGCCCTTTCAAGCCCCATCGGCCGACAATCGTCCAGAGTAGACCAAGAGTCTTTTCACGGTGTCCATCAACGATATCGTCAGCGGTGACAGCATCGAGGGCACTAAATGCGGTGCCTCCCATCCCTTTAAGAGCACTTAGTGCTATCTGTACATTGTAGTGTTTCTGTGCATGACTGGCTGCAGGGAGTTTCAGATGCTGTGACAATAGCCATGAGCTCTTTTCGTTGTGCACATCACTCTGCAGGACGTCTCCTGTGGGTAGACTGATAGTGATGGTATCATCTCGGGACTCAAGCAGATGCACCGGGTCATATAATACCAGTTCAACAAGCCGTGCAAGAAGCACACCGTCTCGAAGGTCTGTGGCAATATTCCTGATGCGATATCTATACTCCTGGAGTAAGTGCTGGGTATGTGAGACCTGATATTGAACATGTCCGAGCGGCCTCGTGATATCACCCAACGAAGGAAGTAGCATCCTCGCCAATTGTTGCAGTACCGAGGCTGATGTCTTGTGTGCTGACATGGTCTGAAAGAGGCAATCAGTCACCACATTTGCGTTCTTCGCCTTGTCCAAGAGCAGAATGATCATGAGACTGCGTAGTACCGTTCGTCTCCATGACCAACGTTGCGAGCCAAAGCTGTCTGCCTGTGGCTCGTGGGCTCTAGCTATACTTGCGATGCTTCCAATACCGGATTTTTGTTTTATGGCGTCCTCGTTGCGAATTACGAAGGCATTGATGAAGTCTTCGAGGGCTTTCTTCAGTCTTCTTCGGACACCCTGCTCAGATAGAGTAGTGCCCGTAGAGTTTCGAGTCGGTACGATTACTTCTCGGCCGACAACGACCTCAACTGCAGCTTTCAAGACCTGGAGATTATACGACTCGACCCAGAGTTCTAGAAAGCGTTGTCGCAGTCCAATGTCATCTTTGAGCCGGAGCGAGCTTGATAGAACATCGTCAGGGATATTGAGAGCGCCATAAGATAGTGAAGCTTGCAACCGTTTGTGTAGCTGTGAGATGGTGGGATCATGGTAAAGTCCCAGGATAGCCTGTCGAAGTTCCGCTGGATCGACTCTCTTCTTCGTCTGGTCATGTTGTCGGAAGGAATTATTGATTAGCTGAGAGAGAGCGACTTCTTGGTTATCAAGCCAATTGTCTTCGTATAGTTCAGGTCTTGGAAGATCGTCTCTGAGCACGGGGAATCTTTGCAAGGGAGGGGAGTCCTTTGCAACCGATGTCGTGATGCCAGGCCTCCTACGTAGAGCTGAAGGTGGTGATCTTTTTGTTCGGAACGGCGAGGCATGATCTGTAGGAGCTGTAGCAGAGCTCCGCCCGCTCACAAAACGCTCAGTGGCTGCCATAGAGAAATCCCGTGATTTGATCATTTTCGCTGGAGATTCTTCTGATCCTGCTTGTTCTATCCTCACTCTCTTGCGCCCAGATGGTGCGACATTGTCATTGACGGTAGATAAACGAGGACGCAAGAAAGAAACTCGCGGTTTCCGAGGGGCCTCAGATGTTGTAGCCCTCTCGATCTTCGCTTGACCGGCCATGTTGATGAAAGACTTACTCGTTTTTCCTGGAGGGATGTTCTCCTTGCCAGTCTCGGAGCCAGGTAAGTTGGGCGCGAAAGATACAGACTGTGAAGTACGACGCGACGGTAGTAGTACTCCCTTTTTTGGTGGTACAGCAAGAGATTTCCGGCTGGCTTTGACCTGCTTAATGGCTGGAACGAGATGCGTTGTCTCCTCTTCCGAAAGCGTGACAAGCTCTAGACCAAGATCGGGAGATTTGGCCCGTCTCGTCTTAGGATGATGGGAGGGTGCTCCGGGATGTAAGGTCATAATGGTCGTATACTCAGAAGGCACATAGATCGTTCTCCTGCGAGGGTCCTTGACCAGCTGGTTTGATCCGGTGGATCTCGCTGATGGGCCACACAGCCGTTGAGGTTCAGCTCTCCGGACGGCAGCTTGCGTAGCGGATGCCTTTCTGGCCTCAGCAGATTCTGAACGACTGCCCTCGATGCATGTCTGTCGCTCTTCCAGAATTGCAGAAATGCGGCGGCGATTTGGGCGCTCCGTAGCGTCTGTTAAGCGAATAGTGCAAGTATCTTCTCCCTGTATAGAAGCTTGCGGTGCGATAGACAGTCTTTGGGCTGGTCGAGCAAGAAGTGTTGAAGTTCTGCGAATCGAGTTTTTGGACACACTTCTTTCAGCCTGTTCCAGCCATGGATCAGGCGCAGCCTGTACCTGATGGTCTATGTAAATCTCTGTTGCTGGATCAAATCTGTTCTTGCGCGCCAGCGTTTTTGGTCTCCTCGGTCTTGCGTTGCGGATGCTGGCCTTGAGTTCGGTGGTGTAGTCAAGATTCGCGGTTGTGTCCTCAGTATGATAGTACTGGTCTGTTGAATTGAGATATGCCGGGGGGTTATTGGTATTTATCGGGCCTGGATAGATGCCCCCGAAGCTGGAATTGCCTGGGCAGGGCGTGCCAGCTGCTGAGTATCGGCGCATTGAGTTAAATTCACCTCCGTTCCGTTTGGGATTGTTTGGTACTCGACACTCTCGACAAAGTCCGTGCCGTATTAATACATACTTATCGGTAGATGACAATGAAAATTCCGTGTTCCTGTTTGTTGGAAAAACGAAGGCTATGTTGAACACATGTCCCGAGGTTGTACGATTTGGGTTTATCCTTGGCGCTCGCAAAACAGCTTCGTTGGCCAGGCAACAAGAGAAAGTCATTTCCCAACTACACAACTATATACCATTATTTACCTACAAGTTCACCATGCTCTAACTCCTGTGTTGTTTTGAATGCCAAATTAAGCTCTCTCGATCGAAACCACTGCATGTCTGGGCTAGTATAGGCTCTATCGGCGGTCACTATGTTGCTGCTATGGTACGCTGATTATGTATACGCCGGTCTTTTGATTCGGAGAGAGTATCGTGCACTATACTTTCCTCAGGCCGTCGAATAGAAATAAGCATAGTGGCAGGTAAGGGACGTAAAATGGTTATGTAAACATTCGAGGAAACACAGGGATTTGTAGGTAGGCTCCGTCAGCCAGAACTTCAGAAGGATTCTCAAAGTCCAGCTGAGTAACAAACAACGGCTGTCTAACGTCGTTCCGACTTCGTGATTACAAGTATAATAACCTCCATGGCTTAGACGATGCATCGCAGTGTATAAACACGCTATCGGGGTGTCAAACCACAACAGCTCCAACAGCCCAGGCAGCCAGGAACGACTGAAAAACATGTTTCATATCAGAGTCACCATCTGACTAAATGCATGGGTTATCCTCTAGTCTGCATGCTATCTGTTAATGAGTCCTTCCGGGAGACATGCGACGGTCGTTGTGTCCTCAAATATGGGAAGTTACAAGAGCGACAGCGGAGTGCCATTGATACTAGTACTTTCTGAGTTTGGCAAGGAAGGAGATGTGAACGCAGTGATGAGAGTGTAGATGAGCTCAGGCTATTTGATGACAACGAGAATGCGACAGATACAAGATCATCTTGGCTGTGAAGCAGGTTGAGTTCTCTCTAATGTCGAGTCGATGTGCGCCTTCCACTTATCAGACACTGGGAGTATCTTACGCCGCTTACATAATAGCATACGGCATAAGTACCTGCTTTCTGAGCAACCTGCAGGTGTAGCCGACCCTTCATGCGTATTTTATAGCATGAGGCGCGGAGTTTTGAGGTGGCTGTTTAGTTGGAATCAGACAGATGGAACGGTTAACACGTTGTTCCAGAGTTACATCAATTCACTGCCTGAGATGCCATCGACATGCCTTATTGTCACGAACCAGAAATGTAGATGAATCACGAGGACCCGTCACATGCAATCACAATCTTGACATTACGATCTAATCTACGCCGCAATATCACAAGCAATGCGCATCAACACAGCTTTAACGACAGAGGGTATCTTTTAACACCACAACCCATTCAGTCATTACAACGAAAAAACTTACTGCCCGCCACATCCTCCTTATACGTTCTTCTCGCCCAAGCCGTTGTTCGGCTCGCCATCAGAACTTGTTCGCTTTGGCTCTACGCTACGAAGGTTGTCTGGGTCAAACTCTGGGGTGCCTGGCACCTCTCCAGCAAGTTGCTCGAGCGTCTTCCGCTTCGTTTCGGGAATGAGAAATGTGGTGAAGATACCGAGGAACATAAAGAGGGCGTATATCTCCATGACGTGATTGAGCCATGGCGATGCCGTGTGGGGTGGTGGTGAGCCACGAGTGCGCAGAGGGCCGATGAGGACTTGGGCGATGATGGCACCGACCTTACCTGAGGCAGCCGAAATACCATGGGAGGTGGAACGGTAGCGAGTAGGAAAGCACTCGCCGGGAACGATGAAAGTTGTTGCGTTGGGGCCTTGCAAGGGTTAGTAAATGGCCAACAAGGGCATATGAGGAAAAAGTGCTCACCAAAATTGAAAAAGAACTGGGAGAGGACGTATAGGGCGAGGAGTGCGCCACCAGAGAGCTTGTGGTAAGCAAATCCAATGATGCAGAAGAGGATGGTCAGAATAATGAAGCCCATGAGTTGGATTGGCTTGCGGCCGACAGTGTCAACCGTAGCTACGGTAACCCAGTATCCAGGGATAGCACCAGCGCAGACGAGGATCAAGTTACCCACGGAGGCGTTGTAAAAGCGGGTATACGGTTGTGTGCTACTGGCATAGCCGATCTGCTGCAAGATAACAGTGTTATTGAGACCGAGGCCATAGAAGGCCACATCGAGCAGGAACCAAGAACCAGCGGTACCGATGAGGATCTTGGCGTATTTCCACTTGGAGTAGTGGTGGATGAAGTCTTTGAAGCCGGCCTTGGGCACCTCAAGGTGAGCAGCGTCGTCAGTCTTGGCCTGAATGCGGGTGATCTCGTCGGGGTTGCCATGAGCAACACCGGCGAAGTAAGCCTTAACGTCAGAGCCAGCCTGGACAACATCGCGCTGTACATCAAAGGTGTAGCGAGGAGTCTCTGGGATGGTGAGACGGTAGTAGAGGGCAATGCAACCGGGAACAGCACCAAACCCGATAACAACCCGCCACATTTTGTCAACAGCCAAGCCACAGACGCCGTCGCAAGTAGCCACAGATGTGGCAGACAGAAGCGATTGCTTGAAGCCGACGGTGACAATGAGAGAAATGATGGCGGCGGTGAATTGGCCAATACCCTGCATGGCAAAAACGGAGCCCATCATGGCGCCTCTCCATTTCGTGGTAGCGAATTCGGAGGTGATGACTGAAGACAAAGGATAGTCACCACCGATACCAATACCCATAAGAACACGCCAGAAAATAATAATCCCGACTACAGAGATAGCGCGAGAGGCAGAGGACAGGGCTTGGGCAACAGTTGCAAAGATGATTAGGATCAGCTCGAGGCCGTACATCTTCTTGCGACCAACGATATCAGCAAGAATACCGAATCCAACCTGACCGACGACGGTTCCGGCAGAGGTAGCAACTTTAATGGCGGTGTCCGCATTGGTAGGGATGGTACCAGGACCGCTCGTTGCGTTGTGCCAGTAAACAACACCTGATGGAGGTTAGTGAATATCGGATCAGTGGCTGGAGTAACTGGACTCACCCAACATCTGCGTGACCAAGTTGATGGCGAAGATATCGTAAGCGTCCGTGAAGAAACCGATACCAGCTACGACAATGGCACGAACGTGATACCAGCCGAATGGGGCCTTGTCCACCTCGGCGAGAGCGAGACGACGACGCTCATTGGGGTCGGCAATGTGAGCATAGTCGTTGTGGAAGTTGTGGAAGGCTGCATTGCCTCCGGCAGTCTTGAAGACAGCGGGCGGGTTTGCCATTGCAAACAAGGGAGCTAGGTTGCTTCTATGAAGAACGACGTAGCCCAGCCTAATTGGTGTGAAGAGAAATGGATGCTGATGACGAGGATCAATATGAAGCCCAAAGAAGCAGAGTGCGAGGGTGGATGGAGAGGGTTTATATTGAGCAGTTGGGTGGTTGTGAGAAGTAGTGAAATCACTTTGATAGCTTACATGGATGGAACCTAGCGGGAAGCATGGGCCTACGCGACATGCCATGATCCATCGTGCTCGGGCTTACACGGGATGCCCAGAACGCCACTAAGCTTGTTGAATTGGCGTCTGGCCTCTGAGCGTGGGCAATCGGCAAATGGCAGATGGCAGATGGCAAATGGCAACTGACCTGCGCGACGGCGTGGAGTTGCAACAGTAATTAGCAGCCGTAGACGGCAACATCTGGACCTGGATAGCCATTTTCCTCGTCAGGTAGATCTCATATCAAACGATGCTACCGCGGCTCCCTCGTGGCGCTCAGTACAGCCAGTCAGTCGTCAAACCACAGGCACGTTGGGCGGTCCTTTATCATGAAATCCTATTCCTAAGCGCAAATGTCCTCCCATCCGACCCGTTGCCAGCTTCGATAACGATGACATGATCGAGAAAGCCGTGGAGATGGTGACATGGCCCACCTTTCCAGCCAGCAGATCTTGTATATCTTGTATGATGTGCCTGGTGTCTGGTGCATGGTATCTTTAAAACATCAACAGTTGTCGACACAGACTATAAGATATACATCTAGTCGGACAAATCAGACGAGTGTTCTATAAACGGACACTATAGTCTCATTGCTTGGAGCCCATCATAACCGTAGCCAATTTTCAATCAATTTTCTTTTCCATCGACTCAAACGTTCGAGAAGCCTACAAGACCTAGACGAGGTGCGCACAGACTAAGAAAAAAGAAGAGTGAGTGACGACGGTGTTGACATGCAATGCGCACCAATCACAGTCAAGAGTGCGGCAACGTGCGCGCGTTCCCGCTAGCCGTTGGATACTCCCGAGGTCGGAACGCGGAGAGACTAACCCGAAACAGACCTCTCTCCAGTCGCAATGGGCCCCCCCTCCCGAAACCCCCAACACGACTATTATGTACTATGAGTGATGAGTTCGGGAGTATTATGTACTACGACCACTCAAACGACTAATAATATCATCTTAGATGCTCCAGCAAAAACACTTACACGAGCTATCCCACGACCTGAGTCCCACGGTAATATTCGCCGCCAGCCAGTTACGACTAGATAGATATCCTATAACTGAATGAGACCACAAGAACGTTCCTTGGTATTACTGGTGCATTGTGCATCTCGCTATGTTGGTGGTCGGTATGGTAGGTAGTTGACGACCCTCACCACTACTATGTACACCTTGTCACAAGGCAGATCGCCAAGTAAAGGCTTAGCTCACTCCCTTGTATACGTTGCCGGCTAGCCATCTCTTAGCAATGCTTGTATGCTTCCCGACATCGACAGACATATCGTTCATGCGTCAGCCCAGGCTTCTGACTCTGGATCCATAATTTCACAAAGAGCAGTCCAGCTCTGACACTAATTACTTGTCAAATTCTTTCACCGACGGCCCAGTCAACAAGTGGGCACTGCTTCAGCACTCTGTTATTGTGGACTGGAGTCAGCCACCAATACCTTATTGACTATAACGGTAAGGCTCCTTCCGCACCTGCATACCCACGTGTCTACATGCACTGGTGTCAATGCTTTCCCCGGGGTCAACGAATGATCATCAGCCGGATATGTATTTATGTATTTTGCGTACCCTACCGCTCGTATCATTTCTACTAACTTTCCTCTTACGCGGCATGTTCTACTCGGAACGTGTATCCGATCCAGCAAATCATAAAAGGTGCCTCACAACACCACCATGGCGCCAGAAAATGGTCTGAATTTTGACGATAGTCGGCTCGTTTACGAAGGAAGATCGTGTAGCTCTAGTAAGTGAAACGCCTCGATCGAATGGTGATCTTCAGCCTGTGCCAGTAAATCGTATTTATGGCATGCTCGGGTGTGACGCGACAAGCTACCTGATAAGTTACTTGGTTCGTGAACCGTCTCTGTAATTTCATGTTATTTCAAATGACAAGCTATACATGCTGTAGCAGGCAATAGCTTGTCGATAACGCGAAGATTAGCATCCTACAGATCAAGGTCAATGTACTACTCTCGAACGAAACAAGGAGAAGTTACAACACTGCGGTTGCTATAGCTTCGTCTTTGGAATCCAACATTTTATGTTGGTCCACGTCGATGCTGCTTCAAGTCTAGCTCATTTGTCCTCACTATCAAACCAATCTGCAGGCTATCGGTACATTCCTTCCGTTGCGACGTCTCCAGTTGTCACAATCGACATACAGGCAGCACGACCATACACTACGATGCGTGTCATCGGTAGACTATAATCCCGGTGAATAGAGTTGCCAAAGTTACGAAGTCTTCCAAACCACTGAGACAATGCCCCCTCGAACAGGACCTTCAAAGTTACTTCAGGTAGGTCCTGCTGCGTCGAAAGTGAAGTCGCCATAGTAGACAACAAGTGCCTACAGCTAACGTCAGCGAACCGTACAATCTGTACAGCAGCTTTGGCACTCACCTTGCTAGCTCCCTTCATACAGTAATGCGTGACCTGAACTTTCGTATCCTTGGTCACGTGCGTGGCCAGTTGATTGAGGTTAGATGTCCGTGGTAGGTACAGTGCAATGTCTCTGGCCACTTTCGCAAAGGGGTTGTATATATCCGACAGAGAATAAGGTTCCATGGTACTAAGATCGAAGATATCATCAGCCATGTATGATGGACCTGACTCCGTTAGACTGTTCCATGATAGTGGCTGATGAAAGTACTCACCTCCCCAAGGCGGGCTTGCAAAGATAACAGCTTCAGGAAGGATTTTCTGAAAGCACTTCTCAATAACGTCAAAGCAGTCTCCATGTCTCCACGTAATCTTGTCATCCACTCCATACACTGCAGCGTTATTCTTAGCGCATTTCAATACATGCGGATCCAACTCTACAGCGAAAACACGATCCCATCGACCTGTCCGTGCGAAGGCCATGGCATTTCCGCCAGCGCCAGCAAATGCATCAATGATGTATTTTTTAGACGGCGGCGCGGCTGCGGCGATGTGTTCGGCGACCTTCCTATGATCTTTAGCAAATATGGACCGTTCCGAACCTTGCGGATGGCATTACATAGCTACTGGCTCGGGTGTAACGCCAAACCATGCATCATCAGTCATCCAGACTCCCTCGTCATACTTCGAGAAGATGTCATGGCGCTGCCACCAGTACCTACCTGAAATCAGCCTTGGATTCTATGCAATTGTTTTATGAGCCACTACTTCTCGATGGATTTTGGCACCTGAGAAACGTGCTCGTAATGGAAGATACCTTCATCGTCGTTTTCCATGTTTGCTGTACACTCAATTCCAGGGTCTGGGAATGTGATTGAGTAGCTTCCAGATTGCACCACAGACTCCAGTGAAACATTGACGAGCGAAAATAAACACGCGAGACGCGATCTGTGGCGCATGCATCAAAGCTAGCGCCACAAAGTCGAGCCAGCCACTAGTCTCTACCCAGCTCCAACGAACGTCGAAGCCACTTCAACAACAGACCAACCTATCGTGTGATGTACATCAATTTCATCCCATCACCACAGTATGTTTGGCGCATTGAACAGATTTATAGGCCGGCTAGACGGAGGTCAGCCAGAAGAGGAGAAAAATGGACTACAAGGCGCGGCAGGCTTTCAGGTTCTTAAGAACACGAATGAAGAATTGCTCCTGGAGCCATGGTTCGACTTCATTATCGGCATAAACGGACGGACACTGGTCAGTCGTGCAAAGAGGAATATGTAGATCCAGTGAGTTTGACTGACTCCAAGTCCTAGGACAGCGCAGACCCCAACCTGTTCGCACAAGAAATACACAACTGCGCTGGCACGTCAATAAGCATGGGCGTATTCAGTGGCAAGGTAAGTCATACGGCCACGAGTAGGTACTCCATCCCGAACATCACTAATAGTACTTATCAGGGTCAACGTATACGTGAGATATATATTCAAATTCCCCCGTCTGGCTCCTTGGGTTTATCTCTTCAATGGACCCCTCTCTCAGCCATCGAAGATGTCTGGCATATCCTGGACGTAGCCCCCGACTCCCCAGCCGATGTAGCTGGCCTCCTCCCATACGGCGACTATGTAATCGGCTCCCCAGAGGGTCTCCTACGCGGGGAGTCTGGACTCGGCGAGATCGTGGAAGATGTATGTATCACGTGCTTTACAAAGAACCACAGCAACCAATCTTGACACCGAACAGTATCTCAATCGCCCGCTCCGGCTCCAAGTCTACAACCATGAATACGATGTAACACGTCCCGTCACGATCACCCCCTCTCGCGGGTGGGGAGGCACAGGGGCCCTCGGCTGCGTCCTTGGTTTTGGCGCCCTGCACCGCGTCCCTGCACCACTCGACGAGCCTCCCCAAGCACCCGGCGAAGCCCTCTTCGACGCTGCTTCAACCTCAGCACCGGCTCTTCCCCCGGTCAATCCCGACGCGGTGCCAACTTCGCGTTCTCCGAATAATGCGCCGAGCGACTTCCAGCCCGTCGCTCCTGCAGCATCAACAGATTTCCTGGTCCCTGCCAACATGCAATTCCAGAGCAAATCACCCCCGCAAACGTCCCCGGGTAGCGAGGTGGCTCCTGGAAGGGCGAAGAAATCACGCGGCAGAGCGCATCACGCGAGTCCGGGCGCAGGCTTAGATGACTTATTGGCAGAAGGAGAGGCTAAGAGTAAGGAGCAGGACTTTGCGCCGAGTGGGAAGCCGGGCAGTGTCCCGCCACCACCCGGAGGGCCGCCGAAGGGGCCGCCGAGGAGTGGGACGCCAGTGGTGAAAGAGTAATTGTATATACAAAATGTAAAGCGAGGTAGACTAACTATGCATATCGTACAACAGTGGTCTCTTGAGCCGACGTCCCCTTTCTTCGCCTTCCGTCGCTTGATGGTACACCAAAAAGCTCCTGTCTTCGTTTATGATTCCACAAAGGTTGTGCATTACGTAGGTACGTAATAGGCCTGGCGTAAGCTCATGGAGCTCCATTATACACGTTTTACAGTTCTAACGTAGGCAGGCTGTCACAGGAGCCCCTTGTTCGAATCGCTGACAATTGTGTATGATACTAAAGTCTCCGTGGGCAATCGAGGTCGCCCACTTAATCAATCGTGATATCAAGTAATCCTACAGCTACGCCAGCCCAATGCAAATGCAATGCCTTATGTGTATGCCAGGGTATCTAATTCCTAAACGTCTTGCTCCGTCCCTCTTCGGGCTTCCTCGCTCGAGCCAATCCCTTTGGTGCGTCCATTGCTTTCTTGAATGGGTCGAAGCCCTTAGTGGGCTTGCTCTTCGCCCCACTTATCGTACGCGATTCCTGCTGTGACTTCAGAACGCTCGGTGAATTCTCGTAGTCGTAGGACTGAGGCTCTGGGGCGGCGTCCATATCTTCGGGCACCCCTTTATTCAACGGCTTTCCGTCGGCATTCAAGGCACGCTTGGCCATTTTTTTCTGCCTCTTCGCCTCTGCTTTTTGTTCCCTGCGGAGATTTCGTTTCTCCATTCCTTCTTCTAGCGCTATAGCATCGTCTCCGGGTATGTCATGAAGACCTGTAGACGGGTCTTCGTCGGCTTTGCGCTTGCGTTGGCCTAATTCTCTGATCACGAATATTTCATCATCATCGTCGACGTTTGGACGATCCTCCTTCCGAATGAACTTAAGCTCTGGCTTTTGCTTGGTAGTCTCGGCTGCGCTTGTACCATCTGCGAATATCTCAGCCGTAAGAGGTGGAAGAGGGACGGCAAGAGTGAGGTCCTGTGAGGGCGCTAGTGTACTGCTCATTCTGCGCTGTGGCCATAGGCTACTAAGGAAGTTGCCCCAGAAGCTAGACTTTGTGCTGCGCATACTACCGCTATCTCTCAATGTTGGAGGAGCGCTACTGAACTCGGCAAATTGAGGTGCTGACTGGATGATGGGAACTGTGGCAGACAAAGCTGCTTGACGTTTAGCACGATGATTATTGAGGGCTTCAATCATCTCTGGTCCATTTTCGCCCTCTATTCTAGCCTTCGTAATGACAGCGAGTAGTTCATCAACTCGAGAGCGTAGGACGGCTGTCACAGGTGTCGCCAGCGATAGAAGCTCGGAAGGTTCCTTCGGCATCTCGCGCGCAATACTGAATAGCGCATGGTTAGACATGAGATAATTTAGACCTTCGTCTTCTTGGCGAGCTACGTGATCACGCCATTGATGAACAGCCTTGAACACTGCAAATTGCTCTTTAGAAAACTCCGCTGGCGTCCTCATAAGCAAGCCGAGCCATCCACCTTGACCTCTTCCATTCGGGTCGTAGACATGCTGAGAATACGTCTGGAGAGCAGTCTCTTTTGACTTCTCGAGGACCTGCTGAACCTTGTTCTTGTCTGGATGATCGAAATTCGAGCGATCTATGAGCTCATTCCTCATGTGGTCGTAAATGTACAAAAGGAAATGGGTGTCCGAGCGAGCATAGTCGAATAACTCCTTTGGTAGCGGCCTCTATGGGTCAGTACTTACGCAACCAAGTGTCGGGGGAGTTTACTTACCGTATTCGCCAATCAGCTGTTGCATACTGCTTCTGAGCCTCAAAGCCAACAAATTTCTGTAGTAAGAAAGCTAGACTGCCACCATCATATCCTAGCGCCTTCGCAGCCCAGTGAGTGTCGAAAAGTCCTACTAAATAGAGTCCGAGATCTCTCTGCAACCAAATGACATCCATGTATGCTCCATGTAGAACTTTGACAATCGAAGGGTCTGTAAAAACTTCATTCAAGCATTCCAAGTCCCTCCTCCACGGCTTCAAGGTATCCACTATCCAATCTTTGTCGCGCGTAGAGATCTGCATGAGAGATAGTAACCCAGAAAATGTACGATGTTCATGGTGCTCAATATCAATGGCTATCTCTTTTGCACCCTTCAGCTCTTCTAGCATGGACGCGAGGCCTTCCGTAGTGTCGACCCATGTGGCAGTGGTTTCTTCGTAAGGCAAGTAAGGAACAGGCTCAGCTTTGGTGTAGACTGATTCCGGGAACGTATATTGATCTATCTCGGTGCGGTAGGGATGCTGGTACCTGGAGTATGATTAGCTATGGTCTTGTATGTAATAGTTGGACAATCACGTACTGTTCTATACCCCATTGAGATTCTGCTATGCTCAGACTTTGCTGTAGAAGTTGCTTTGCATGCGGCTTCTTTGTTAGCAAAGGTTTCCAGGGGCCTGATGGATTATTCTGAGGCAAGTGTTTGAAGGCGAGCTGCGGTTTCGCTAGTTCTTGCAAGCGGAACAGCTTCGCTCCACGCCGTTTAGATGCCGCACTGTCTGCAACCTGCTGTTGATCAGTTTCGCTTCATATAGACGCCATCTCTTGCGCACACGTACATTGTTTGGGCCCGTGTCGTCCACTCTCTTCACCACGCCAGTATACTCGTCTAAGCTCGTATCCGCCCTCTCCAGCAAACTGTCGATAACATCAACCACGCTTTTCCATTTGTGCTCGAGGTCTTCTTTGCCATCGGGAAATGTAGGACCTACAGCCTCACCCGAGATCGCGCTCCCAAGTAGACGTTGCGCAATTTCAAGAAGCCGTGCATTCTGGGTGTCGAGTCTTTCGGACAGGCTCCGGTCGAGCGATCGGTGGAATGCAAGGTCCTCGGAGTTCAGACGATTCGCCGCGCGCGTGGTGGATACAAGGGCCTGAGAGATGGAGGTCTGGAGATCGCCGAAGGATGCTGAAGAATCCATTAGACCGTGCCAGTGGCTATCCCAACGTTCATATAATTGATGGGTTTAGGAGCGACAGCTGTAGGCTGCTGCGCTTGTTATGCTCTGTAGTAGCGCCGCGTAGGACGAGGTGAAGATTGACGTTGTGGTTTCAACTTTTTGATACGGGTAATATATTTATTATCGATAGCGCGCGTAATTTATTCCTCGAGCTTCAGCCACAGCATGCATACATCCCATTTGCGCTCTTACGGTGAGAAACACCAACCTGTGGAATAGGTCGAAGTCATGTCAGCATCGCTGGCGCCAGAATGTAATGACGTAAAAGAGTGAGAGATGTGACAGTCTTTAAATCAGAGTTGGAAGCTGATAACTGTTTTAGGCGTTACGACTCCTGCTTTCTGAAATGGTACAGCGACAGTATGAACCTTTGCTCTCACCCTGCTTCTGCTTCGCTGATTCTGTGCCTGTCCCAGAATTCCTGCGTGGAAACGCCAAGGAAGATGAATGCGCACCTCTTTTCAAACAATATAAGAGCTGCCTGGATGTATGGGAGCACCATCGCGATTAGTTATCACGACTGACGTGGCGCAGAAAGCTCTCAAGGAGCGAGGAATAGATACCATGATCCAGGAGGCAAGAGAGGACAACCGAGAAAATGATGCAGAGCACATGAAAGGCAGTTGACAAGCATAAAGAACGCATTGCACGGAGTTTAGAAGCGTCTTCTGACGCACGTTGTAACAACAGACAGGGATATCTACTCATGAACTATTATACATCCGCTCAGCTCTTTTGAATGTTGTCTTTTACAGAAGGTATGATAACAACAAATACGAATATATTCCCATCATCTGGACGCCGCGCTATGCTTGAGGATGAAAGTGCCTACGGAATGATCGAAGAAGTAAAGGACTAATGAAACATTGCTCCATCGACGCGTTGTCTCGGTCCAAGTCCTTGTGAAATGGCACTCTTGATCGGGTCCCATGTCATGTCATCGATTCGTCTACCTTTCAATTGCTTCGCTATCGTGAGAGCTTCCTGGAACTTGCCAGTGGCCATCTTCCGCACCATTACTGCGTCGCGTGCACCATGATAGGTCTTTCCATTGCCTTCGAGTAGGTAGTTCTCAAATATCGTATTTTCCTCTTCACTGAATGGGAGTTCGATTAGCTCTACGCCTCTGTTGGCTCGCGGACTGTCCCTGGAGTCTGCGAGACCTTGTCGAATCAATATGTGCAACAGGTGTTCCTGCTCGTCTTCGGGTCTATTGCGAAGAAAGCCGAATGCCTCTGTCACGCTTATATGAGCCAGATGAGAGAAGTAAAGGTCAAGGACCTCAGTTGCGACAAGCGGCGCGTGAATAGTATTGTGGTATACAATGGGCAGGTCAGGGTGTTCGTCCTTAGCATGATACAGGAGGGCCAGTAATATTTCATCCGGAAAGGTCGGGGGTATAACAGCTGGGTGCACAAGACTATCCACTGCATTCTAGCCGGTTGTCAGCAGGTGTTCTTCAAGCACACATAGTTTTGATTACACTCCATTCGAGGTGGTCCAGAAGCCAGAAACCTTCCACGCAGCGCCAGTACTTCGCTGGCAGGTGGAAGGTGTCTACAAATTGCTCCAGAGCACTGGGATCATTTTTTGAATGAACGTCTTTCAAGATGTAGTATATGAGCGACTGTTTGAGGGTTTCGTTGACTGGTGCCGATCCAACACGATTGTACAGTGCCCGAAGATCTTTGTTTGTGCGAGGAGGATATGAATTCGCGTCTAACTATAATCAATATCTGCATCTAGAATTAATTTACTCACTCACGCTTCACTTTGCTCGAGAGCAGCATTCGGTCGAAGAACAATTGTCCCAGAGTTCTGCGCCGGCTCGCAATCTCAGCTTGCAAAGCTGGAGGATATGTGAAGTCTGCAAACTCCCCGAACAGGGCGTTAAATCCATCATTGGAGAATTCCAAAGCCATGCTCGGCGTGGCGCGTTGCTTCAGTGAATCTGTAAGCAGATCTGGAGGTGAGTATGTTTACGTGCACTCTGTGTGTACGGAGATAGAGGCCTAGTCCGAAATTAGTTAATACATATCCGCCACACATGCATCAAACATTTTACAAACCTCATTTAAATCGATCGTTCATGCAAGCCAACCATGACCGCTTTTGACGCGAATTCCCACATTCGACAAGTGATCTCACAGTTTTGTATTTGAGAGCATCGCAGTCTGGCTGCCACGACGTGCTTAGCATCATGTCTGGTGCTACTAGTCTCCGTGTCAGCCATCAATGGTACGAATCGGACATTGGGATATGCGGTCGACCAAACCACCGAGCAGCTGCACAATGTCCCGGACGCAACTGGTGAACACTGCAGGCCGTTGCCTTTGTAGCATCTGATTGTTTACGCGTACAATTGCGACCCTGAAAGGTGGTCTCTGTCCAAGATCCGCATGTCACATGACACAGCCACTGTATACAGACCAGTCTATACCAGGATGTCAACAACTTGGCTAACATGGGGCCACTCATCCGAAGTTATATTATCAAGACTTCAGTATTTCCGAATATGGCGGCACGGAACACCACGCTACCTGAGCAACTAGCTTTCAAGTGAATGAATATAGGCTTCTATTTGGTATTTAGAGTAGATGCAGCGCTAGAGCAAGCTCTAAGCCTACGGACATTTGTTTTCGACTATCCTCATTCCCCAAGTTGGTCTGTTTTTTTCGACACGAGCCTTCCATCTCGTATTCTATTTTCTATCGTCCTTCAGTCGTTTGCAGCAGTTCACTCTTTGCTTTCGCTCTTTGCTTTCACGACCTGAACCATTCTTCTCAGAGTCAACCAATTCACACTCGCTTCTGCTAGTTCGAGTCCGTCTACTAAGAAAACGTCACCTTCAACTTGACCACATTCTTTACCTGGTTTCGGGGAACCTTCCTCACTCACTGTTACTGTCTGATAGCTTCAAGGAGGCAGCTTCGTTAAAAACCATATTGTATGTCAAGACACCCCTAACTGCTTGTTATGGTGATATGCAGTACTGCTGAGAAGTCACGTACCCCGTCCTTTCACAGTCCAAAAAAGGGAGAACGGTTTCAAGCTTCTCTTGTCGAGTACAAGCTTGTATTGTGTCCAGCTCAGGATCGATTTTCAGACTACACTACACCGTCTCAGACACATTTTCTCCCAACCTCGGAAAAAGTCACTAACAGCCGCTGGTGGGCCGTAACAGTATTCAATCACTTCCAAAAACCATGAAGACCACTTTCTTTTATGCAGTAGCATTTTCCGCTATAGAGCTGGCTCTAGCGCAACCTCATCACCGTAGGTACCAAAGTGTACCTCTCGCTGAGCTTTAGTAACGCATTATGAACAGATGCACACCGCCACGCCCACAAACGCAGCCTTGTCACTACAGTTGAAATCAAAACGGTGACGGCTTCGGATGTGACGGTGTATGTGGACGAAGCAGGCGAAACGCTGTCATCGAACATAGAGACACCGACCGTCACGTTTGAGGCTATTTCAGAGACCACATCCGAACCCTCCATTCAAACCGCCGAAATTTCAAGCGTCATTCAACCTGAAATAGCTACAAGTTCTAAGACTCATGTTCCATTAGTAGAGAAGTCTCTAGCACCGCCAGCTGTGACCCCCAAACCGATCGGTCTGCCCATCAGTGTTGCATATATCCCGAGCTCTATTCCCGCTGTACCTTTACCTCTGCCCTCATCGTCAAATAACTTCCCCTTGGGCATTGCCTATTCGCCTTTCCTTGTTGGAGGATGCAAAACAAAAGAGCAGGTAGCGGCAGATTTCCTTAGAATGGGCGAATTTGGTATTGTACGCCTGTATGGTACGGAATGCAACCAGATCGCATCCGGGGTGGCAGCAGCTAAAGCAACGAACAAAAAACTCATCGTCGGGATATACGATATCAAGCAGGTCGATGCAGCAGTCAAGGTGATCAAGAATGAAGGAGGGGATTTTTCCACGATCAAGCTCATCACGGTCGGAAATGAGGGAATCCTCAATGGTCATCAGGCGTCAGAGATCGTTGCGGCGGTCAAAGAGGCGCGAACAAAACTCGCAGCTATCGGATACAAGGGTCTGATCAGCTCAGTGGACACATTCGGAGACACGATTGCACACAAAGAACTGTGTGACAACTCGGACATCACGACGGTCAATGCTCAAGCATTCTTCACGAATACAGTCACGGCCGACCAGGCTGGACAGTATGTGCGGGACAGAGTGAATGATGTCCGGAATGTGTGCGGCAAAGACAAGCTAGTTGTGGTCACAGAGTCTGGCTGGCCGAGTTCAGGTGATCCAAATGGCGCAGCAGTTCCGGGCCGGACGCAACAGAGGATGGCTATTGCTTCGCTGAAAGAGAAGTTCAAGGACGGTAACATGGTTCTCTTCTCTGCGTTCAACGACGAGTGGAAAACCGACACGGCCGCAACGTTCAACGCAGAGAAGCACTACGGGATTCTGGACCAGTGAGCACATCGTGCTTGCACTGTTGCTATGTACTGGACTTGAGTTCTCCTGATCCAGTTGATAGATATATTTTGTCCGCTGCAGGCTGAGAGTCTTGGACAGTTGATCTGCTCGTCTCTTCTGCACTGCACTCTACCTATTACCCTTTCTAGCGAGCGGCGCTCGACTGGTCGAGACTGACCTCGCGACAGACCAGGTGTTTTATTTTCCTTTTCCTTTCGCCTCTCTTTCCGCTTTCACTTTGACTTGACTGTCAGAACTGGCAGCTCATGATGTTACCTAAGACAGGCGTGTCGTCACAATAGGCATATACCGACGGATGATCATGTACTACCTAGCTAGATGCCATAGTGCACTACGGATATATGTATTATCTTATGTATATGACTGAACACACTCTGTCGCACGGTAGTGCAGATAAGAGCGCAGGTATGGGTACGGTACGTGAACGCGCAACAGGAACATGTCCACAAGCCTCACGACGGTCTGCAGGACAAATGCAGTATGTGACTCAATGACGCCGTTCTTGAAGGGGATGATTGCGTAGGCGCACGTGGAAGGAAAGATGGCATTACCAAAGTTCTTGAAGGAGAGGCCGGTAGTCAGCTGCAAGGAACGTGATGAGCACGAGATAGACGTCTCATTCATGGAGTAGTGACCGTGATGGATGTGATAGTGTGTGTATTGTTGAGTGAGAGAACAAACAGCAGTGTGGAAAGGGGACAGGTGACTGACCAGGTAGTCATGAGAGAGATCACATGGCAGAGAGCCGAAAGAGGACTAGCGGACCCTGAACAGCTGTGGACCTGAGGTCTGAGGTGTATATTCCCGCCTGAACAGAAAATCGAACATCGATTAGAACGGACGCTAACTCGTTTCCAGCTTAGCGGACGGGAGTGGGAGGGGGAGGGGGGCGTGGCTGTGGCCGAAATAGGGCAAGCGTGACCCGACTACACCACCTGCCCAACTGATGAGCAGTTTCGATTTCGAACTGCTCCAGTTGGCCCGAGCTCTAATACATAAACACGCCTGTCCCCTCGCCGCGCGCATCGCCCTCCTCGTTTGCTCTCGTGTTATCTCGTCGTCGCCCTCAAGTCCGCCGTCTTAACCTGCCCGTCCAGCCTCTCGTCTGAAAGCGCATCTTCGCCGCTACAATCCCACCAAAACATTATTTCCACAATGCCTCCCAAGAAGTCCACCACCGCCGCCCCAAAGAAGGCCGCCGGAGCTGCCGGTCATGCCAGTTATCAGGGTATGCACATCATTCCCTCCCACATCCCAACCCGGTGTCGCGCGTTCGGCGCATTGCCTCTGTGGTGTTCGCGAGCTTCTGCTGACCATCTTTACCAGATATGATTAAGGAGGCTATCATCAACGTACGTTTACTCCTTCAGGCGCATCGTGTTTGCCCCGCTTCTGCTCGCAACTCGCCCGGCGTTTGTTGAGCGATTTTCCTCAATCGAGCATCTCACGCCTTAGCTTCTTTCTCCAAGAGCATTGCTAACGTTTTCTTCGAAATTCAGCTCAAGGAACGAAATGGTAGCAGGTCAGTACAACTTATTTCCCTCGCGTCTCTGCGTTTATCACATAGCCACTTGCTGACTCCTGCACCAGCCGTCAAGCCATCAAGAAGTACATCCAAGCCAACAACCAGCTTGGCGGTGTTTCTGATGCTGCCTTCACTTCTCACATCAACCGCGCACTTGCTGGCGGTGAGAAGAGCGGTGATTTCCTCCGACCAAAGGGTACGTGTTCCATGTTTTGATGCCACTCCGCTTTCCCCTGGCGCACTCGTGTTCTACCACGCCACGCTACGACCTCAACTTTCTCCCCAGCCAATCACGCCATTCTTTGAATCTTCATTGCTCAAACCTCAACTAATTCGCAATAGGTCCCTCTGGTACTGTAAAGCTGGCAAAGAAGGAGACAAAGCCTGCTGTTGCTAAGCCTGTCACCAAGCCTGCTGTCGCCAAGGTAAGCCCCGTGTTCTCATGCACATGAAAATCATTACTCAGCTCTTACACAGAAAACTGCCACCGCTAAGGCGGCTCCTAAGAAGACTGTCACCAAGAAGGCACCCACCGCTACTACCACGACCACCACCACTAAGAAGGCGGCTGCTCCTAAGAAGGCGGCTGTCGCCAAGCCAAAGGCCAATGCCAGCAAAGCCCGGAAGCCTGCTGCCCCCAAGGCCGCCCCTGCAGTGGTTGAGAAGCCTTCTGTCACTCTTGGAAAGACCAAGTCTGGGCGTGTGACTAAGACCAAGGCACCCGATGCTGCCCCAAAGAAGGCGGCCAAGAAGGCTGCCCCTAAGAAAGCCGCTACGAAGAAAACGACACCGAAGAAGGCTACCCCAAAGAAGGCTGAAGCTTCCGCATGAGCAAGCCCTCAACCTTTTGTTCCCTCTTGATGTATCCTCTTCTACGATCTAACGCCAACGTTTCCCTCGAAGCGTAGGCGTACTGTGTGATATCCTCTTTGATGACTCCTGGGCTGGGCTGGGCGGGCTGGGCTGGAACGGTTTGGAGGAGAGATGTGCTTATTTACGACTCGTGTCTCTGGGCCAAAGACGCGTCGTCATGGTTTCTTATTGTTGGCATTACAGCAACGCTGGATTTTGTTTAACGACGCGTCCCGGTTTGGTTATGATGGGCGGGCAAAGGCGTTATGGGCGCAGTGGAGACGAGGCTGATGGCTTAGGCTCGTGGATGCCGTGGTCGCCATGTGTGATGTATGACTGCGTGAGCCTTGAGCAGTACTGTGCATATATCTGAGGCAGTAATGAATGCTTCATTATTTCAAAACGCTGTGCTGTTTTGTTTTGTTTTGCCACTACTTTTATTCCTAATTATCTCATAATCTCAATCGCCTCGTCATAAAGACTGGAAAATTGATTTCTAATGCGATATCACTGTGTGGTCGTGAGATACCACTCACGGTCCACCGCGTTGTTTTGAATTTCCTACCAAAGTGTTCCAAATCGGGCCTTAGTGCGGCACTTGATGCGATGCTCCACTTTCCTGCTATGGTTAGACTGGTGCTGAAGAGGGTAAGGTACGGTCCTACTACAATACAGTACCTTGCACTTGAACCCAACCCTGTTTCCATAGCCGTTCATTAATACCTGAGAATATATGACGGCTCAAGGGGAGTCAGTAGAGTACTACATACATGACACCTATATATTCCATCTAGCCGCAATCTAAAATAGTAGCAAGACACGTGTTATTAGAATAGCTTCTCTATTTAGTTCCTACAATAAGCGGGATATTACACTATGTTTACGTTTAAATCAGCAATCGAGTACATAATATATATTATAGTGAAGTCTAATTCGTAGCCTTTATATAGACAGGGGTTTACTTGGGGAAAAGAGCTATACTTATAGAAGTATAAACAGAGGAGATGAGAGGCTATGACTTAAAGCAACCAGAGTTAAGGGAAGAGAGGCAGGCAGAACAGAAATATAGTATTTTCCTACTATGAGGGCCAAGGATCAAGAAAACGCAAGCTATGAAGTGCTAAGCGGAGGGAAAGACGGTATATCCTTCCAAGTAGGATAGAGGGTGGAGAGAATATAAGCTGGATCCGGAGTAATCTAGATATAACTACCTACACCTACTTGCACGGCTTACGGGTTAGAGATATATACTACTGGACATTTACATTAAAGTAGAAGAGTAGAGCTAGAAGAGATATCACCACCTCCTAGCTCCATTTAAACTATCACGACTTGCATAATTTCACTCCACGTATCTTACTATACATATGCCACAACCCACACGTTTTCTTTCAAAACCAACACCCATATACGCGAAGAATAAAAGGCTCTACACATCCACACCCTCGAACAAATGTATGACGGGGCCATAACCAGTCCAAATCTAGGGGCCCTTGCATTCGAAAGATACGCAAGTCAATATACCAACGCTTCCGGCATAATCCAATCACAATCACGATACCACCCATGTCCCTTCTAGATATCTCAATTTCCTATTCTTCCAATTTTCTTGTATTCTTCGTCTACATGTATAGCCTTGTACCGGGCGTTGGGACGGGGGACCATTCAAGGAATACATAGAATGGAATCGAATTATGCACTTGGCTGAGTCGTGGGAGTTTCGTATGCGAGAATGGTGGATACGTACCTGTATAAACTGTATCTATCTATCCACCCACCAGAAAACCCACCAACACACCACCAGCACCGCAACTATCCAGATCCCCACACTTAAAAAAACATATCTCATTCCCATACGCATATAATCCTCACGTCTTCCACGTACACGCTTTGTAGACGACGCGTAAAATGCCATGCCTGATATTTTGCCGCTGGAAGGGCGTTCCCTTTTCTTTTACGGCCGGGGGAGGGGGGAAAGGACTACAAGGATGAGGATGAGCAAGCGCCAGAATCAACAGCGGAACACAGTCGGGAAACAGGATGATGGATGACGGGATCAGGGGGTAGAAACAGTATGATGGGGTTGAGGGCGGGATGTTGAGAGTGTATACATGTTGCATGCACACCACGGTGAAAGGAGAGATGGCGAGGAAGAGATAAAGAGAAACAGTTTACAATCTGACAGCAAGCACACCTTGCCGTCTGTCTAGGCGAATCTAAGCCGGCACGGACCGGAGTGGGAGCGCAATCCACGTTTTATATCACGACACGAAAACGTAGCTCTCAAACACAAGCACGTCGACCCTCATTCCAGTATCTTATTTCATTCCTTTCACAGTAGCTACTACCCTCCGACAGACAGAAGCCTGCCACCATGTCCGCGTATGCTAAGCTAACCCTCCGTCTTCTCTCTGTATATAGGAAGGAAGGCACCTATCGTCAAAGAACCCCAGTATCACCACAAGTACAAGAAATTAGTCTTGTTTAGCGACCGAACCAACGCCGTGTCTGACACGCAACCCCCCCCTTTGAACAAACCAAAGAGGGTAGAACGAGGCCACACCCATTGGATATCCGCACGCGAGAGACGCAGCAAAGTCATGGCAAGGAGCCGCCCATCCATAAGAAGACAAGAAGAGAATGTATGGATTAGAAATAGTACGAATGTTGTAAGAGGTGCCGCGGCAAGGAGGATTTTGTTTTCAGTCCAAGGTGATGACCTCAGGTGGCGGTTTTTGATTGTGTCTCGAGCCTTGCATTTGGGCCTGCGGCGCTCGACCTTGTTGCATACCTTGGTTTGGAGCGAAACCAAGCCTATTCTGAATATTTGGACGCTGCTGCATATTGGACCTGTTCATGTTCTGGCCTGGTCGCGGTACTTGCTGATTCGCTAGTTGAGGTGGACGCAGATGTTGCTGTTGGTGCAGCTGCGGCTGCTGGGATGACGACGTGGGCCTTGATCTACTGGCCTGTTGAACAGTATTGGACTCGGTCGTTGTAGTCGAGCCGATCTCTTGTCGACAGCCTCTGACCACCTCATCTAGACGGATGAGTGCAGCTTCGATGCTGGACACTGGAGCGATAATACCGGAATTTATGCCCTCCCAGCCATCAGCTCGCGCACGCCAGAGTAGCCTTAGAGCCGTGGCAAGGCACTCATCCCGTATGAACTGACGTGCGGGATTCGTACCAAGCGGAGGGGTATCTCTTTCGTATGGGGGTCGGTCGTCACTCTTCTTCGTGATATTGTCGGCAATATGCCAAACAGTTCTGTTGTCGTGAACGCGAAGACAGACATCGAAAGAGCACGTTGGATTAGGCGGTGAGTAGACGATCCGATGCCAGGTTTCCGATCGCGATTCGAAGGTAGGAGGGGGGAACATAGTGAATGGGGGTTCAGAGACGATGGATTCGATCAAACCGAAAGCACGAGTGAGAGGCGAGGTGCTGAGAAGATTTTGGGTAAATAGAGGCAATGACCGGGTCGGCGGTATCGCAGGATTGTTGAGGCTTTCCGTCAAAAGTGGACGAAGGCGATATTGTGGATTTTTTGGATCCAGTTCCAGAGCGATCTTACCTGACTTGTGGTCTGGAAGCCTAATGGTCGCCTTGAGCGACCTGACCTTGTTGTAGGTAAATGCGACAGATGAGAGACTAATTTCAGAAGGTCGACAGATTCCGCGATCACGAAGTGCATCAACCAACACTCGGAGGCGGTAGATACTGGCCAAGCGCTCCAAAAGTGCGTCCACACATGATTCAGCAAACGGACAGCGTACCCAAGTCTTGAATCCACCGTTCTGGTCGAAATGAACGCGACGGTCCGGAGCTGCACGTATACGCCCTAGGTGAGCGCCAGCATTGGTCCGAAGGCAAGCTTGGAAAACATGGTATAGCTTGCCCTGCCGAGTAACAAAACCGACATGCGATAATCTCAAAACAGCATGTCGTAGATCGGCTGGAAGCTGGACTGTGGGAACAATCTTGGCGAGCAGCCTGGAGGCTCGAATACACAGCATGTCTGCCATATATCTACCATTATTGGTGACCGCTTCCTGGTTAGACCATTCATGGGGAACATCCCTATCTCTGAGATGACGTTCGCATACAGCTGTGCCTATGGCCGCCACGATCTCGGACTCCAACTGTCGGAGAAAGCTCTGGTCTACAGGCGCTGAAGTGCTTCCAGGTCGTCGTGAAAGCATCTTCATCACCTTTCGAATTGACCCGCCAGTTATCCATTCGTCGATTTCGACAGCCCACCAGCTTTCTCCAGCAAGGTCGATGACAAGTGCAACCATCCACTTTGAGGTCCATGAAGGTACGCGGAAGAATGTCGACTGAAGTATCTTCTTTGCGTTGAAGGCTTTATGCAGGTCCTCCGATCTGATGCGCAGGTGAAGGGCTATTTCCCATCCGAATTGGACAGCTTGTTTCTCGTCATGGCTTCTGAGGCTGAGTGCAAGAAGTCGTTTGATTTTCTCTGCAGCATGCTCACAGGGGTTGGGATCGTTGTTCAGCTCAGCCTCAATCCTTGTTGATTCGATGCTTGGGGGTTTGAAAGCAAAGCGACCTGTTATCGGCTCAATTACGAGTTCGACAGCATTGCTTTGTTTCGCGAGGGTGACTCGTAAGTAGGAGTTGGATGCATCAGCATCATCCAAGCATAGCTTGCTTGCCAGTGTGGAACCAACTGGGATTTCGCTCTCAAGGTGGCTGAGAATTCTCTCAAAGATGTGACAGATATGGCTGGAAATAATTCGCTGCAGGATTCTTTCCATCGACAGAGAGGACCAATCTATATGAAGATCCTGCACCGTCTGGACCTCTTTCGAGTTCCTCATCCATCTTATGGTCAACGCGGGTGGTTCGGGATCTCTTTTGAACCATCGTTTCTTGGAAGGCTGACTACTCGACACGCCAATTTCGAACCAGTTTTTACTCCCAGGTGATTCAATCCAGTACTGCACGATAAGCATTCGTCGCACCATCTCTACCCGTAAAGCGTTCGCATAAGTATCCATGGCCAATTGAACAGCCTGCCGTTTCAAGGTTTGGATTTTGAGGGTCAAGCAAAAGTTGTGCAGATATTCGTAGCATCCCACAAGGCCGGAAGATGCTAGGAGGCTGTTCATTTCCGGCTCAAGTCCAGCAAGAAATCGTCCGTCAGGGATCTCGATTTGCGGCGTGAAAGTGAAACGAAGATCGATAAAGTAGAATGGTGATTCATGGTTGTCGTCCTGAACTGAAACATCAAGTTCGAATTCGCCCGGTATATTGAATGTAACACGCCCATTTTTGATACTATATGTGCGCAAAGTCCTAGGTAGATCTTCGTGTAGATTGATGCGAATAGAGAGGTCTGTGTTAGTGCGTCTCAATAATTTGAGAATGTCCTCCGGGGTCATGGGTTCTGGCGGAATGAAACCAAACTGTATTCTGTTAGCGTTCAAGAAGTGTGAAAGGCAACGCTTCGTCTTACATCTGGTAGCCATGAGGCCTTTCCTGTGGAGAGGACCTCGAGAGCGGTGCGAATATCTGGATTTGGTTCCTTCCATCGGTCGCTGTTATACCTTTGTTGCCCAATCCACCACGCAGCTTGATTGGGATGTTCGTCAGACTCAAGAATCCAAGCCCACAGGTCAATCAACCTTCGGAGTGCATCATTCTTTGGCGTCCATTTCCAGATGACAAGCAACTTAGTAAACATGTCCCGATGTGATTGTGCAAACTCCAATATTTTTAGTTTCTTGCTTTGATCCACACTCGTAGATGATGAAGCGCCATTATTCATATGGCCGTGGACACCATTCGTCGTGCTGGCGCCAGGCGTCATGCGCGCCAGGTCTTCGGTTAGATCTTGCATATCTTTCCAGCATTTTTCAGTCTCTCTTCCTAGAAGCTTGCCGACAGAGTAGAGGCCTTCGGTGATGTGACGTAATTCGGGAGGTAGGTCAAGTATGGAGGGTTGCTTCAAGCTGGACGTTGAAGGCGCCGACGGCGCTGAAGCTTGCACCTGCACACCATTTGTAGTGGTCATGACCTCTTTACCCTTCTTTTCCGCTGGCGCAACATCTTCAGGGCCATCGTCTCCGTCCATCATCAGTGGCATGTCCTTGTTTCCTCCGCTGGCATCACCTCTCGCCCACCCCGGCCCTTCCGCCCCGTTCGAATCAGCAGACTGTATCTTGCCGATGTTCTGGCTAAGCAGTCATAGAAAAACAGTGAAGAGTGGTGTGAGAAGTAGGTGACGCGGTATTTTTTGCGGATGAAGTCGATGCGTAGTGGTGGCAGGACAAGGCTAGTGACGGTCGCGCGCGAAGAAGGTAGGTGGAAAGGATTGCTGCCCAGATATGCGCGGAACGAGTAGATAGTGGAAGTTGCGGCGCAAGGAGTCTGAGAAGAGGAACGGTGGGGAGGAAGTGGAGAGGAGGGTGGTGAAGAGTCTCGGAAGAGAGAGTGAGAGAGGGTGAGAGGGTGAGTGTGTTGATGATGTAGGTGATTGTTACAGGTAGAGGGCGATGAATGGAACACACCTCGCTCATCCAGAAGTCTTGGCAAGGCACTTGGAGCGTTTAGGTAATAATTTTGAATAGTACCTAATTAATAAGGCATTCAGTATACATCTAAAACGAACACGACCACACACCCACCTCCAAGCGAAACAAACACGAGTCAAGCACTTCCCATTGTTTCACGACAAGGATTGAACGTTTCTTCTGAACCAGGTACTGATCCGATAAGACGATAGTGTGTTCGTCGTAGTGGCACATTGCGGCGATACGGTATGTAAGCAAGAAGAAGAATTCCTAATATCATGCCGCGCAGATTTCGATGCAACAAGCAAGTCTATCCATTGCATGACAAGAAGGAGGTTTTAATATGGGTTCTGTGCTGGTTACAATGCAGCTACGCCCGCACTGTACACCACCACCGACTTGGTCTTGGTGAGAGATGGCAGGATGATCTCTCAGTCATTCAATGACCAAGAGGAAGACAGAGCTGGTAGCTTGACGGCGCTTCCACGGCGATGCAGGCATACCTCATCTCTCTCCAACCTCGTAGCTACCAGCTTTGTGCTCGACTACGATGTCAGACAGGGCAGATTGAGAAGCCAAGTCAAACGATGGATGTTTGTCGGGTGGATGGAGTAAGGAAGAAGAGCGTGACGATGGTGACAATGGTGACAATGGTGACAATGGCTGTGAAGAGGACGAGGAAGACGCTACGCACGGCAGCAGATCCATGGATTGCCATGATGCCATCAAACCCACCTGCAACACTGCAGAGTCCAACGTCAAATAGACGATAAGTAGCTAGATAGATCATCATGGTTAAGCTCTCCTGCTCTAACGTTATCCGTATCCAGCAGACCAGAGAGACCCACCTCCCCCGGTCAAGTGCTCATGGGAACAATCTCCAACTTATCTCCCACCTGCACCTCCTCATCTCTTTTTCTTCTCGTCGTTGTCGTCGCAAGGCTCTCTTTCTTACAGGCAGCTGGGCTGACTTGGGACTCCCTTTTGTTGGAATCATATGCAGCCTTGCCGTCATGTTACGACGTTTTTGCTACTCTGCTGACTGCTTGAGACTCTGATCCCTCAGGGTCCAAGCTACCTACCTACGCGTACCTAGGGAGGGAGGGTAATACGGTAATAGTACCAGCTTTGGTACCTCAGGTTAGCAGTTATGCCGCCAAATGCTCCCTCGCCCGAGCCCACCTCAGCTTACCTACAACTCCCCACCTCTCCAAACTCAAAGCGCCTCTCTCGCTCGCCCTCATCCTTCATCTCATCCAGCTATTCTGCTGACGATGAGCATTCGAGCCTCGAAGATCACACCATGCCTGCTGTGGCCCGGTATGAAGGTGAAGACACCCGTCTCACCAGCAGGAAAGAGCTAGCTGGCTTCTACATGTATGGCTGGGCTGCTGAGGTACGCGCTCTACTACCTACCTAACATCCACGAGTCTATTCAACTTCCCTTTGACACTTCGATATACTCACTTACTCCTCAATAGGTCTTCGTAGTGTGCGGCGTTGGCTCCTTCATTCCAATCACATTGGAACAACTGGCTCGCGAAAACGGCGTCCTCTTGTCGGATCGGAAGACACCATGTGGTGCTGCCAAATCGACATTACCTCCTGCAACATTCTCGCAATCTCCAAGACACGAATCAGCACAATGCATAATCAACATTATGGGCACCGAAATCAATACAGCCAGCTTCGCCATGTACACATTTTCCCTCAGCGTCCTCGTACAAGCCTTGTTGATCATATCCATGTCTGGCGCTGCTGACCACGGCCATTACCGCAAGACCTTCCTCTTGGTTTTTGCTTTTATAGGCTCGATTGCTACGATGCTCTTCATCACTATAATTCCACGTCTATACCTCCTGGCTGCCGTTCTTGCTATAGTAGCTAATACGTGTTTTGGGGCATCATTCGTTCTGCTGAACTCCTTCCTACCAGTCCTAGTGCGAAACCACCCTACTGTGCAGTATGCTGGAGCGCACGTCGATGAACCCCTGATTGACGAAGATGGGCTGCTGACTCGAGAGGGGTCCATCATTGTGGACGCCCAGGTCTCGAACAGCATGTGTGACGACGAATCCTTCTTCGAAGGGCTTGCTGATTCGACCTCACTCCTAGTTGGCGGTGCTACCTCTGCTGTCGATCTTACGGTACCTAATCCGATCACACGGTCAACCGACTCTGTAGAGCTCCGTTTGTCGACCAAGATTTCATCTTATGGCATAGGGATTGGTTATATTGCCGCTGTAATTGTACAGGTTCTAGCCGTATTCATCGTGCAGATTGTTGGGCCTAAATCAACAATCTCGCTGCAGCTCGCCTTATTTCTAATAGGCGCCTGGTGGTTCCTGTTTACCTTTCCAACCGCATTCTGGCTACGACCTCGACCCGGTCCACCCCTTGGTCGGGACTTCGCAACAAGCAGGGAAGCTTTCGTCGCCTACTTCACCTATTCCTGGTCATCACTCGGCAAGACGGCAAGGAAAGCGCGTAAATTGAAGGACGTCGTGCTCTTTCTCACCGCATGGTTTCTGCTAAGCGACAGCATTGCAACAGTAGGTGGCACGGCTGTACTTTTCGCAAAGACGTCGCTGGAAATGACATCGACAGCACTTGCCTTGATTAGCGTTATCGGGACCTTGTCCGGCGTCATAGGTGCTTTCACGTGGACGAAACTCTCTTCGTTGTTGAGTTTGCGACCAACACAGACTATAATCTTGTGCCTCTGTATATTTCTGCTCATTCCGCTTTATGGACTTCTTTCATATATACCTGTCATACAGAGACTTGGTGTCCTTGGCCTTCAGCAGGACTGGGAGATGTATCCGGTTGGCGCTGTGTACGGCTTCGCGCTTGGAGGCTTCTCATCGTACTGTAGAAGTCTGTTTGGTGAACTTATTCCGCCAGGATATGAAGCCGCCTTCTATGCGCTATACGCAATCACAGATAAAGGAAGTAGTATCTTTGGACCGGCTGTAGTAGGAGCGATCACTGACGCCACTGGTGAGATACGGCCAGTAAGTGATGGATACTCTTCATGATATCGCTATATACTAACACATGAAGGCATTCTTCTTCCTTGCAGCCATGATAGCATCAACCTTCCCTTTCATATTGCTGGTTGACGTGCAACGCGGTCGAAGAGACGGATCTGCTATGGCAAACGAACTACTGAATAAAGGGGAGGACGAGCGATGGTCTACATATGTTGGCAATAGTGATAGGAACGAGACTGACTCGCAAAGTCAGCCCTATGTTGATTATGGCACACTTTCGAACGACGAGTCGTAAGCAATATTAAACGTTGAACATCTCTTGTCGCTGCCATGACAAGGTGCCTGCGACCGTGCGCACGCCGCAAATCAGTTCCAAGCAAGCATCAATAGAGGTCAGATCTACTTGCTGGCAATGTCTGATACGAGGAACATGCGCCGAACAGGAAATACTCTTAACTTGATTGTTTCCGTCGAACTCTGTAGTAAACGATGGGTGATAAGCCTATAGTGCCTATCGTATCTTGCGCTCTGCGCGCAGCGTACCGTGCTTGATCAATGCCGCGGGAGATATGACCACCTATGCTTGAATATATGAAGACTGTTGATAGGCGTATCAAGCTGTTACCCCACGTGAGATGACATGCGGTCTGATGCTTTGGAATACATATGCACCGTCGGAGACAAGAACACCGTGGCTTTTCTCGATTGTACCCTCGTTAAAAGTCAGAAGCTCTAGCGGGATATAGTACTTGAGGCTATGGCTCTGATAAATGAATAAATATAGTATCGGCTAGTCAATTAGGTCAGACGGTTCCATTCCTGCAGCGACCAGGATGCCCGTGGTTTTAAACCCTTTGACCCTTGGGTGGCGGTACAAGTAAGCGGGGCTTTGTAAGGAAACGGCCCAATCAGGTCAAAGTCCTGCTCTGAAGACACCGTGGACACATTGATCAGCTCGCCTCTACAAAAGCTCTACTGTTCTGTGAAGCTTCACCATTTCCTCCCCATTCATACTCCCTCCCTCCTCAATCCTCTCTCCCATATAGCCTCATCTCCTGATCGCCCTGTGACTTTGTCAGTCCGCTGCGATCACTTCCTTTATCCTCCTCTACTTCACTTCACGCGTACACACCACCATGCGTGGCTTGTCAAACGTCGCCTTCGGCCTGGCTGCTGCCGCCGTTGCCGCAGCTTCAGATGTTCACGACTTGAAGCAGGATACCTTCAAGACCTTTGTCGAGGAGAATGATCTTGTTCTTGCAGAGTGTATGTGCCTGGTAGTTCTGGTAATTCCGAATTCAGCTAATTGGAATAGTCTTCGCTCCCTGGTGTGGGCATTGCAAGGCGCTTGCCCCTGAATATGAAGATGCCGCCACACAACTCAAGGAGAAGGATATTCCACTAGTCAAGGTTGACTGCACAGAAGAGGTAGACCTCTGCAAGTCATACGGCGTCGAGGGATACCCAACTCTCAAGGTCTTCCGTGGACCAGAGAGCATTACCGCCTACCAGGGCGCACGGAAGGCGGACGCGTGAGTTATTTTGCTACCACTCAAACTAAGAAATTGCTCGCTAACTCATTGACCAGCATCGTCTCCTACATGACCAAGCAAGCTCTACCTGCCGTCTCAGATATCACCAAGGAAACAATCGAAGACTTCAAGATTGCCGACAAGGTTGTCCTAGTCGGGTTCTTCGCCGCCGACGACAAGGCCTCAAACGAGACATTCACATCCGTCGCCGATAGTCTCCGTGATGACTATCTTTTCGGCGCATCTAGCGACGCTGCCTTGGCTGAGGCCGAGGGTGTCACACAGCCCGCCATTGTTCTTTACAAGACCTTCGACGAGGGCAAGAACACATTCACTGAAGCTTTCGAGAAGGAGGCCATCGAGGCTTTCACTAAGACATCAGCGACCCCTCTGATTGGTGAGGTCGGCCCCGAGACTTACGCAGGATACATGGCCGCTGGTCTACCCCTCGCGTACGTCTTCGCTGAGACCCCAGAGGAGCGTGAAGAACTTTCCAAGGAGCTCAAGGAGGTTGCCGAGAAGCACAAGGGTGTTGTCAACTTCGCTACCATCGACGCCAAGGCCTTCGGCCAACACGCTGGTAACCTGAACTTGGAGGTTGGCAAGTGGCCCGCCTTCGCCATCCAGAAGACAGACAAGAACGAGAAGTTCCCCTTTGACCAAGACAAGAAGATCACCAAGAAGGAGATTGGCGAGTTCGTCGATCAGTTTGTTGCTGGTAAGGTCGAGGCCAGCATTAAGTCGGAGCCAATTCCTGAATCCCAGGACGGTCCAGTTACCGTCATCGTTGCCCACAACTACAATGACATCGTTCTCGATGACAAGAAGGATGTCCTCGTTGAATTCTACGCCCCATGGTGCGGTCACTGCAAAGCTCTTGCTCCCAAGTACGAGGAGCTTGCTGCTCTGTACTGGAACGATCACGCTGACCAGGTTGTCGTCGCTAAGGTTGACGCTACCGCCAACGATGTCCCTGATGAGATTCAAGGCTTTCCCACCATCAAGCTTTTCCCTGCTGGCAAGAAGGACTCCCCTATTGACTACTCTGGCTCCCGTACTATCGAAGACCTTGCCACCTTCATCAAGGAGAATGGTTCTCACAAGGTCGACGCTTATGTTGCACCACCTGAGGAGGAGGTCGATGAGGATATGCCCTCGCAAGCTCCAGCCGCCACCGAGGATGAGGAGGGTGTGGCTGACAAGATCAAGAGTGCCGTCAAGGATGCCGCCGAAGCCGCTGCGTCCGTCATCAGTGACGACGAGGGTGTCCACGACGAGCTGTAAAATATTTTCTGCACATAAAAGAAATATAAGGAATGGTGAACTATGATATAATCACGGCTTAGTTGCTATCGTCGGAAATTGCAGCAGTGAGGCTGTCTCATTTTCTCTGCATGGAGGTCATTATACCTGCCTGGACTTGATTGTCATTTGGCGTAAACGGGCACCGCTTCTGAATTACATGACGAAGTTCTAGAAGTAGTTTTTACCAAATCAAAAACATTGTATCACGTTACTTAGAAATGAATTCCTAGTTGGGTGACGGGTCGGGTTTGATAAATGCCTGAATACGCCCGTAGCCTTTACTCTACCTTAAAACAACCAACATCAATTTCTTAACATATGTGTTGTCTACTTAGGCATTCATGATTAAAACGCCTGACGATAAATCTACATATCCTGTCGCACTACCACCTCGACGCGGCGTCGTACATGATCCACACGACACATCTGCTTTACGTCCCAAATCCCAGTACTCTAATGGGATTCCCATTCGCGACGAAACAAGTATTCTCCAACGCGCAGAACTTGGCCCGGGACGGAGACGAACAGAAAACATTTCACAGGCCTTTCAGATAACACCGGCTCGACCTGGTCGATGATCACCTGAGATGGAAGACACTGGCGCCGGAACTGGTTCGTTGACAGACACTTGCCTTAGAGCGTGCGCGCACCTTGTGGAACACATAGATTCCCACGTCCTTCGGGATCGTGTCCCTTGGCGTCTAGGAAAACAAATATGGCTGCTTGCACGTGCATATCGCAGAGAGATGACGGTTTGGAGAACGATGGCGAATGCATACGCGGACGCGTTGGACGATGATCCGGACTGGCCTGAAGGTTCTGGGCAACGGCCGCTGAGAATTTATCCCCTCACTCTACGTGCAAAGCACCCAAGCAAGGATCACTGCGCATATGTTACATTCGAAGATCTACGACTACACGGATCTTCTACTCCGTCTCGATATGTTGTCACCGTCACGCTTCGAAACGCGCAGGTGACATTGGCAGAGCTCGTCAGTCTTGCCTTCATGCCCAACCTTGCCGCTCTCGTTCTCAGTAACGTGGAATTCAAAGAGCGAGACTTGGATCTACGAACCATACGAGCACTAGAGGAAAAAGCATTGACGGAGAACGGATTCTCTACCTTACGGCTTCTTATTATGCAAGGATACAATGGGATCCCAGCTGATGCTCTGCGCCGTCTGGAGTCAATCGTCGCGCTCCAAGTCGTAGCTTTGGAGCCTATCTGCGAGTATGCTTATTCTAGCGACCAAGTCTATGGCCAGGAAGTCGGTTCGTCCTTCAGACTTACCAATGGCTCTCACCCAACGCACTCATCCTTAGCAAGAGCATTTAAAGGAACGGAGAGCCTGCATCGGAATATCGCAACCATGCTGAGCACATGCCTCGAGTCGAGGCCGCTCAAGCTTAAAGATACGGAGGGTTCTATAGTCATGAATGAGCGGGCACCAATACTCAGTCTGTTGTATAGTAGCATAGGAGTCAACGATGCTCGTATGCCACCGCCGGCCTCAAAAATGAACTGGTTCATTCGGGATGATCGTCGACTGACTTCACCGTCCAATGCGGTTGATGTTTCGAAAAGACTGCAAGATGGAGAGCTCGTCTCGCAGCACGGGCAGGGAAAGAGACGGAAGGTCAGAGCGAGTAAGACTGTAAATCTAGACGACATGCTCAGCGGCATGAGCTGATGGTTGCATGATCCCGAGTCCCCTCTATAGACCTCTGGACTACTATATGCATAGGGTATACATAGATAATAATTTCACCATGAGAATGACCTGGTTGACATTCACTTTCTTGATATCGTGACTAACTCGTTCTGACTAGCACTGTTTAATCCCTTGGCAAAGCACGTTCCCACTAACCTGGCACGTCATCTTCATTGGTGTCGCTAATTAATAATACCTTGCAGCAAAGCATTGACGACCAAACCACTGGCACGATTACCGAGAACGGCTCATAATACGACCGACAGTGCTTTGTCCTCATTGGGGCCGCATCTTGTCATTGGGCTCTATCAATCCGCTTGTGGGTGAAAGACACTGTTTATAATGGGCGCCGAAAGAGATATAGACGCGGACGACCAAGGCGTTAATCAGACTCTGAAAGACTTGTTTGCTGGAGCAACTGGTGGGATTGCGCAGGTTCTTCTGGGTGTGTATCCGCTTCTCTCCTCCATCATTCGCCTGTTCATGAACATCTTCCCCGATTCACGTGCTATCTATTGGTCTTGCTATGAATTCGAGCTGACATGATCAGGCCAGCCGTTCGGTATGATCTCGCATCAAGTTTGTGGAAGCACGTATATTCACATCTATAGATATCGTGAAAGTACGCCTGCAGACAACGACAACGTATAGCGGCGCACTCGATTGTGCGACAAAGATATGGTCGAACGAGGGTCCATTGGCCTTCTATAAAGGCACGCTCACACCGTTGATAGGCATAGGTGCTTGTGTAAGTGTTCTCGGTACCGGAGGAGACCTCACGAATGGATTCGCATCATCTAAACAAGACACCAGGTATCCGTGCAATTCGGAGGTTTCCATTGGGCACGCCGTGCATTCGAGCAACGGAACGTTGCGAGCGGTAAGGACGCCCAGCTATCATACGGCCAGTACTACCTCGCAGGTGCCTTTGCAGGCATTGCCAATTCGCCATTATCTGGACCTATTGAGCACGTGCGCATTCGTTTACAGACCCAACCCCATGGAGCTGGCAGACTGTATACCGGTCCGATCGACTGTGTCCGGAAGCTCTCCGCCCATCGCGGCATCTTCGCAGGCGTCTATCGCGGCGAGGCGGTGACGATCCTGCGTGAAGCGCAGGCATACGGAACCTGGTTTCTCACGTACGAGTATCTCATGAATGCGGACGCAAAGCGGAACGACATCAAACGGGAAGAAATCAGCACGCCAAAGATCGCCTTGTATGGCGGTCTAGCTGGGGAAATGCTCTGGTTATCTAGCTATCCATTCGATGTGGTGAAGAGCAAGATGCAGAGCGATGGCTTTGGCGAGAAGATGAGGTACCGCAGCATGAGAGACTGTTTCTCCCAGATCATGAAGACGGAAGGCCTGGGCGGGTTCTGGAAAGGCATAGGCCCGACGTTGCTGAGAGCGATGCCCGTGAGCGCTGGCACGTTTGCAGTGTAAGTGCGCTCATTCATCTCGGATTCCTGCCATCTAACAATTTCATCAGAGCGGAGTTTACTACGAGGTTGATCAACAGCTAGGCGCAGTAAGCATGGTGGTAAAATTGATTAAATGCATTTGCAGCTTGCTTGTAGCATTACGATAGTATATCATGATCTGCAGACATTAAGAAGTATCCTATCATTTCCAATGCAGGACGCAGTTCCAAAAAACTCGCGACTCCGCCTGCCGCCCTACAACAGGCCGCGCGCAACGATGGTACTATGCTTGGAGGACAGATAGATAGACTAGATAAATGATAGAGCAAGCAAATAACATGAGAGAACTTCACGGGCGCGTTTCCCTTGCAGTGGCACTGCACACAAAATCATTGAGCACGCGAAGCCAAATATAGTAAAGAAAGACACATGGCATTTTCCATATCGGTGAAATAAAAATCCCATGTGCATCGAATCCAGCAGGATGGAGAGACTGAGACATCGGATGCCTTAATTTTAAAAAAGGCGGGTCTATCGGTCTCGTGCACTGTGTAACATACTGTGTGTAAGAATAAAATACAGTTAGTGAGATTTCTTCCCGGTTTCAGTCAGGAGGTGCAGTATGTTGTGAAATATATTTTGGTTACATGCATTTTTCATGTGGAGTGCCACGATTTACAGAACTCATTTCTTGCCTTTTACCAGAAGTGACCTTGAGTCGGGCACCAAACTCCACTCCCTCAATCTTTGGAACACCCCAGGTTCGATCCTCGACCACTACATTTTGTATTTTCTATCCAGTGCTTCTACATACATCTTACGAGCATCAGAGGCTCATCTTTAATTATATTTTTACTATACACGCTATACGTATATTTTCACCTACTAAATATATTCAGATCGCTCATCAATATATTATTTTCTGTTTGATAATATACTTACAACCTTGAAGTGAACGTCGTGCTTGTCTGCCCCGCCAAGGGTCATCTGAAGCTCTAAAACCTTTCCCAAGGTACCGGGACGCAAATATATTCTTTCTGTTACAACGACACACGACCTCCGCCGCCCTTTAGAAACATGGCTTCTCCAGCTACGATGTAGGGCTGCTGCATCATCTGTGTTACTTGAGAATGCTAATTCGCACGGCAGAAGGGGCAAGGAAGCCCCAACTAACGCACGCGGCATTCCGTACGCACCGTTCGTCGACAAGGTCGAAGACTACGTGACGTCGCGCGCCGAGGTCGAAGGCACGCTGAAGAGCTTCCAGGAGATGATATCGTATGTCGCGCCAATCAATACCTTCATCCTTCCCTCCCGCTCTCCTACCTGATGACACTCGATTGCTGTCTCATCACATCACATCGTCAGACCCTAATCGGCCCACCCCCCAGTTAACCCCAAAGCCAGCAAATACCAATTCATGGAAGTAAACCAACAACGGCGCGCCTCAGGCCTCAAGGTCAAAATACCCGACATCCAAAAGACACTCGACGTCGTGCGCTTCCTCTCCTCGCGCGCCACCAAGAACATCACCGCCCCACTAGAAACAACCTTTGAGCTCAACGACACCCTCTTCGCAAAGGCCATCGTGCCGCCCACGGACGAGGTATATCTCTGGCTGGGCGCAAACGTCATGCTCGCGTATCCCATCCGCGAGGCGGAGGAGCTGCTGGCGGATAAGCTGCGGGTTGCAAAGGAGAGCTTGGCGAATTGTGATGAGGATCAGGATTTTCTCAGGGAGCAGATTACGGTGAGTACGCATGGGGAGATTCGTGTGTGTGTGCCTGGGACGGGACTGGGTGAATGAATGCTGATGTGGATATACTCTGGTACTACAGACCCTTGAAGTCGCGACAGCACGAGTGTACAACTGGGACGTCGCGCAACGGCGAAAGGAACGCAGCAGTGAGGCCGAGGGCGCCACGGGCGGCAAAGAAGGAGGAGACTCGAAGGGCTGAAGAATGAGAACACAAAGAAAATAAGAAGAGCGAGATCTGTCTTGAGATCACCTTTTCTGTGGTTTGGGCCAAATTGCGCTCCGAGATATATTTGGATGCCGCGAGAAGAGTGCCTCCCCCCCCCCGGCAAATAGGGGAAAATGAAGCGATGTGTAGACATGTATCCATTTAGCTCGGCAGATCCTGTGGACGAGAGACCCATCAGGGGCGTTGACAAGACTGAAGACTGCGAATGCGAATGAATGCTACTGACACACGCGGTGTGCGACAAATACTTAGCCCGTTGTTGAATATGAGCATCATATGAGCTATATCTGTTTATCGGTTATCGCGGGATTGAGAGTTGAACACAGTGATCGGTACACAAGAGTGAGAACATTACGAGTTTGATCATGTATTTCTGCTTTTAGCATGCAACTCTGCCCCCATAAGTCCGCACGTACTACGTTCAGCTATGAAACCCAGATTTCTCCAACAGTCTTATTCCTTTCGAGTACTTCTAGCATACTAATGAAACATATGTTACGGTAAAAGTTGTTTTTTAACATTCCAGTCAGCGTCTTTTCTCGAACTTCTGGTTATTTGGTGTAGCTATATAGGATTGTAGTCTTAATTCATTCCCTCAATGAAGGCTCTACATTGTTTATCTATGAATGTTTACCACTTACTGTATATCATAGCATTCTCACTAAAGTCTTGTGGCGTTTCTACGCAGTGTACCCAAACAACCCTGCGGAGTCTTAGTTTACAGTTCTAGTGTGTATTATACAGGTACTGAAGAAGTACCAAAAGCGCTGTATACACAACGTGCTGCTACTAGTACATATGTATAATTGACCTATAGAAGTACAATAGTTTGGGGATAAGACTGTCGTAACTCAGGTGAGTATACCTAATTTTGCTGTCTCCTGCTCTGCCTCGGAACAGGATCATCATCCATCATGTTATCACTAAGGGTCCACATTTGGCATCCTTTATCCCGTTTGCTCCACGGATTTCCCCGTCAGGGGCAGTTGCAGGCCGGCCGCTGGTGCAAAGGTATACTCATTTCTCTTAGCAGCCTCGAGTCGTGCCTGCCGTCCAGATTCAGCTGCTCGGCCCAACACACCCGCAATGACTTGAACACAACGTAAACTGGAAATGGATTAGCAAGGTATGAATCAAGCTCATGAATGTCTACTGACCTGTCATCGTTTGCAGGGATCGGATAGGTGACCTTTGTAGGATCTGCATTTGTGTCGATGATTCCGATAGTTGGGATGGGCTCCATAGCGCACTCGTGGAGGAGCACTGCATTCTCTATTGGGTTGAGGCACACAACGAGATCAGGCTTCAAGACAGCCCGCTCCGACGTGAGGTCGTCGAAACCTGGTACTTCTTGATCGTGCTCATCCACAACTTTTATTTCACAATGGCCTAGAAGCTGTTGTCCATTGGTGATACTTCCAGGTATCCATCGCTCGAAAATATGGCAGCCCCCCGCGAGTTCGGCAGCTTTGACCACGCATCGCTCTTGTCCACCTCTTGTCCCAACGAATAGAATCAGACCACCACGGCGAGCGGTCTCTTCTACAACCCTGGCTGCTCGCCTAAGATGTGCGACAATGACATCTAACGATATTATATGTACACCTTGTCGGATTCCGAATATGTAGCGCGAATTCATGGGATTCCAATTGGACGTTGAGTGACCGATATGGGCCTCCGAGGCGAGTAGAAGCTCGAGCGTGACATCAGAAAGTCGTGGCGGATTCGAGATGAGCGTATGGGGTTGGTAGTGAGGAGCTTGGGTCGCGCCGATTTTCGAGAATTCCTGTTCTACAACGTCTTAGCATGGTAGAAGTTCTAGGCATGATGGCCATGAAGGACTGACTTGTTCTTAAATAATTATCAAACTGTTGTCGTACTAGAGCGTGTTGAGCGTCGTTGAAAAGGGCCGCGTCGGCAGTCGATGGAGGTAACGGGCGATCCAGGTGGCTATTTGCTTCCAGCTCCAATGCCTTGACACGAGTGTGGGACTCGGTGAGAAGGCTCTGCAGCTCTTCCGTGGTATGTTGGACAGGCTCAGTAGTCTCTGCTACGATTGTACTTTGAGCTCTCCAGTTTGTTCGAGTAGACCTCGCGTCTGGCAGCGCCCTCCGACCTGCATCTCGACTGATTAGACCAATACTCTTAAATGAATGGGATTCGCAAGCATACCCGCTCGTAACAAACATCGCCGCAGTATCATTGCGCTGTGTGCGTTGTGGTGCGTTTTTAGGCCGGTCAAGACGATATCTAAGAATCGATGTTATTTTCGGTGGTTAGTAATTGTAAAAAATGTCACGGTCCAAGCCTAAGCCCAAGATCGGCAGCAACCCGAAGACATGGGATTACAGCGAATCCCCTTCCCCACTGCAAACCGGGGCCTCAGATCACCTCCATAGCTCTAAACAACCAGCAGCATTCACTGCGTATGCTCAACATCGAGTTCTGGACAATACTGCGCCTACATTCTCCTCCCCCTCTCGCCCTCCCGACGTGTCCTAATGTCATCGTTGCATGACGCAAATCGACCGGTCGACTCCTCGAGGACAGCTAGAACGAGCTCGTCTGCCCACAACGCCGCCGATACCATTACTGTGCGAATGTACGGCCCCCTGTGCCCACGGTAACCTGATCTCCGTACACGTTCAATCGTCGCGGAGATTCGGTGGACCATGGCCAACATGAATGACTATTTCCAACGTCAGTACTCGACCGACGCAAGGGCCAACATGATGGAGATGATGGAGTCGGATGGGTCTAGCCAGCAAGGCATGGGCGTGCCGCAGAATCTGAACGATATTGTGGAGAATAATTCGAATAATATCAGGAGAAGGAGTATGCCGGTTCACTACGCCAGTAATCAAGCACGCATGAACGACCCAGCAATGAGGAGGATATCCATGATGGACTATAATACTTCTTCGCCTACCTCCCTGGAAGGCTTTCAATTCGATCCGCAGTTACCTCTAGATGAAATGATGCGCAACACTTCATTCCCTGAGACATCGACAAATCCTCAACTCCGAAGGCAGACTTCAACAAACGCCTTGGTAAATGGGCCTACGTTTTCGGGCCAGGGCTCCCCTTACACATCGATGGCCATGGGTGGATCCACGTACGCATCGCCCATACATGCAAACACAAACCTGGATATGGAAATCGCAAACACTTTTGGACCCACAAGTCTGTCGATGGCCATGGATATGACGGATCCTTCACTGAACAATCTCATGAATGGAGACGCTAATTCCATGATGTTTGGTACAGATCAGTTTGGATCTCCTGTACTAAATTCACCCATGGCTCCAGACTTTTCGTCTCTCCAAGCAAATCCCCAACAACGCCCACCACCGAGTGTTCCAACCTTGCGAAGCCAACCAAGTCAAGACGGAAAGTCACCATATCCAAAGTCGGAAGCCCAGAGCAGCGCAACGCCAGATTTCCGTGCATCACGACTCGGCAGCCAGGAACAGAGTACGCGTCACAATTCAACCCAAGGTAGTCTCTCGGCGTCAAACCAAGGCTCTTCCAGCAATGTACCACAGGTCGCGCAATTCCGGAACGATACCTCTTCGACCCATCAGAACAATACCGCAACCAGTCAGATCATCAAGGTTCCCTGGACTGCGCCTGAAGGTATGATACATCGTGAGATTTGGATTGCATTCATGCTCATATCAGATTAGGGGGCTATCCTTCCACAATGGGCAATGCGCGACCCCACATGGAGTCACAATATAAGAACGCATATTCCTCAACGGGATTTGACATGTTAGGTGTCTTGGTATGTTGTTGACGTCTTTCGATTCGTTGGCACAATATGTATTGACCGCCGTCTGCAGATGCGAGTTGCAACACGACCGAATCCCGAAATCAACATCGGCTCCGTCGATCTTTCCTGTGCCTTTGTGGTCTGCGATGCTGAACAAGATGACAACCCAATCGTGTACTGCTCCGATAACTTTGAGCGCTTAACGGGCTACAATAAGCACGAAATCCTCGGACGAAATTGTCGCTTCCTGCAGTCACCTGACGGCCGAGTCGAGCCTGGGATCAAGCGAAAGTATGTTGATGACGACTCTGTCCTGTACTTGAAGAACATGATCACGACAAGGAAGGAAGCCCAAATCAGTCTCATAAACTATCGTCGAGGTGGACAGCCCTTTATGAACTTGCTGACTATGATCCCCATCACATGGGACGGAAATAGTACGAAATTCTTCGTAGGTTTTCAGGTCGACCTTGTAGAGCAGCCTAGTTCAGTGACGAATAAGAATCCGGGTATGCGAGCTTCGAATTTTGATTCCTCTATGAAGATAGCTGACCTGCTTAGATGGCACATACAAAATCAACTATCAGCGGGGGCTGACCATGCCGAGATACATCGCCCCTGACCAAAGATCACAGTTGGACTTAGGCCAAACGATCACACGCGACGAAGTCTCGAATGTTCTGAGTACCTTTGGAACGCAAGGCGATTCCGAGTTTGCTAAACGGATTTGGGATAAGATTCTTCTCGAAAATACTGATGACGTGGTACACGTGCTGTCTCTGAAAGGCCTATTTCTCTACCTGTCTCCGTCCAGTCGAAAGATTCTAGAGTACGAAGCGAATGAGCTGGTTGGGACAGCACTATCTTCTGTCTGTCATCCGAGTGACATCGTACCCGTTACCAGAGAGTTGAAAGACACCTCGAGTGGGGTCTCGGTCAATGTTGTATTCCGGATACGACGAAAACATAGCGGCTACATGTGGTTCGAAGGCCACGGATCGCTTCATACCGAACAAGGTAAAGGTCGGAAATGCATCATTCTCGTTGGACGTGAGCGGCCAGTCTATACTCTGAGCAAGAGCGATATAATGGAATCCGGAGGGATCGGCGATAACGAGTTGTGGACGAAGATGTCAACTTCTGGAATGTTCTTGTTTGTGTCTTCAAATGTTAGACAACTCCTTGACCGCCAGCCAGAAGAGCTTGTTGGAACGAGTATTCAGCTTCTGATGCGCGGGGATTCGAAGAAAGAGTTTGGCCGTATTCTTTCCATCGTCCGGACGGGAAAAAAGGCATCGGTCAAGCACGAAATGATGAATAAGCGGGGACAGATTCTCCAGGCATTCACGACTGTATACCCGGGTGACGCTATTGAAGGACAGAAACCGACGTTTCTAGTAGCCCAGACTCGTATGCTCAAGTTTTCCCGGGGAAGCACGCAACGTCAATTACTATTAGCTAAAGTGGATGCGACATCCCACCATTCTGGATCCTATGCTCTTGGTACAAGCCAAGGCACAGGTAATGATACACCTGCATCGGGTGTATCTGCGAGCCAATTTATTGCCACGAACGAGTCAGCCGCGACACATGCTGGTAAGGACGGCCTCAAACTAGGACATCAAGACGCCAAATTAGCATCCGACGAGAATGTCTTTGATGAGCTGAAGACGACGCGAAGTACAAGTTGGCAGTACGAGCTCAGGCAGATGGAGAAGCGTAACAGACTACTGGCTGAAGAAGTACAGAGCTTACTGGCAGCTAAGAAGAAGCGTAAGAGGAGAAAGGGCGCAGGGCAACTGAAGAAAGATTGCGCAAACTGCCATACGAGAGTGACGCCGGAATGGCGGCGCGGACCCAGTGGCAATCGTGATTTGTGCAATAGCTGCGGTTTGCGGTGGGCAAAACAAGTGAGTTTTGATGGAAGCAGATTGTCAAAGATTGCAGCTAACGATGCCACCTTACAGAACGGTCGGGTTTCACCTCGAACTTCATCTCAACACTCTGCATCAGCCCAAAGCGACAAAGGCAGCAAAGGCAGCAAGACCAGCGCATCTCCGCGTGGCCATATCATTGGCAAGCCAGATTCGCAGACGTCGCCAAAGCAAGTGAGTGCTGACAATCACAATGCTAAGGTTGCTAGGATGGAGGTGGCAGCCTCCCAAGGCCTATCTGGCGGCGTGCCTCCGAAGATTGACGAGGGTGTCGAGCCAGAGTGATGATAGACGGAATGACAACCATCTATGGCTATTTATTCAACATCTTCTGTAATTTGTTAGGGCTCCGGCTTGGTCGCAACGATACCCATCGTATTCTGGATAGAGGAGTAGGTCTGGTGTGCAGAAGCTTTATTGAGTACTGACCACTCTGGTGTATTCCCGTTAATGTAAATTCAGTATTGGGCGATTTGGCGTTGCATTTGGCGTTTCTGTGGGATCGTCTAGCGCAATTTCTGGGACGTGTCTGGTTAGATTTGTACGTATGGTGGTGTGATGATAGCATCGGACGACCTCAGGTTCCGCTGAGCGGCGAAGGATTGATGAGATGAGCGACGCATATATTGTTTTGTTGTAGGTACGCGAGTACATGCGAAAGGCACACATCTGCTTGACACAAAACATACAGAGTACACAAAGTGCACAAATGCAAAGAAGAAACAGTCGACATGGTGGAGGCGTCGTGGGTTTCTGCATAGGTAATTTTAGAGACTCGAGATATCGTAGCTCAGCTAGCGAGCACGGACCCCCATTGCGGGAATCCAACGGTGTGGCGCCAGGGGGCAGAAACCTACTGCTATCGAGCGCCAGGAGAGAGAGTGAAGCTCGCTCGGGCACTATTCTGAGCCCTGGGTCCCCAGCCGCGGCTTGGGTAGAGATTCATTGGCCAATTGTCAGTTGGGGTTCTATCAGGTTTTTTGATGCCTTCATGGGCTCGTTCAGTACTTTTACTTCGGCCTCGCTGCTCATGAGAGAATGAATGGGACTGTCCTGTTGCTTGCGCATGAAACACCAATTCTTCCCTGCCACTTTCCACCCCTGCTTTTTATAGCATTGCCTAAATCCTTCTGAGCCTTTCCGGGTCGACACGCGGCCCCAATACGAAACAATCGCTTGCGAGTAGCAAAACACACTGACTGCTGGACGTGTCGTCTCTTGTCGCGCGACACGCTTTCCTTACAAGTCCGAGCACAAGAAGAGCGAGCACAGCTGGAGAATGGACGAGGACAGCAGGATTTCCATAACGATATGTGGCGACGGAGGATGCGGTGCGTGAAGCAGGCATGGACCAACAATCTATGGGGCTTGAAGACTGACTTGCGCAGGCAAATCTTCAATCACACTGCGGCTGGTGAGGAGTGAATGGACACATGAGTAAGTGCATCCACTCACCAAGATCCAGTATGCCAAGCTGACATGATTAATCGCGCAGATATGACCCTACGATCGGTATGCTCTTCGACCTTTTGCATCCATGTACAACCAGTCACGGCATTGTTTTCCAGCAACGCACAAAGCTCCAAGGGACACCTACCGAAGCTGACACTATCTAGAGGACTCATACTCGGTAACTCGAGTTATTGATGGAAAGACATATCACCTCAATATCACCGATACTGCTGGCCAAGAAGAATACCGTGGTTTGTGGGCCACGTCGAATCTCAAGAGCGATGCATTCCTTCTCGTCTACGACATCACCAGTCCCATGTCCCTAGACGGCCTACAATACTTCACAGACATGCTTGAGATAGAAACCGAGCATCGTCTAGATACCGACGGAGTACCGCCTGTGAAGATCGTTACCGGAAACAAATGTGATTTGCAGACGGCGAGACAGATTCGAAGTCAACAGGGTCTTGAGTGGGCCAGAGCTCGGAAATGTGGGTTCATGGAGACCAGCGCGAGGGAGATGGTCAATATTGAGGAAACCTTCGCTCGTACGTGGCTCACGCCAGGCGACCAACGTGATATCCTGAAGGAATGCTGACTTCAGAATGTAGTTCTTGTACGGCGGGTGGTTGAGTCTCGGAAAATCCATGCGATGGGAGGCGCCGCAGCATTTGCAAAGACACAGCCTATAGCGCCAACCTCGGAGAAGAAGCATCTACCAGATATCGAGCAGGTGCATAGAGAAGCCAGACCGAGTCTTTGGAGACGTGTGAAGTGCTGGTGACGGCACATTGGCGTACGGATCAACGCGAGTGCGAGAAAAAAAAGTTATAGAGCGTATGTCACACTTGGGCCTCAAGAGCGCAGAGTACCTTTGGTTTGGAATCCTATTTTGTCATTTGTATACATATAGCTAGGCAACTTTCCTTTTGCTAGGCGCTTGAGCGAGTCTGGACAGGCACATCCCATTTGTTTAAGGGCCATTTTGTCTTATTTATTCCCATCCTGTAACCTGTTGCCCGTTGTTTGGCTTCTGCATACAGCGATTTGGTTGTTCCAGATGAGTGTACGATAGGAAAAGGACACTAAAAAGCACGGTCATAGGCAATATTTCAATACTGGAATGCGAACGAAACGTATCTTGTTATCCCTGTGTACAAATATCCATTCACTACACTAGAGGCGTGCATTGACTTACCCCTCCCGTGAGTTGTGTGGCGTTCAAACTTCAGCCCTAAGAATGCTTACAGTATGCTTGCCCCACTCCGATCTAAATCATGCAGGTAGAGTGGGTTTCGTTGCCTACCCACAGTCTTCCTCTTCCTCACAATTATTCGAGCGTTATATCCCATCAAGCAAAGAAACATATATACGATACACCCACTATGCTCTCCCAAACGTGCGCGCTCTAGAGGCCTCGCCTCGCTGGTTCAAACACCATGCGCGCCGCTTTGCTCTCCCCGCAGTATGCCCTTCATTCACCAAAACGCAAACGCGCTGACAGCACGAATGATTCCGATACAAAGCCCTCCACTCACTTCATCCCCCGGCTCAATATACCGGCAGTGTCCGAAGATGCAAGAACGCCTCCTGACAGCCCAAGGGACCGTGTGGCACAGGAATTGTCGGGCTTACGACTGAAGGAGATGGACGAGGGTGTCAGGATCATAGACTTTGGAGTTGGACACGCTGGATCGGGAAACATCATGGACCCGGCAAGCAAAAGAATAAAGATTGATGAGAACGTGGCCCACCCCGGCGGTTGTGGTCGATCCGAGAATGGAGATACGCAGATGCTTGAGATACCCGAGACACCGCAGACGTCGTTTGGCAGCACGGTGTCCCGCAATGCTGCAATACCAGAAACGCCTCAGATATCCGTGACTACGGAGCTCTACGAGGCTATGGGGCACCACAAAGGCTCACCGCCGCCGAGTCATCCTCAAGATGACAGATTGAATCCAATTCCTATACCACCATCCAACACCCCACCTCCGAAGCAACGCTCACCCTCACCCGTCCCTGTCCTGAATTTCTTCTGGCGGGACTCTGAGATCACCGGCCATCTTGGTGAGGACCCGGAAGATGATGGCGTGGGGATCAACGGCGTGGGCTTCAGGCCAACCCCACAGATCGCACAAGCAAGGACAATAAAGAGACGACAGCAAGTCAATGACTGGAAAGCCCGTGAGGCACGAGAGGCTCGGCAGCGACGAAGCGAAAGGAGGCGAGGGGAAATAACAAGGGCCAAATCCGAGACTGGCGGGCAACGGAGGGTGGTACGGTTTGCCTAGAGTGGCACCGGTTATGTCTTTGATGAATTCTACGACTGAGTTGGCTATGGCGCACTTGGCGTTCCAGAACGGAGCGTTGGATAACTTATGGTCGACTTTCTCTTATCGGGATTATTAGGCGTTCGTTATTCTTGATTTATCACCCTGTTGTGGGTCAAACACCTCACGCTCCGAAGCGAACTAGGCATTCCTCGTGTTGCATGCATATGCTGATATCAAGCTGGCGGAATGGCACAGTTGGGACTAAACCTTTCAGCATATCGGGCTTGTGCTCAATAGATGCCAGCATTCAGCGAATTTAGAATTGCGCTTGTTATACCTACAAGCGTAAAGTGCACTCTCTTACAGCCCTTTTGTGTGGTGTCGTCGCCCCACTCAAACGTGTCACAATTCCGTTACTGTGCCAACGTCCGCATTGGGTACAACCACAACATCTCAAACTTGGATAGACTATTGCCAACGAGTGAAGAGAATCGGTTTATTGCTATACGTACAGAATGGCACGTCTACGGAAGGTTATTGAATGCTCGAGCGATAGCGACGATTCGCTCCCAGACTTGCACACCTTGTTAGCAGTCACGCGGATAAAACCCCAGGCTAAGAACTCGCCGAGTCAGACGAGCTCAACTTCAAACACACATCAGCAACAGAAATCGCCTCAGAAGCTTTGCATTTCCTCTACTTCGTCACTTTCCGAAGATTTTTCAGCATTAAAAGTCAAGGTACCGTCAAAACTGGAGCAACGGAAGGTCAGTCCTAAGGATGGACAAGTTTCAACTGTTCATAGTCCGAGGAAACAGCGTGCGTTGAAGCCATTGAATCATGATCATACACTGCTCAATCGATTGTCTCCCGTCGAGCTGGCCTCGAAGAAGGAAAAGGAGGTATCAACATCCAGAGGAAGCCAGGTTAGGAAAATCAGAAAGGAAGCCATTTTACAGAGCTCAGCAAAGAAACCAGAAAGCAGAGCTTGTAAAAGCGATCCCAAAGAAATCTCTGTTGTCGAAGAACCTGTGAAGGATGTAGGTTCAGACTCGGACTCGGATGCTCCAGTCAGAAGACGAGCAAGGAATAGTCCTGTCAAAGTCGGAACAAGAGAGCCGCCCAAGGAGCATGACGATACCCCGGACGATTTTGAGTTTGAGCAAACTGAAGTAGAGGTGGAGGAAACTATTATGTGTGGGTCTGATATGGATGAAGACAGTTTCATTGTACACACAGACTCTTCAGAGGATGAATGTGAGGACCGAAAAGTCGTGGAACGACCGCTTTTCAGGCCGGCAAAGTCGAACAAAAAGTCCTTGAAAGATATTTCAATCAAGGATGAGCTGCCAGCCAGGTCATTATATCAACCGCCTGCTTCGATAAGATCCACTGTTCGACCAGGAAGCTCGTCAGACAATAATGCGGGTGCCATTCTTACATTGTAGGCCCAAGTAGATGAACGTCTCTATGTCATCGCTAATTGGCATATAGTTCTCCACCCAGGACTCGATCTCCACGTAAAGCACCACCACAAGAACCACCTACGACTCCACCCTCTCACTCTCCTGTCCGGAGGCTTGTATCGCCCAAGAAACAGCGACCACGGATACCGACACCTCCTCACGGTAGTCCCAGCGTGGAAGGTTTCTGGGACCCTCAATTAGTCAATGAATGGCATGACAAGTACTCTCCGCAGAAGCCTCTAGTGTCTCCTCACAAGAGCCTCAAGCATCGATTTGGCACGAACGCAACTTCCTCGTCTCCGGATCTCATTGAACCACCGTCTCCAACTTCATCCCCACGCAAAAGAAGCCCCCAGAAGAAAACCCTAGCTGACTCTCGCAAAGAATTCGAGTCCCGCAAAACCGAATTAGCAAAATCATTCGTAGAAGAACTCGACCACAAGATCACCCAAGACCGACTACGAGAGCTTACCGCCTCTGCTGGTGGCATCAAGATAATATGGTCCACCAAACTAGCCACCACCGCCGGCCGCGCAAACTGGCGCCGCGAAGTCTTCCGCATCCGCGGGCCCTCAACCACTTCCACAAACGGAACAACTACTTGCTCAACCCTAACCACCAAAACCCTACACCACGCCTCTATCGAGCTCTCCACCAAAGTCATCGACTGCAACACACGCCTGTACAACGTCCTCGCCCACGAATTCTGCCACCTTGCAAACTTCATGATCTCCCAGGTCACCGCCCGGCCGCATGGCGCAGAATTCAAGGCCTGGGCCTCCAAAGTCTCGTCAGCATTCTCACACCTCGATGTCGTCGTCACAACAAAACACACATACGAGATCGCGTACAAGTACATCTGGGCCTGCGTCGGCTGCGCAACAGAGTACAAGCGGCACAGCAAGAGCGTGGATCCGGAGCGACATGCCTGCAGCGTGTGTAAGGGCCGTCTAGTGCAGATCCAGCCCGTGCCGAGAGCAGGGAAGGGCCCCGGTGGTGAGCGCGGCATCAGCGAGTATCAGCGGTTCGTCAAGGATCACTTTAAGACGGTGCAGGGTGAGTGTAAGGGGCTGAGCCATGGGGTGGTTATGGAGAGGCTAGGGAGGATGTATAGGGAGCAGAAGAAGAAGGAGGGGGAAGAGGATGGTCGGCGAGGGGTGGGGAGGGAGAAGGATGATGAACTGGAGAAGGTCTTGGGTGGGTTGTCGTTGGGATGAGATGCGGGTTTTTGGGTTGCATTTGGGTGGTGTACCTCTTTTTCTGGCTCGCTTTGGCGTGGGTAGAATTGCATTGCGAGGAGTTGTGTGAGGAAATGATGCAGGGCTGAGATAATTTCACGGATCGTATCTTCACCTGATGTGCCATGGATAGATATCTAAGCTGTGGATTAAAGCATTGCCGGGCTTTCCCTCGTGGCTCCGTTCCTCAATCCCAGGAGAATAATACATTCAGGCATCTCAATTGTGCAGTTAAAGTCACGAAACGAATAGCTCTGTGAGCAGTAAATACGCGTGGATCGGGTGAAAAGTGAATCTATCCCAGTATGCGGCATTTATGTGATTGTATCGAGATACCGATGTGTATGTAGGGAGATATCTATATTTCGACATGACTGACATTGAAAATGGTAGAGGTGCTATACATATACTACACATGTGTCAATAGCTACCATATCTAAATACCAGTAACATGTACTGCTGAGCGATATACACACAGACTGAATGACTGTAACGATGGGATATCTCCGAGAACAACGGCAAAGTGTGTCATGAATATACAAGATCAAGACATTAGGTCCACTCAGTCAACGATCCCACCACCCTCCGCCCTGACTCCCCATCTACCCACCTCCCTCATCGCATCTTCGCCTCCCTCGGCCAGCATTGGATCCTCCAGTGCCTTGCTGATGAGCTTCCATCCATCTCGTCCCCCGCCCCAGCGCAGCACATCCTGCTTCAGTTTCTCGCCCGCCGCACGATCGATCGCGCCGCCATCCTGGCCCGCATTAAACACAACCTTCCAGACGCGCCCCGCAATAGCACGATCAAACAGATACGAATAGTACGTCGCGCCGTAACCAAAAAGATGGCCGAAGAAGCCCTGCCAAGCGGTGCCCGCGGGCTCAGAGACGCTGCATTGGGCATAGACGTCATGGTAGGTGCGCGTGCTGTTGAAGCCCGGCAGCATGGGCAAGCTAGAGTGATAAGCCTGGTCGAGGCAGGACAGCAGGATCTGGGCCTCTGTTTCGGCGCCGCCCATGCGAGTGTCGAGACGCATGCGTTCCTCGAGGGCGGGCATGGGCAGCGGGGCGTCGGTGTCCCAGTGGCGGGCGAAGAGGCCGAGGACGGCGGGATCGGCGGCGAAATGCTCCATGAGGACGGAGGGCAGCTCGGCGAAGTCTGTGGCGCAGCGTGTGCCGGCGACGTTCTGGAGCTGGGTGCGGCCGAGCATGGAGTGGACGGCGTGGCCCATTTCGTGGAAGAGGGTTTGGACTTCGCGGAAGGTGAGCAGGGTTGGGCGGTCGCGGGTGGAGGAGTAGGTGGTGGAGCGGGCAAAGTCGCAGATGAGGGCGATTGTGGGGAGTTGGTAGAGGTCTCCGTCGTCGGGGTTAATGTTGGAGGCCATGCCGTCTGTTGCGGCATCTTTGGGCGAGGAGAAGGGATGCGGGATGCGAGAGGCATCTTCGATTTCGGACCCGGATATCTTTCGTGAGCAGCGGAGGGTGAAGTGGGCTGGATTGGGGCTTTTGCCTGGACGTGAGAACAGGTCGCAGTAGACCACGGCGATATGCCCGGCTTTCTCGTCAATCACATCGAGTCTCCGAACGTCGTCGTTCCAGGTCTCCCCGGGTCTGGTCTCGCGCGGCACAAGTCGAATTCCATACAAGCGGTTGAATAGACGTGAGAGACCTTGCATGACTGTGCCAAGCGAAAAGTATGCGGACAAGAAGTCTGGCGACTTTATCTTGGTATGCATGGATGAAAGGAGGCGTGATGTGTAGTAGTCACGGTCCCAAGCATTGAGGTTTCCGGGGAAGTTGTTGCTATGCGCGTCCGATTTCTTGAACTCTCGAATTTCGTCAAGCTCATCCAACACCTTTGCATGATTGTCGGTCGTCAGCGCCTGCAAAAACTGATTGACAGCTTCGGGCGTTTTCGCCATCTTGTCGGAAAGTGATAGATGAGCAAAACTCTCGTAGCCAGACAACTTTGCGAGCTCAGCTCTGGCTTTCAGGAGCTGTTCCAGACGTGCTATGTTATCGGCGGACGACGTCCTGCTTGCCATGTAGATCTCCCTGCGTACGTCTGGATCCTCGACCTGCCGCAAGGCCAGCGAAGCCTCCATACCGTTCATCTTCATGACCAGAGTCCCCCATTTTGTTAATCGGCGGGCGACCTGCGGATCGAGTCCTTTCATTTCGCTACTCTGGAAGGTAAGAAACTCCTTCTCAGGCGCCAGGTTGTTCACAAAGTCCGTGCCAACATTTACGATCTCGTTGGACAAGTCAACGAAACGCTGTCGTGTCGCCTGGGGTAGATTGATTGCGGACTTTGAGAAGTCTCGGATCAGGATGTTGGCCGTGACCTGTTCCTCCTCATTCCACGAATCCCACACTTCAGGTATGCTTGCAGCTCTTTTCAGTTGGTCATTCAAGGCGGTCGTAGTATTCAGCTCATTCATATACTGGAACATGAGTCCGTATGCTCTGGTCGCCGCAATCTGTGTCTTCTGGTCGGGATGTGTTGCGCGAACGAAGTCCGCCAGGTCGATGACACGACATAGTAGATCGGATAGGCGATCGAGGTCTCTTGTTATTGGTTTGAATTCTTCTATACTGTTTGCGCGCACCACTCTGTCTATGATCGGGGCGCACTTTTGCAAGGTGACCTCGACGAACTGTTGAAAGCCTTCCGGCCGAGTAAGGTACTTGTTCTGGAGGAGGCCTGCCGACTTCCCGCGCTTAGAGCTCTGGGAGAACTCCCTCCAAAATGCATGCGAGTCGAAGATCTGCCGAAGGTTACGGTCGTCGCTGTTCGTTTCGTGGGGGACATGGCTCGGGAGTGAGAAGGCTGTAGGAGGCGGTGATGTGGCGATGGCGGATGTCGCGGCGGCGCTGTTGTGCCTCTGTTGCTGACACTGGCGACGGAGACATCGAGAACAGGTCCATGATGGTCTCACGAATCGCTTTAGCATAGCGAGTTAGGGTGGTAGTATGTACATGAACGGACAAAGCAGAAAGCAAAAGATGATGGGCGGATCCCTCGAGATGAATGGTGCAAATCAGGGTCCAAACAAACCCTGGAAGCAAATAGATGCACCCGCTTTTATTTAAAACGCCGACGAACTTCTATACTATTTGATAGTATTAAGAGGGCACATGTCTGGCTTTGAGGGAGTCCTATGTTTTCTATGTCTTATAAGGGTAATTATATATTCGTTGTAGCAGGCATTTCTGCTCAGGAGGCTGCTGGAGCGGCGGGCGGAGTAGTATAAGAATGGCCAGGAATGGATGAATGGACTATAGATGTATATATCTTCCTTCAATGTCATGATACCGCACGTACAACCAATGTTCATACTTAAACACAGCATCCCTGAGCAAACAATTCACTCTGATCAGGCTTCAACTGCCAAGCAGAAAGTCGCCCGGACGCGTTCCCGAGTGCCAAGCTAATTAATTACAGCTCGTGCACTCTTCCCGTCGATCCATCCATCTTCTACCACGCGAGTGAATACCTATACTTGTCTCCAATTCCTTCAACATTGCCCTATATCAGCGCGACGCTTCTGCGGGATTCTTTTCCACCTCTATACACCAAACGGTGCCCTTCTCACTTCCACCTCTCCCTTCATCCCGATGTCTTGATACGCCTGGAATCCTACTCCCTTCGAGCACATAACCTCGAACCATACCACACCACCCTTAACGCTTGTCCGGCGCGGCATCCGCTCCTCGATCAGCAGCGATGCTACGACTAAGACGTTACCGAGTCTTCCTTTTCTTCGCCATAATCACCATCTTTGCGTTCTACAAGTTCAGCGGCTCCTCACAGTGGCAGCAGTCGTCTTTAGATCCGGCGCCTCTCCCAAACAAGCCAAAGCCCCACGTCGAAGACGTCGAAGAACAAACAGTTGAGGTTGATCAATTGCCTAAGCCTGTTCTAAATGAAGTCGTAAAAGAGACCAAGAAGTTGGATGTGCATGTGCCCGCCGCTGAGACACCCCAAGGTCCCCTGGTAACACCACCACCTGTTGCGCCGGTTGAGAAGCCTGCGCAAACTTCTGCAGCCAAGAAGCCATTGCTACCAGACGAAGATAGGCCTGTAGAACAACCAAAAGTTCCGGATCAAGGCCCTATACCAGGCAATCTCCCTCACGCTGTCGCCGCCGGAGACGCTGAACCTGAAACAGTCCCACCGGTGTACTGGAGCAAGCAGAAGGAACACTTCCCTCTCAAGACCGAATCCATTGTTCAACTACCAACGGCGAAGCCCATAGCTGTCCCGAAGATCCAATATGCTTTCAAGAAGGAATCAGCGGACCAGAAAACCACCCGCGAGGCCCGACTCGATGTGGTCAAAAAAGAATTCTTATGGGCCTGGAAAGGTTACAAAGAGCATGCTTGGCTTCACGATGAGTTGAAGCCTGTGACTGGCGAATCAAAGGATCCATTTGCTGGCTGGGGGGCCACCCTTGTAGACTCTCTCGATACCCTCTGGATCATGGGCTTGACAACAGAATTTGAGGATGCTTTAGAAGGCGTCAAGAAGATTGATTTCAGAACAACGACACGGGATGACATTCCAGTTTTCGAGACAACTATCCGCTACCTCGGCGGATTGCTCGCAGCATACGACGTAAGCGAGGGGAAGTATAAGATCCTTCTAGACAAGGCTGTAGAATTGGCCGAGGTCTTGATGGGAATATTTGATACCCCAAACCGTATGCCGGTGCTATACTACCATTGGCGACCGTAAGCACCCTATCAGATTCAAATCTAAAAACAGTGCTGACATCTCCATAGCATGTTCGCGAGCCAGGCTCATCGTGCAAGCACAAACTCTGTCTTAGCAGAGATCGGCTCACTGTCGATGGAATTTACACGCCTTGCTCAGATCACAAAGGAACCGAAGTACTACGACGCGGTTGCAAGGATCACTAACGAGCTCGAGAAGTCCCAGAACAACACCAGACTACCTGGAATGTGGCCCACGTATCTAGATGCCAGTGGCTGTAAGAAATATGATGCTCAACATGTTTCATTGGCTACAGCTGAAAAGCCCGAGACCGACAAGCTCCAGAATCAACAAGCACCGGTCGACACAACTGTCTCGTTGGCGGATAAGACTCTGACAAAAGAGGATGAAAAGATGATCCCTGATGATCAGAAGATGGTCCCATTCAAGAGACCACCTCCTGCCGAGTCCACAGCAAAAGCAACAGATGATGATATGTCTTCTGCGCCCCAGGCAGGCAATGATGGGCGTATTCAAGGGTTCGATGGTGAGAAAGTTGATGAGACCAGCCTACAAAGGCCCAAACCCCAACAGCATCCGGGCCCCCCCAAGGACAAGAACCCAAACACTCCTCAGGCTGGTAAAGCTAGCCAGATACTTGGCATGAACGGCGAGAAGGTGGACGAAACTAGCTTAGGGAGATTATCGAAGCCCGGAGATGTCAAGCCAAATACAATGTCTCGGGAAGATGACGTACCGGAAGCTAAACTCGAGAAGAACCCAATCGCTGCGGGGGCCGATAAGTTTGGTAAGATTCTTGGTATGGATGGGCCTGACGAGGACGGTACCAGCCTCGGGACGCTTAAAAATGATCCACGACTTCCGGTACAAGAGAAGCCACTGCGTGTTCAAGACTGGGACGAGGATCGGAAGAAGGACAATACATTGAAGCCGCTGTCACCTGGTCAGCCTGGCAAAGTTGCAGGTTGGAATGAGAGAGAAGAGGAAATTTCTGGTCTACGCAAGCGACAGCTTGATCTTGAAGACCAGCCGACATTCGAAGATCTGATTGATGGAGTGGATAGCTCCACATCACCTCCTCCGGTGACAGGCTCAACTCTGGAGGCAAATGACAAGGAGGCGCCCGATTGTATACCCCAGGGGCTTGTACCAACAGTCTCAAATGGTAGAAATACCTTCACCCTGGGTGGCATGTCTGATTCTACTTACGAATATCTTCCCAAGGTACGTCGAAACATGAAGTCAGCGGGTTATGTACTGACAGACGCAGCAATATTTGTTACTTGGCGGTGTCGTAGACCAGTACAAGAATATGTACGAGCTGGCTATGAAAGCCATTCGAAAGTATCTCATTTTTCGCCCTATGTTACCCCACGGAGTCGACGTACTCATGTCTGGCGCTTTTGGCATCTCAGGCAGGACAGGCGACGTCGATGTCGATGATGGCGAATTAGATCCGGAGGGCGCCCATCTGACATGCTTCGTCGGCGGCATGATCGGCATGGGCGCCAAAATATTCGGGATAGAACCCGATCTGAAGCTTGCTGAAAAGCTGACAGAAGGTTGCGTCTGGGCCTACAACAGCACTGCTTCAGGCATTATGCCAGAGTCATTCCGCGCAATACCGTGTGACGATCCCAAAGATTGTACGTGGAATCAGACACAGTATTATCTCGAACTCGATCCATACGCCGAATTGCGTCGGATATCGTACCTCAAAGACGTGGAGCAATATAATATTCAAATGGCAGAAGCGACCGCCAAAGCTTCAGCTGCTGTTATCTCCAAGCAAGAGGCCGTAGCTCAACCGACACCTGCACCCGAGGTTGAAGCCGCTCCCGCACTGGCTGATCCAGCATTTCCTGCTGACCCAGTGACTCCTCCCAGTCCAAAGTCTTTGGACACGCCTAATACGCTCAAGAAGCGTCAATTGGATCTTGACCGTGACGAGCCTGAGATGTCGGATGAGGCTAAGACTGAGCAAGCCAATAGCGAAGCTGATCCGTTTGCTCGGGAGTTCAAACTTCTTACGCAATACATCACGAAGCCTCAAGTTCCTTTGACTCACGAAGAGCGCGTTATGCAAATACTCGAAAAGGAAGGTACTCCACTTGGCATGAAGACCGTCAACGGGCGATCCTATATCCTTCGGTACGTCTCATGTGATGTCTTATGATGTAGCCTGATACTGACATCTCACTAGCCCAGAGGCCATCGAATCTGTATGGTACATGTACCGCATCACGGGCAACGAGCACTGGCGCGAAGTCGGCTGGAACATGTTCGAGTCTATCATAAAGCACACACGATCAGATTTCGGACACAGTGCCATACACGACATTCTGCAGAATGAAACGACTCAGACAGACAGCATGGAGAGTTTCTGGCTCGCAGAGACATTGAAGTACTTCTATTTGTTGTATTCTGAAGAAAGCCTGATTAGTCTGGATGAGTGGGTGTTGAATACGGAAGCCCATCCATTCAAGAGACCGTTGCCAGAAAATGTGGCAGCTTCGTAAGGTTAGGGAAAGCCAAAGTGTAATGCATTTTTGGGCGTTTGGGTTGTATATCTGGGCATATGCTCTTATGGAAGCAGAAATAGGTAGATCTTGTACGCGCACATACTGTCAGACACGCGTATTCCACCTGTTCTGTTGGAAATGTTCGACATCTGATGTAGGACCTTCTGTCTCTCCTTCCTCTGTTGATCATCCATACTGCAGATGCATGAGAAATTAACAGACATTTATTCATCAACTAGTCAACATCAACCCTTACGTGAAGATAAAGCTATACAGTGTTGGGAACAAACTACCAAGACCAGGATGGATACATGGATTTCATATATCACCTCCGGAGCAAATGGGACGTATATCAAGGCTAAAGCGTCGGGCAATATGAACAGCCTATCAGCATGTGCGCGTTCAGTCCATCAGAAATGACCTCTACTGCCAGGAGATGAAGCACACTCAGGGGCTGAGAGGCCGCCAGTAATCTCCCGATAGTGATTGGGGGTATTGCTTACTACGTGCATGAGGCTCCTCACTCAACTTACATCCGTCAAAGACTATCTGGACGTCCTCTTTCTCATGCAAGATTCTGCCCCAAGCACATCAATAGTCCGATATATGAATACATTCTCAAGATCTTCACTTTCGGCCATACTGACTAGAAAGCAAGCAGTTGCACTGATGGATGAGGTGTACGGGGGTTGAGGACATTTCATCTGACGTTCCCAGACGGTCGAGCATTCATTTTTTTTTGAAAGATGCTTTCCGTCTCGTTGCTGCGACGAACAACTACCTTCAGCTTTCATCACCGCCGGCGAATTGCGGCTTCTAAGCTTCAAAGTCCTCGTAGATGCCGTAGGCGCCACAGAGTCCATCCCACCCCGAAGAATAGACCACCCAGATGCCCGGCGTGCGCTGTTCTACTAGACTCATCGTTTATGAAAAATAGATCCCAAGTCGCAAAACCTACTGCGGCCACTTGGATAGGAATGGGTACGGCCCAGATAATCAGCTTCTCGTAAGGTGCCAGAACTGCTGCAGCACCCCCGAGTCCCATGACGAGTCCACTCGCGCCACATGTTATGATCTCTAATCCTTCATTTCGCGACTCCTTGACACTGGCCCCAATCAGAGCACCGACGCTGCTCGATAATGCCGATCCAAATGCAATCGTTGCAACGTTCCACACTTTTAGACCAGGAGCTCTTGCGAGTATCGTCCCGAAAGCATACATGCCCATCATGTTACTAAGGATGTGAAAAGTGTCACCATGAACAAACGCGCTGGTCAGGAGCGTCCACCAACGACCCTCTTGCCAATTCTTTACGCTGAGGTACAAGTGCTTCACCTTAGCGCTCCAGACTCTTGCGGCGGTCCTCTTAGCATTCTCTGTGTCCCCCCCAACGTCAGCAGAACCACGTCTGTAGTTATCAATCGCGATAGAAAGGGGCGGCTCAAGCATATAGACAGCTACATTCAGACCGATCAAGCCGTAAGTGAGATTCCGGATCCTTTTGTAGTCCGCTTTCGGTAGTGAACGTGCTCCCCGATTCATAGCATACTTGACCTCGGCTTCTATAGCCTCCCAGTTTGTTTTGGGCAGGCCAAGTCTCGCTCGCGCAGCTTTCCTTGCTTTTGTACGGCGTTGGTGAGTGAGGGCGGCTTGAGTATCGTAGCGAAGGACAGGCATTGTGGGTCGACGTTGTGAGCGCTGTGTGTAAGTACGCGAAGGAGGCGAAGGCGTGAATTTAGCCGTCCGAAAGGGACATGAGCATAGTGTGGTAGATACTCGACTGCATTGTCGCTCTATACGTAAGAGAGCAGAGAGCCTGATGGACGCCATTGTGTGGGCTTGAGGTCGACGCAAAGGTCAACTCATCTAGATAGACACGCTGAAAGCTCGGAGGTACGGAGTACAGTCACAGAGTGTAAGGTGCATATGACGGGCTGCGAAAGTCCGACGCCAAGTCGAGTATCATTGTTGTTGTCTCTTCCATCGCTTCTAATCAGGCAACAATTTATTTCTGCCTAAGGTTCACGGTCTCGCTCGACCTCCATCCGCAACCCCAAGTCTGCCAATGCACACAACCTGAGCTCGTGTGTTCAAACGCCTTCTCCCATAACAAGCCCTTCCCCTCTCCCAAAACATTCACACTTGCACTCACTCTTGATTACTGCCTAAGACCAAGCCGCATACACGCCATTGAAACCGTTGCTCCGTTGCCGCAACTCGAAACTCGAAACTCGAAACCGTTGGCGTCGAGCTATACTTCATCTCCTCTACAAAGCACATTCTTCCCTCGCACACAGTCTTACGGGACAGGACAGGACAGCTTTGTGCTACGGCTTATTCCAATCTACATAATTGCGCATAGCAATCGATCAATCTGACACGCTCTTGAACGAAAGATCTAGACATACCTTACAGACGACCTCGAGCGCACAAACACACACACACACACAGACACACCACTAACACTGAGACACTCAGAATATCTAAAGCCATAGGGAAAAAGACTCGCAAGTCCATCAGGTGCCTCTATCAGAGGGCATAAATCACAGCTAGGAGCCCGTTCTCCACAATGACGACCGAAATTACTAACAAGCTTGCCGCCACAACATTGGGGTACGTATTGCATTAGACTTCGACGGAGCTCTAATACTAACCTGTTCCCAGTGAGTCCTCGACAGATACTAGTGCATCATGGAAGCAGGGTCTTAACAAACCTGCGAAGGATACACGCGTACAAACCGAGGTATGATTGTCAAAAGTCCATGTACGATGCCATCTAACACAACGTCAGGATGTTACAGCCACCAAAGGCCTCGAATTCGAGGACTTTTATATCAAGAGAGAGCTTATGATGGGCATATTCGAAGCCGGGTTTGAGAAACCATCACCCATTCAAGAAGAGACGATCCCGGTCGCACTGACCGGCCGTGATATCCTTGCGCGCGCAAAGAACGGCACTGGCAAGACCGCTGCTTTCGTTATTCCAACTCTAGAGAAGATTAACCCCAAAAGTACGAAGACACAAGCTCTGATACTTGTCCCGACTCGAGAGTTGGCACTACAGACAGCTCAAGTCTGTAAGATGCTTGGTAAACATCTTGGAATTAATGTCATGGTAACAACTGGTGGCACGGGTTTGCGAGATGATATCGTACGACTTAATGAAGCCGTCCACGTTATCATTGCGACTCCAGGAAGAATATTGGATCTGGCCAGTAAGGGTGTGGCGGATCTATCATCGTGCCCCACATTTGTTATGGACGAGGCTGATAAACTCTTGTCTCCCGAATTCACCCCTGTCATTGAGCAATTACTCGGATTTCATCCAAAGGATCGCCAAGTCATGCTGTTCAGCGCTACCTTCCCAATCGTTGTCAAGAGCTTCAAGGTTAGTGCAATGCTGTAGCGCAGGATTGATTCCGCTAATGTGCATGTACACAGGATAAACACATGAATTCGCCATATGAAATCAATCTGATGGAGGAGCTGACTCTTCGAGGTATTACCCAATACTATGCTTTCGTGGAAGAAAAACAAAAGGTACACTGTCTCAACACCCTATTCAACAAGCTCCAGATCAACCAGTCCATCATCTTCTGCAACTCCACGAACCGCGTTGAACTTCTTGCCAAGAAAATCACTGAGCTTGGCTACTCATGTTTCTACTCGCATGCCCGCATGGCTCAGCCTGCACGTAACCGCGTATTCCACGACTTCCGCAACGGTGTCTCGCGAAACCTGGTATGCTCCGATCTGTTAACTCGTGGTATTGACATTCAAGCTGTGAATGTCGTCATCAACTTTGATTTCCCCAAAAACGCCGAAACCTATCTTCATCGCATTGGTCGATCAGGTCGTTTTGGACATCTAGGTTTGGCCATTAATCTCATCAACTGGGATGACAGGTTCAACTTATACAAGATTGAACAAGAGCTTGGTACTGAGATTCAGCCCATCCCACAGGTGATCGAACGATCACTTTACGTTTACGATACCCCCCAAAATATCCCTCGGCCAATTTCTGATCAGCCAGTGCAGGCGGTGCAGGATCCAAATTCGAACCAAAACGCTAGATCCGGAGATCCAGGTGCACGAGGAAACCCGGGACAGTCCAACAGCCGGGGCAACTTCCAACAACGAGGTCGAGGAGGCGGCGGGTATCAAGGAAGACGCAACCCGAATCCGCAGCAGAATCGACCACAGAATGGTTACAACGGACCTCGGAACAACAGGCCTCCTCCTGCTCAATCGTAGGTTGAACTGCGAGACGGAATGGTGCGGTTTGTTTCCTCGTTTCTGTTTATTCTGTTCTGGATTTCACGCGGTACTTGTCAACTCTCTCTGTTGACATCTTGCATTCTGATACCCGCAATATCAGGGTGCGTTGTGGACCCACATTTTGTGTTTTTTCTCATATGGTGACGATTATGAGAACAGACATGACCCCGACTAGTTTCTTTTTTCTTTGACTCGACTTCCCGGACTCAGGAGGATACCCGTCTTGGGTGACGAAAGCATTATCGACTGTATATTATACGCCTCTGGACGCTCGTTGTGTCTTATTCCCTCTCTCACGCAAGTTCCCGCTTCTGGCGAAACTCACGATGACCCCTCTCTGACGAAATCACCGTCCGAAATCGAAACTCTACAATGCATCACAATATGGCGGTGTTCCTGGCCAAAAGTTTAGCATGTGGCGCAAACATCTCGGTGGCGCCTCTACCTACCGTTCTGGAAGAGTACCTTACGCATTCATCTGGAGCATATATATGTCAGCGGAGAACAATATCTTCCTTGGCGCACCCAACAACCTGAATTACCAATCTCCAATACGCTACACCAACCCTGGCTACCAAATCCCATGTAGCCCTGCACTAACACAATTATCCCCATTCACCACCCTCATCCCCCTCCCTCTGCCATGATACTCTTGGCATCAATGTTACTGTTGACCACTCCTGCTCGCAAGAAACGGAGCCAGGTCAGTCTGGAAGACTTTGCGAGCTCTCGGCATCGATGGCAGAATTGGACCGAACTTGCTAGCTGGCGGTATGAAGCTCGAAGCTTAAAGTCACGCATCGTACCTTCTGGTAGAAAGAAACTCCTCATAAAAGAATTTTCAAGAGCTGGATTGTGGAAAACTGGTTGGTAGCGCATTGCAAACTACCTGGTAGCTGTTGCTATCACGTAACTGAAACCTCAATCGCAACAATTCTCTTGAAACGTCATTACATAAGGGTATATCCATGATGTGCGTCTAATCTTCCTGTCCAAGGTCACATGGCAGGTCGTCCGATTCCACTAATTCCCCTTTCCAAAGAGCCTTCTTCAGAAATAACAGTAATAGCCCGAATAACACTGCATCTCATCAGAGCCATCACGATCCTCAAACAACACCCGATGATCATCCTTCCAGCACGTATACCTCTTACCAGCCCCATCCTTCCCACCCGCCTTCCCACTGCCAGCCCACTCGCCATACGTCCCACTCGTGACCTCCATCTGACTCTCAAAGCTAAAGACGTCCGCGGGGGTGCCTTGCCCCTCAAAACAGTCCCAATGCACCCGACTGCCCCAATCCACCCACGTGCTATTCGACACCCGGCATTTATGCACCGGCTGTCGCTCCGTGGCGGTGATGGGCGTGGCCCGGTTCACGTGCCCGGTGTAGTATGTCATGATGGAGTAGTGCTTAGAGGGCGCGGGCACGTCGCAGTCGGTCAGGTAGACGACTGGGCCGTGGTGAAGCTGGTTCTTGGGGTCGGTGGGGTCGGATTGGCGGGCATGGAGGTGTTGGAGGGGGTCAGAGCGGCGGAGTGAGAGGGGGTTTGAGAGGACTGTGGATGCTGCTAGGAGGAGGAGGAGGGGTGCGAGGTGATACATAGTGGTAGGTTTGGAGAGATTGTTTTTTTTTTTTGGAAACGCTGGTTTGTTGAGAGGGCGAAGAGCGTGGGCGGATGAGTGTCCAGCCAGGTAGGTATTTGGGATATGGATACAGCCTTGTGCGTGTCTTGTTGTCGTTGTTGAACAGCCCTTTGCTGTCGCCCTTGACGTGTACACAGAAGCCAACTTAGGAGAATCCGTGGGCAGATCAGAATGTCTGCTTAGTGACAATCGAGCCTTATATATATCCCCTCCCACAACGTCCACCATCTCGACTACACTACTCAAGTGCACCACCACCACAACCACCAGCCTCGCGCCTCTCAGCCTCGTGCACTGCACTAGCAAATACACAAGCACACACGCACATGCCCCGAGGGGCCGGATATGTCCTGCAAGGATAGCTAACGCAAGGATCTAACCACGATACACTCCCGAGCCGTCCAACACACAACTCCCCCGGGATGCATTGAGGTAGGGAGGGACCATGTAATGACTCGCTAGACGGCACGCCATATCATTAGGACGGCCAGGCTGAGGTTCAAATATAGAAACTGTTGCTGAGAAGTCGGATTTTGGGGGCTAAGTAGGTAGGTAAGTAAGTGTTCTTATGAGGCGTTTTGTAGTATGGGATTGGGGCCAATGAGAGGGGAGGGTCGATGTTAGCGTGGAGCCTTGTGTTAGGTGATGGGCTCAGCTGTGAAATGGAGTACGAGCTGCGCCTGCGAGGCTGGGGTTTCGTGGTCTGTATGGGGTTGAGACGCGTATGTTTGTGCTTTTTCAAGCCTCTGGGATTGTATGTTGATGGGGTGGGCGCCGGGTTGTGAGATTTTGATTTAGGAAAGCTGTATAGCCTTCTTGTTATGGGCCTGACGACGAAACATAGACTTTAGTAAATGATGACGGCTAATGATTTAGTAGAGCCGGGACTTAATTATGCATTACTATGTCGAGCAACTAATGTGCTGGGTATATAACAAACCACATAACCACACTTGAAAGCAGCCTTATCCCTTCACCTCTTCGCCCGGCCTAGCCACCGTGCTAGCATCACGCCAGCAGCGACATATCCCGCCCACCATGCAATCATCGTACTTCCTTGCGTCGTCCATACGCTCTGCGATGTCTTCGGAAACGCCCGCGCCACATCTGCGACATCGACAGATCTACTCTTCTCTGGTGTCGACAGAGGGAATGCGAAGAGCTGGTCAGGCTTCAATGGGCCTTCAAGCGCCTTTATGTACGCATCAAAGTCATGGCCCTTGGGTCCAATAGGCACGGCGAGGTTCGGCGCGCCTCCGAATGCATGAACAGCAATGGCGTAGTTGTCGCTCGTGCGAAGGACGGGCGCGCCGACAAGCCCGCCTCCAGAGTCAATGGGGGTGTATGACATTAGACCCTCGCGGGTGAGGTTGTATGAGATCTGTTTGCCGTCAACTTGCTGTATTCCAAGAATTCGAAACGTGGTTGTCTGCTCACATTACTATTCACGCTCCACACTACACCCCCGAACTCTCTCGTCCCGGGATCCTCTCTGTCTGCAGCGTAGCCGGCGACCTCGACCTCGCCAGCTCCCGTCCCGGGCGCGTACGCATAGCGCACGCATGTCACGCCCTCAAAGGGCCGGTCGAGCTGGATGAAAGCGACATTGTCTCGTCTTATAGCGCCGCGGCTAGTGACCCAGCCTTCTGGTATGACAGTCTTCTTCCCGGAGCGAAACTGTGTATACCGCTCTGCGACAGAGGCGCTGCCGCGGTAGCCAATGTATGCCTTGATTTGTGCGGCTGGAGCCAGTGGGGAGAGCGCAAAGACGTTGTGTGCGGCGGTGGCGATGATAGAGGGCGTGATGAGGAAGCCGGTTGCAATGCGCCATGCGGTGTCGTCGGTACGGGAGAAGTTGATGTAGAGCTTAGTGTGTGCTATGGGGGATCAATGTCAGTCAGTCAACAGTTCTGAATCGTAGTTGAAATTGATTTCTTACCACGATACTGTCCGCCTGGTTGCACGTCCAGCTCGCGGGTTTCATCGAGCTGTGATGTCGAGGGAGCGGCGGTGGAGACCAGTGATGATGAATCGGTGTTCTTCTGGATGGGCGGATTGTATGAGGCGTCTTGGAGCTCCCAAGCAATCACACGCGGGTCAGACATGTTGTGCGAGATACCAATTGGGATTTTGGAGTAGGCGTATGAAACCGGCGATGGTCTAATGACTTCGAAGAGTGACAGTGCTGTAGTGGTGATTCCTGAATCATGGATGACCAGTCCTAGCTTTGCACGAACATGCTACCTAACAAAGAACTCGTAGAACGACGAAGACGAGAGACAGGTAGTCCCGAGGGCATGGCGGAGACTTTTCAGCGAGATGGAGAAGCGGCCAACCGCAACTCGGTAAAGAAATACGCCATGGACTGCGAGCGATGCTGTTTTGCGAATAGTTTGTGATGGAGAACATAGAGGGGTGCTCGGCATATACAGCGGTTTGCCATTTTGGGAATGGATTGGACTTGGGGCATTGATATTTGCTTTTGATTTCTATGTGTAATTACTGCTATTTCTGTATCCTACGTAGTCAATTGGTGATGTGGGCATTCTTAATCAATCATACCGTAATTAATAGTGAATGATTGATGATTGCGGCTGAATGCAAGGGGAAGCCTCATTGTTGGGGGCACGGCTCGTCCTAAAGCAGCTTAGCGTCCGCGCGTCGACAGCACCGCCACAGCGTGGCGCCACCTCCAGCTTGTTTAAAGGCACAACATACCGTTGTACAACACATCATTCACTACGCACAGCATTCCTACATTGTGTACTTCCACCTCCTATTCAACTACCAAAAATTAATTATTCTCCGATATCACGCAGACTATCAATATGGGCGGCGGTGACGGATATCGTTCTGTTGCTTATTTTGTGAACTGGGTAAGCAAGCGTCCGCAATATTTAGGGTCCCATGGTTCAGTCTAACATGAGAAGGCTATCTATGGACGTGCCCATAATCCTCAGGACCTGCCTGCGGACAAGCTCACGCATGTACTCTATTCTTTCGCCAATGTGAAACCTGATTCAGGAGAAGTGTAAGTCATTTCAGCCCAAAGTCCAGTATAGGGAGTGTAAACAAACGTGGAAGCACGAAGAACTATCAGCACAATTATTAACCGTCTCCCAGATACCTCACAGACTCCTGGTCTGACGTCGAGAAACACTACCCAACCGACTCCTGGAACGACTCGGGCACTAATGTCTACGGCTGCATGAAGCAACTCAACATCCTCAAACGCCGGCACAGAAACTTCAAAGTCCTCCTCTCAATCGGCGGCTGGACCTACTCGTCGAACTTCGCCCAACCGGCCTCAACCCCTGAAGGCCGCCGCAAATTCGCCGTCTCCGCCGTGCAAATCCTCAAGGACTGCGGCTTCGACGGCATCGACATCGACTGGGAATACCCCCAGAACCCCGCCGAAGCCCAAAACCTTCTCCTCCTCCTCCAGGAATGCAGACGCGAACTCGACTCCTACGCAAACCATATCGCCAGCACCCATAGTAACATCCCCCGCCCGCATTTCCTCCTCACCATCGCCGCGCCCTGCGGACCCGAAAAGTACAAGGTCCTCCCCCTAGGCGCGATCGCGCAGACACTCGATTTCATCAATCTCATGGCCTACGACTTCGCCGGCAGCTGGGACCAGTGCGCCGGACACCAGGCCAATCTGTACCCGTCGCACTCACGCCCCAAATGCACGCCTTTCAGCATCGACCGCGCCATCCACGACTACGTAGCCGCGGGCGTGCCGCCCACCAAACTCGTGCTCGGAATGCCGCTGTACGGCCGTGCCTTCCAGAACACCCAAGGTCCCGGCGCGCCCTTCTCGGGCGTTGGAGAGGGTAGTTGGGAGAATGGTGTATGGGACTACAAAGCGCTCCCGCGGCCCGGCTCGGATGTGCACGTGGACAAAGACGTCGGGGCGAGCTTTTGCATCGACAAGAATACGGGGCTGATGGTTAGCTACGATACCCCGGAGGTTGCTGACCAGAAAGTCAAATACATCCAGAAGATGGGTCTCGGGGGCTCCATGTGGTGGGAGAGCTCTTCGGACAAGGCGGGGCAGGACAGCTTGATCTGTAGAGTTGCAGATCAGCTAGGCGGTGGGAATGGCGGCTTGATTGAGCAGCGTGCGAATGTGATTGATTACCCGGAAAGCAAGTATGAGAATCTGAAAAAGGGGTTTGCGGGCGAGTTATAGGGAAGGCTCTGGTAAGAGCAACAGTCCCAAGCATGCTTGCTGGGACCCAACAGTCACAGTCATCAGGTCCTCGTAGGAGTGGCTGATATCCTAGCCATAACGAATCATGACCACCTTCAAAGTCGACCCCTCACGTGAATATATGTCTACTTATGAATTAAGATGAAGCGATATATATTCTGAATCTGTATGGTACGAGTAAATATCGTGCCTGATGAGACCAAGATATCTCTGTTGCGTGGAATTGGCTAACTAGCTTTTCACATGGCTCCACGAAGAACTGAATGGTCCAGAGGCAACAATAAATACGGGCGGATTTTCCAGGCCTGGGAACGAAGCCCATGCGTGATCTTGTTCTCGGTTCAGGATAGAGTCAATTGAACATGTATGTATAGGCGACGTCATGCATCATATGCGGAAGTGATTCTCCGTACCAGCGTCGAAACGACACTACTATATGGTCAACCTGATTTTTTGGCTATACAACAGTCGCCAGCGCTGTGAACCTTCATGACTACACAAAGCAGCGCACCACGGGTGAGCCTGTCAACGGCACCAAGGCTACCCAAGAGCATCTCTTCTACTCTCTAAAGCCCAAACCCTCCAGCTCCTTTCGGATCTGCGACTCGGTTGTGATCTTCTTCACTTGCGTATCTTCTAACTTTTCGCCTCCTGCCTGGCGCATCTTCAGGTCGTCAATGGCTCGAATCTTCTTCAGTAAGGCTCGGACTTTCTTTTCGTGGGGGCTTCCGCCGCCAGGAGAAGTTACAGTCAAGTCAGGAGGAGGAGCCGCAGCAACAGGTGGCGTAGCTCGATTCTCATCATTATTTGTGAAGATGCGCGAATGTGAAGGTTTGCCTCGTTGGTGGGCAGGATTCCTACTGTTCGAATGATTACGTCTGTTGGACTGGCTACGACGGTCAAAGTCGCTCTTTGATCTGCTGCGCTGTTGTCTGTCACGGCGCTCAGGGCTACGATTCGGACCAGTTGGAATGTCGCCGTCGGCAGTGAGACCTTGTGATTTCTCGGCGGCCTCCTTCGCCTTCTTCGCCTCCCGCTTCTTCTTGTTCTTCAGGGCGGCCTTCGAAAGAGCCTCGTCGCCATCATGACCAGCAAGGCTGACACCTCCACCGGGTGCGGCACCAGGGGGGAGGGCTTCGGCAGACTCGGCTCCTGGCACTTCTCGGCGGCGGTTCTTGCCAAATCCATTCACACCACCACTAGTTGAGGCGATCCCGTTGTTGACAAACGCAGCACCGCCTTCATCCTCGCGCTTGAAGTGCAGAGGTGTGCTTGTACCACGGGCTCCCGGTGGACGGTAAGCTCCGGCTGGCTTCGAGGGTGTTTTTCGGGTTCCCAGGTAAGCTACAGCTGAAGCATGAGGAGTCGGGATTGGGTTCATAGGATCTCCCAGAGGCTGCTCCTGAATGGTCTGAGGCCGCCACACAACATGGTAAAGCTCGTGCATATCCTCATTATACATCAATGCGCCACTGACGTGGTACATTCTGATCCCATTGTCCACGCGTAGACGAGGGCTCGTAGTAGCAGTCAAGATATGTTTCCCATCTGGGCTCCACTCACACACGCTAGCGTTGCTTCCCTCAATCGTCGTGATCTTGGCATAATCCTTCTCCAGGTCATATATGTCCATCTGTCCAGCCAGATTTCCGAATCCGGCCACGATGACAAATCGCCCATGAGGCGAAAACAAGATGGTATTGCGAGGTCCGAGGTTGAAATGATGCTGTGCGACCGCTCGTGAATTGAATATGGTCGTCTTCGCAGGCATGAATCCATATATAACACCAAATTCTTTCCCGTTTGGTGACCATGTTACATCATGAATGGGGCCCTCTTTGTCTGTAGCACACGATTAGCGACTTCAGCTCAGTGTGTTGGTTTCGTGAACCTACCCAGTGTAATTCGAGAGTCGAATGCCCCATTGGCACTGAGGATGTACATGTTGCTTTCTCCGTAGTAGCTTTTGTTAGACTTGTCTACCTCAGTTTGTGCGACAACAATAAGACTTGTGCCTGGATCGTTCCACTTGAATTGGACCTTGTCTCCCTTAAAGAATGTCTTCTGCGAGACTGGCGTAACAAATTGAGGCACGTTGAACACTTTCACGGCTGCAGGGGATCCCTTGCGCTCCGGAACAAAAACAGCAACTGAATGGCTCTTGCCCGGGGATAGCGCAAAATCTGTGAGTCCTTCCACGCGCAGCTTATTCCAGACAGTGCCTAGATCTCCACTTTGATAGAATTGGACCTCATTTGTGACAGTGCGAGCACATATTTTCTCGTCAGGAGTGTACTGAAGATTCCAACCGGTCTGAGATCGTTGCACAAACTTTCCCACCGAATCTCGCTGGCCCTCGGAACCGGCATTGGGATCCACGGTTTGCCATACTGTGAGATTCTTGATTGCGTTTCCATCCTCATCTTTACCAGGTCGTTGCCAAGTTATTATGAATGTACCCTTGGGCGAGAATCCGAGCTCGAATACATTCTGCGCGGGAAGTGTAGTGACGATGTGTCCAAGCGATGCGTCAACGACTGAAACTCTACACCGTACGAGTCAGACATGTCTTTCCAGATCTCGGGAAAATGAGGGAACATACTGTTCAGGTGACGCCCAAGCAAAGAATCTACCATCGGGGGAGTACGTGCAACATCTGAGATTGCCTTCCGGCCTACGGACAGAGTTAGGATCTACCAGGCCGTACAGGCATGTAGTGTGTGAAGATACCTCACAAAACCCGGTAAACTTTCGTAAACTGGTGCGGCGTTGAGAACTCCGATGCCTTTAGAGGTACGATCTAAAAATCGTTGAGCAGACATTCGCGGGTTCATAAGGGAACCTTACAAGCAACCTGAGTGGGAACTGCCATGACTAGCTAAAGTCACAGTGGAGAATCCGAGGAGGTGTGTAAAGTACGCTGTAAAGGGTTGTGTTGAAGTCGTAGTCTTGGTAACTTGTGTTGTGGTAGTACAGCGGTGAGAGCGTAGCGACAGGCGATACACAGCGCGTCCGAGCTTGTTGGCTGGGATGCTGACGGAGCAAGTTACTTTGTAGACGGAAGCGGAGGCTCTAGTGCCGGAGCGGAAGGAATTGAGAAGAGACACGCGTGGGAGCGAAGAGGACGAGTGTAAAGAAGAAGAAAAGAAAGAAACAGATCGACAACTCACACGTCGACGAGAACGTTTGTGGTTTTCGGTCGGTGAACTAGTCAGCCGCACTAAGCCGGAAGCAGAATCATCAGCCACAGCAGCCACAGCGCCATAAAGAGTAGCCGCCGTTTACCCCAGCCACAGAAGCTGCTTGCGTCTTTCTCGACGTCTTCTAGATGATTGTTCGCCATCACTCGGTACCACAGTCCTATTACCAATTGTGCTTGCGATATTGTGTTCATACTGACTCATAGACATGGTCTCAGGTAAGGACTTCTGCATCAGTGTAGTCAGTCTTCGTTTCTACGCAGCCATCGCACCGCTCTTCGAAAAACCGTAATGAGGACAATGATTCAGTGTTTACAGGCTCTCTAACAAAAGATCGGACTGTATGTCGATCCATGAATCATATTGGCCGTTTGTCTGGTATCAGAATGTACCAGAAAGTCAAACTTCTCTCGCCTGCAAGCCAGACGGAGCCTCATCAGATCGATATCCATTTGAGTCATGGGAACGGATATTGATCAATCTCATCCGAACCATGTGCTGATGTGATGGCACATGCTCATCGGTAGTAGCTCTCAGATTAGACACTCCAGAAGCAATATTGAGAGCGTATATGAGGGGAACATTTTCGTTAGGTATGTGTGTGTTAGACAGGCCTCTCGAAAGAAGGCGTCTTTCGTCAACAGTCACCAAACGTAGCAACACGTAATGAGAATAATGCATACATAGCAGCCTAGGTTTGTTCCACTCGCGTAAATGGAGACTCAGGCCCAGGCCCAGGCTCTTTCCATACGAGGCTATGGAGGAAACCCTCAAGCTGCCGAGTGTCGTTTTTTCATGGTGTATCTTAGACGATTATAGTGAGTAGAGTTACGTGGAGCTAATTATACGCCTTAAGAGTAATTTTGGTGTGAGTGGACGGAGACAGCCGCTCTGTAATGAACTCTACTAACAGCTTATAGATGCTTATAAGTGCGTTCCACTGTTGTCCCACGCTATATAGTCACTGTTACATTAACTCGTGAAAACAGACGTCTACTCCGCACTGGCAGGACTAGTGCTCGTGGGAGAAGTTCTAGACTCCATACATTCACTCGCAGCACTAATACGTAGTTACGGTAGATACCACATCTGACTAGGAGTGACAACCGACAATGAAAGAAAGGGCGCGTTACAACCTGCATCTTGGAGCAATCGGAAGGTCTTCGCAGTCACGGCAACATCCGAACATATCATTAGAAGACGTTTTTCTTGCGCCACCCGCATTGTTGAGATCATGTTTTGATTCGAGTGGCGGCCATCTGCGGTACCTCGTGGGATCTTGAGGTACGGTCTTGGTCAATGGAGAGAGCGCTTGAGGGTTTTCTGAGAAGCTACGAAGTGGAGATACCTAGCTGGAGTGTCTGGTGTCAGACAGGCTATGGCAAGCTTTACTGCTACACATGAACAGCGTCTCTAATGCATACTTACAATTAGCGACGCACCAACGCCATGTTTACTTTGTCCTCAAGGCAGTCAGTCCGAGACGACGATTACGCAAGCAGGAATTCGCAATAACAATGCCGTGATTGGTTCCCAATCTCCTGTTTCAGGGTTTTACATTCGCAGGAAAGTGACTATGACCACAAAACTACTGGGGAGTTCCGTCAGCTGCAGAGTACCTAAGACTCTGAGTGGTTTCGAGAGGCAGCGCCACATCCAAAACTATATGGCCTATCGATACGTCGAAGAAATAGCGGGCCGCAATCGAAGATGCAAGTCAAAGAAGCTGATGTGAAGGCGGATTGGTAAAACCCCACAAGCCTGAGAGGCGATACGCACGTGGCGTCCGACATGCGTAGATGCAGACTGCGAATCGTAATCCAAGACCGTAATCCAAGACCATAATCGACGCTTACTTCTGAAGGCACGTCTGTCTGTACAGATGACCGCAGCACGACCGACTACTGGTAGCACAGGAATGAAAATGGACCTCCTTGAAATGCTTGGCCGTCTTACGATGGTCGATGCGACTCGTTTGTTCAGGCAGCTTGACGTCAAAGAGTGGTGGAAAAGCCATGAATGGGATTGCCATGTTCGCCCAGCGAGAATACGATGTCTGCCACCCGCACCCTGATGAGAAGCGCGGGTGGTATTCCCCAACATTGAGCATCACAGCAAGCGACGACGTCAGCCCTCGGCCTGTTTGCTGGCTTCTGACAAGAGACGCCCTGAGAGGTTCTCCAGCCTTTCATCGTCAACGCTAAACCCCGCGATTGGAAATGTCTGTTGCCCTATTTGGGCAAAGTTTCACACTCGTGGCGTAGATCTACAGCAGCGGTCCTCTTTCACCGGGGACAAAACGTATTTAGCTCGAGACTAACGGGATGGATCCCTTCGCCTCCAAAGAGCTAAGAGCAAAGTCAAGATCACGCTAAGCACTAGGAATGATGCGCCTCCAGAAGTCCCACACAGTTTAAACGTACTGTTGACATAGTATGGTACTGTACTTCCTTTTGCAGAGCCAACGGCCAGCGAATAGCAGACGATCAATAGCATGATATGCTAATCTCCCAGCACGCTAAGAACAACATCACTCGGCCAAGGACATGGGCCTGGGATCGGCTAATGCATCGTTCTTGACATTGGCCGGCGCGACTTACGGAGTCTAAAGCTCATAGAACGGCAGTGGTGTGCACCAGGCATCATAACAAGTATATATAGGGGCTCGCACCATGTCTGTATTCATGATCAGTGTCGATCCTTCAATATTTAATCAACACGCGACGACTCTTGCATATCAGCATCGATATGCTTTCCAAGACCTCTGCCGTCGCAGCTGTGCTGTTTGCACAGTCTGCTCTCGCCTTCCCCAGCCTTGCCCACCTTGACCAACTTCCAAAGGTTCAAGACGGAGAAACTGTTGCTCGCAGCACTCCTGCAAGTGAGCTACACGCCGCCGACATCGAGAATGCCATCAGGGCTATCCAAGGCGTCTCGGGCAACAATGTCCCTGACCCATCCCTGGCTATCGGTTTCGACGCTGCGAAGCAATACGTTAGCAATCAAGGCAAATACGCCTACGTTGCTCCAGGCCCCAGCGACGCTCGTGGACCTTGCCCCGGTTTGAACGCCATGGCAAACCACGGTTACATCCCACATAGTACGGTACTTCTTGACTTATTTTATAGAATGCGTGCTAACAACGTTTTGCAACAGATGGCGTGGCAAGCCTTCAGCAATTCATCGATGGAACCTACACCGTGTTTGGCATGGGTAAGGATCTCGGCGGTTTCCTCGCCATTCTCGGAGGTGTCCTAGATGGCCCCTTGACCAAATGGTCCATTGGAGGACTCTCCGCTGCAGCACCAGGTGGAACTGGTCTTACCGGCAGCCACAACAAATATGAAGGCGATGCTAGCCCTACGCGACCTGATCTGTACCAGTATGGTGATAACTGGACGGTCCGTCGGGAGCAGTGGCAAGCTCTCTACGACACTCAAGCAGGTGTGTCTGACGCAGACGCCAACTACAACTTGAAAGTTCTTCAGGAGTTCCGCAGCAAGCGATTCGACGAGTCCAAGGCTCAAAACCCTTACTTCTTCAACGGTCCATTCTCTGGAGTCGCCGTGCAACCAGCGGCATATACGTTCATCTATCGCTTCATGGGCAACAAGTCTGCAGAGCACCCTGACGGTGTGTTGAACCGCGAAACTCTCAAGGCCTTTTTTGGTATGTCTCAAGACAACCAAGGCAGCTGGACCGGCGGTGCTGGCTACGAAACTATCCCAGACAACTGGTACAAACGTGCCATCGGTGCCGAATACACCATCCCCTTCTTCATCCTAGACCTGATTCAGGAGGCCTCTGTGTACCCAAAGTTCCTTGATATCGGTGGCAACACTGGTACACCCAACTCATTCACTGGTGTTGACATTGAAAACCTCACCGGTGGCGTCTTCAACGCCAAAACTCTGCTTCAAGGCAACAACCTCTTCTGCTTCGCCTTCCAGTTCGTGCAACAGGGCGAGCCCGACTTGCTCACCTCGCTTCTCACCACGCTGACTGGCGATGCTGGACGGGCCATTCTGTCCCTTGGCTGCCCAAGCCTATACAAGATCAATGAGGATCAACTGAAGGCTTACCCTGGCTACATCCGCAGCCAGAACGGTGAAAATGGAGTTTAGACATTTTATCTTTTTGAAGTTGCAGTACCATTTGGCATGATTCATGAGGGGCGCATATACGGGCATACTGTTTAGACACGGTCTGTTTAGGCATTGGGTGGGGGCTGGCGGACTGGGAAACATTGTATGATCGTTTAGCGCTGCATGTAAACAAAACGAAGCATTTTTCTAATGAGCATTCTTAAACGCACAGTGTTGTCAAGTTTCGTCCACTCACAGGGTGAGTGTAATCTTCATCAACATCATGATTACATTCTCCTCCACCCTCCTCCACACAGCTCTGCTTTGAGTCTCCAGTCTTTCCCAGACGCAATCGCTCTAGACGCCTCATCAAAACACTACTGTGCATAGCCTGAATAACGGCCCCTGTCTAATCGTCGATGTCCTCCACACACACCCCGTCCACAGCCCCACCACTACCCCAGGCGTGCTTCAAAATACGCAATCCCTGAACGTACCGAGGCCGCACGCTAGTCGTCGCCACTCCATGTGAAAAAAGCACAAGATACAGTATCACAAGCATGCATTTGTTTTAATCCTTTCGCCTAGAGAAGATCGATCTTGATCTGAAGACAACAGATAGATGTGTTCTTTGTTCGATTCGCGGCTTCCTTTTCATATATAATTATGTCGGTTTCTTGTTTGTACTACCCCCAGCTCCCTCCTCCTTCCCCTTCTGAAGTCTAATTCATTCATTCATGGGCTTGGTGGGTATGGGCTGTATGGGAAGGGTAGGAAAGTGAAGATTGTCTTGTGCACTTGGCATCTCTTGAAAGAGATTCAATATCTACGTGCATGCATTCGGTGATTGCATCCACATCTACATGCACGCAAAATTACCCAGCCACTATCTAGTAGGTACTTGGCATTTTGCGCAGCCATAAACACTTGGCGCGGACCCTGTGCCTTCATCCGATGATGTGGATGGGGATTAGGAGTGGTAGGTACTGGTGGTGTAGTTAGTATTGGACGTGAGATACCCAGAGACAGACGCCACACACATAGACATAGGGTATCGCATCCGACTCCCCTACCCTGCGACCCTCCCTGCGTCATCTGTATGAGGTGTCTGTGGCTGTGGCTGTGACGCAGGAGGAGCTGGTAACTATTAGACTTCTGTTATGGATTAGTACTAGAAGTGAGTGGGACTGCGTTCTCCACCAGCAGACAGATCTAAGCCCCCTTAGAAACCGTCCAGCTTTGTGAAAGATGACAACGGCCTTTGACACATATGGCTAGCTGCAGGTCTGAAGATCATTTAGAGACACATGGGTGTAGCACGAGAACGAGTACAAAGTGCCCTAAGTCGTTGTCTCGTCGTGCGATGAGTTGATTTTCCTCGCCATATTTAGCTACCATACTACGATACATACGTTCGCGAGAGAAAGGGCCTGCATCCTGCCGGTCGGACCGACATGGGAGGATAATACTGTGAAGTTTCCCCAGCTTTTCGAAAGTTTGGATGTGGAGGTGGCGCCCGCCGGGATCTGCACCGGGGACATATGATGTGGGGATAAGAGCAGGAGCAGGGGCATGTGAAAAGGTTAGTGGTGTTGTTGAGATAATCAAGAAAATGTTTAGTTTCGTCTGCGATATGATTGGATGGGTCGTTGGGAATTACTACGTAGTACTGTACTACAATCTGTGTCAATCATAGACCTTTGCCTTGTATCGTTGGTTAGCATGTGGGTCTGGGCTTGAATGATGTTTCATATGCGTTCATGATGGATGGGTAGGCATATGGCTTTGTACAGGTGGGCTTGATCTGGGGCATGTATATGTCAGGGTCTAGGAGGTCCCAGAGGCGGAATGGCTGTGACACTTCACTACCATTACCATTGCATCAAAGACGTCTGGTCAGTCGTGATATATTAATCGTCCTCTCAGGTCTCAATCCGTTTGTCCATAGTTACATGGGAAAGCTTGGCGCCCGATGCACGTCTGTGCCACCAACACGCGTTTTTATATGTAATTAACATTTTACGGCATTATCGCCGCACCACACGTATATAGAGTCTATAACTATATAATATAGTATATAAGAGTTAGTATATATAATATTTAGTATTTTTAACTTACTAACGTGTGTATATATAGTACCCTAGGGCGTTATCTATCCTGATTCCGTATATAGATAAATCGACTTCCTCCTATAACACGATATACCTATTAATAAGATTATCGCTATTACTAAAGTTAGTAAGAATATAGTATATAGGACGAGGTTTAACCTTAAGACGTACGGATAGAGAAATAAACCGTAGTTAACGCGTTATGGTCCACCTCGTTAACTAAGTAATTATATAATATAATAACTACTTAAGAGACTACTTTGTAAGGGCTAGCTATACCTTAATAAGATAGCTAGATAGATATACGAAGAGTTTAATCTTACTATATCTAAATAGCTTCTATCTAAAGAGTTATCCAAGCGAGGGTAGAATTATAAGCTATTAAAATATATTAGTAGTACGTGCTTAGAGATAGCGCGTACTTTATACCTTAAGGATATTACGGAGCTACTAGTAGACTTATATATCTTCTTAGATAAGGTTATTTTTAATAAGAAAATTAGATAGAGGCGTCGAGCTAGAGTACTAAAAGGATAGACTCTAACTAAGATTAGTACTCTTAATTAAGGATCTATATATAGCGTATATAGAGCTATTACGGCTAATAGTTTTATCTACTATTAGATAAAGGAAGGTTATTTCTTAACGGATAAGTTCTATACCTAGCTATAAGTATACCTATTACCTACTCTCGAGGTAAAATACCCCGGGTATATAATAATAATTATTATAGATAATCTCGTACTTTATACGAACTAATAGATTAAGCTACTTATACTTAGCGCTAGCTATATTATATAGTATATACTACCGTACTTACCTAACTTTAATTCTATTAAGCTTATATAGGCGGTAATAAAGGTATAGATTCGTAGGTAGTATATCTAGATATATTAGTAATCTTAAACTTTTAAGGACTTTCTCTATATCGTATTTATATATAGCTATACTAATTAGTAGGCTCTACGCTTCTTTAAATATACTATAGATAGGTACTATATTAATAAGATGCTCCGGTAGAAGGTAGTCGCTAATTTAGAGAGGTTTAGATAAGGTAGAGATAGTAGAGAGGTTACTAAAGTTAAGGAGATTAGGAGACTTTTTTATAAACTTATTAAGTAACTTACTCGTTACTAACTCGCCGATAAGTAAGTCGCTTAGCTAGCTAGTAATAGTCTATATATATATCCGTTTTAGGTACTATTCGTCGAGTATATAGCCTTAATATATAAATATATACTCCTAAATACACTCTAAGAAATACTATACTATCCCTATCTAAATACTAGTTATACTAGTTATAGTAAACGCCTAGAGCAAGGACGCCGCCTTACTTATCTTAAGTTACTTCTTATACTTATAAAGGTATAGACGTGCGTCTAGTAGGATACTAAGTAGAATACCTACTATCTTCGCGGCTTTATAATAAGTAGTTCTAGACTAAGTTATCTCCTTAATATAGCGGTAAGTATAGTAGTTATTATCTATATATAGTCTTAATTCGTGTATTCTAGCCCTCGTCTTATCGTAAGTCTCTATCTCCTTACGCTATTTAAGAGCTAATAGTACTATATCCGCCTAGTAACGCCCTAGTTATACTAGACTACTAAAGGTTTCTATAACTCGTGTCTAAGGGGGTATTTTATAACGAGTCTTACGAGTTAGCGAATAATTTAAACTATAAGTAGATAGAGGACGAGGTTAAGGTTAAGGTTAAGGAAACGTAGGTATCTATATAGGTATTATAGGATTAAATCTATAATACTATAATTCTATCTAACGAAGTAGTTAAGTATATACGAGCTTATCTTTATTATCTTAATAATATCTTACCGCCGCCTCCTTACGCTTAATTATTATCTATCTTATCTACTTATCTTAAAGCCTCGTATTCCGCTCCTTATAATCTAACTTAGCCTCCTTATATCGTAATCTCTTTATTTTAAGGCGCTCGAGTATAGAAGTAGTACTTCCGTTAACGGCGGTTAACGAGGTACTAGTTCTACTACTAGTTCGAGACTTCCTTAGGCACGGTCGAGCGATAATCTTATAGAATAAGTCTATTAACGGCTTATCCTTAGTTACACCTTAAATACTATTAATAATATTATTAGCCTATAGCTCTAAGATAGTCTTATCTACCTTATAGTAGTGTAAAGAGTAAAGACGTAGGATAGTAGTCTAACAGTTTATAGAGAGACATAGGAATGTATTTATAGAGTAATCTCACTCTTATACGAGGTTAATTCCTAACGAGTAGGAATTGGTTTATATAGTCCACTTATATAGTGACCTTGCTTAACTTAGCTAACTTAACCTAGCTCTGGCCACTACGTGGCTATATAGATTAGAATAGTCTATATAGATCTATTATGGTTCCCGTCCTAATAATATCCTTCTTCTTTTTATACTTCGCCCTAAAGTACTTAAGTATATATAATTCTAAGTCTCTATAATCTATCGTGTACCTATACATCTATAACTAAGTTTCTATAACGTTATAACTATCCTTAATATAGGTGAACTTAAGATTCTAGTTCACTTTTATTAGTTTATACACGCGCTTATCCCTTACTTTATAGCTACTACCTAGGACACGTAATCGCTACTTTAGTCAAGTATATATTTAGCTTCGCTCGCCTTTAATTTTATTCTCTAGTATATCTACTTCGCTCTTAAGGTAAGTTATTAATTTATATACTATCTTCCCTAGTTTAGGTTTAGAAGGGTCTATAGTAGTCTATTCTTATTAGAACCGGTCCTATATAACCTATTCGCGTTATTACGGTTACTGATTTAGCTTTATTAATCGCCGTTAAGGGTAGACGAATATTCCTTCCTTAGATCTCTAGCTAACGTATATATATAGATGTCTAATACTAGTCCTATCTCTAAGCCTACCTCCTCCTCTTATAAGACTCGCTCTAAAGGTATCGCCTCCTCCCCGGCCACACCAGCTAAGAAGCCTACCTATTACGGTGGCACGAAGGCGCGCTCTAAGTTAGAGAAGAGAGTAGCTAGGGCTACTACTACTACTACCTCTACTACTAATATAGCCACTAGTTACTCTAATCTAGGTAATCCTAGTACTAAACTTATAGATAAAGTGGTCGTAGGTTCCCCTCTCGCTCTAAAGCGTACGCCGCCTACTCTACCTCCTCTAGAGGATAAAGAAGATCTCGTCATAGACGATAATCGCGAGCCCTTACGCTCACCCACGCCGCCGCCTCGCCGCTCTTCCTTCCGGTCTAATATAGACTAATTTAGTCGCTCTAGGTCCTTTTAGGACCTTAATATTCGCTCTAAACCCTAGCCTACTAATAATAAGGCCTAGGTCGCCGAGGATACTAAATGTAGTCGCGGTTTACGCCATAGGAAAACGGCGAACTACGGTTCGATATACTATAAGTATATTAAGGGCTATACGGCCGGCTCTAAATATCTCTTTCGCTCTAACTCTAGTATTAGCTACTACTCTACTAACCGCGACGGGCCTATACGCCCTATCTTTACTCTATCTACCCGCTACTACCGCTATACTATAACTAGTAAGACTTATCTATAGGTGAGTATAATAGGCTATCTTAATCTAGTATAATCTAAAGTGGTCCGCGCTAATATATTCTTAGGTTCCTATATATATATAAGATATATATAACGACCTTCGCGTCCGCGAGACCCTCGGGGGTCCTTATAGCCGCCTACCTACTATATAGAGGGAGTTTAGGGAGCGCTATAAGCTCTTCCTAGAGGTTATTAAAGTATAAGTTATGAGCACGTTAATTATTTTTAACATCTATTAATTTTTCTAGCCGCCGCGAGATCCCTAGCGCCTAGGCTATCTATTCTAGGGAGTCTATTCTAGCTATAGAGGCCGTAGAGAGAATTCGCTCTATCCCCCCCCGTCCATCTCGCGCTACTAATAGATCTTATAAGAGGTCTACTATTTCTCCCTCTAAGTCGCCTCGTAAGAGGGTATATATTCCCTTCTAGATTATTCTAGATCATGTTAGCTAACTTTAGACCTAGTCGCTACGCTCCGGCGCTTAAGGCTCTTCCCTCTAGACTCTAACGGATCGGGTTATTACTCTAGAGGCTAAGGTTATCGTCCTCCGCCGCCATGTTATATAGTTAGAGAGGACTACGCTAGAGGTTAGGACGGATAATAAGATAGAGAAGTAGCTCTATGGTTCTAGCTCTATATGTTGGCTCTATACCTGGCTCTATATATTCTAGATCTACTATAGGTGGTGCGCGCCGGCTCTATTTACCTAGCTTTTATCCGTTTTAGTCCTTTTTAGACCGTTTAGATACCCGTCGGCCAGTTTCTAGTAATTTAATTCTTAACTTAATGATATTATGTGTGCGCTCGCTTAGCTTATGACTATCGGTTTCTATATTCTAATTTTCCTTGAGTTACCTAAGTGTAGGCACCGCATATAAATTAGTTTATCTCTATGAATTCTATTAGAGTACCCGAACTAGTAGTCTAGTAGTTATCGGTTTAGATACTCTAACCTTTTATATTTCGTATTAAGAGTTTAATTCTATGGTAGGGTACCTTTTTTTAGGTTCTTGGTCCTATATTTTTCTCGTGTATAATAGTCCGTATTAGTCCATTCTAGACTCTTCTATATTATTCTATTATGGTATGTCGCGTCGCGTTCCTAAAATGGTTATTTACGCTTTCTTCGCGTCTAGTAACTATATAACGCTTAAATTATAGGGCTACTATATAGAGTTTTCCTAGTGCGCGTCTGGATTTCCTAGTTTGGTACTTCGTTCTCTACGGTATTCTTCTTCTTTTTATAATAACCGCGACGTCGCTATACTTATATTAATAATACGCTATTCTATATCTTTTGCTTATACGCAGCTATTATAGAACTTAAGATATATACCGCTAGTTCCTAGGTGTCCTCGTCCTTAGTATAGTCCTTCTAACGGATTCTATATTTCTAAACACCGTCTTTATCAATCCTATATTCGATAATATGGTCCACTTCGAACACGTCTAGTCTATCTTAGGGTATAATAGAGTGTAACTACACGTTCGTGCGGCTATATATATTAGGTCGAAATCTTTCGAGTAGTAAGACGTAGAATACCTTATAGATTCTTATATCGCTTCCTAAGTTAAGCTCGTAGGCTCTTATACTAATATAACGTTTAATTCGGAAGGGACCAGCTATTTTATAATCGAGCTTCTTATTTACTCGTAATATTCGTATATTATAGACGTTAAGAAGGACCTTATCGCCCTCCTTATACGTCTAATCCTTAGTTAACCTATTATAGTACTTCGTATACGAGTCGTTTACTTATTGGATTATAGTATAATAGTTACGTGCGGTTTCGAAGATTTTAATCGCTAATTCCTAAGCGTGGACGTTCACGTCTATTATTCGATTAAATTAGACCGTCTAAGGCTTAAAACCTATCCTTAGACTATATCTAAGGTTCGCCTAGAAAGGTATAATACCTATCGTGCTATAACGACTATTATTATATACGAACTCTACTATACTTAGTAGAGAGGCCTAGTTATTCTACTCGAAATTATAGAATACGCGTAGGTAGGCCTTGAGCGTCTAGTTCTATCGCTCTATCTAGCTATCCGTCTAAGGATAAAATACTATAGATATATTCCTATTTATACTTACTATTTTATAGAATAACGTCTAGAATTTAGACGTGAAGGTACTTCCTCGGTCTATAACGATCCTTTTTAGTATACCATAGACCTTAATAATCTCGTTCTAGAATACCTACGCTAGTTCTTTAGATGTAATCGTCTTCCATACCGGGATGTATCTAGATATCTTTATAAGTCTATCCACGATAATAAGAATAGAATTATAACTTATTCTAAGCATCTCGCTTAGAGATAAGTTAACTATAAAGTCTATAGTAACGTCTTCCTATATAAAGAGGAGGGCTGAAAGAGGCTGTAAATTCCTATATAGCTTATGCCTAGGGGCCTTCGTTCTTTAATAAATTAGATAAGTAGCTATCTATTCTTTAATATACTTAGATATATCTTTCTAAAAATAGTACTAACGAATTAAGCTTAGGGTACGTATATACCTAAAGTGTCCTACTAGGTTAGCGTTATAGTATTAGCTAACTATATTAAATCGCGCGTTACCTATCGGTATATAGTACTTTCTATTATAGTAAAGTAAGCTATCCACGAAGGTCTACTTATAGTCTACTTTAGTCCGTAATAACCTATCTTACTATATTTTACGTAACTTTAAAACTATTAGGTCTATCTTCTATAGATCCACGATTAACTAGGCGAGGTTAATTAGATATTTATACTGGGCATTATCGCCCTTCCCGACAGCGCTAATAAACGGCCTACTAGGAACTTCGGTACCGCGTCTTTGGTTACCGGCTTCGGTCTTAGAGATTCGATTACCGGTATCGATATTAGCATCTCGCTAATTACCTAATAACTTAAAATCCAACCTCGTCCTTAAGAGTTAGGCCTATAGCTACTCTAGGACCCTATAGCTACTATAATCCTAGGCGCCTTCTTTATAGTTAGGTCTTCTTAATATTCTATTAGCTAGGTTTATACTTCTAGGTCGATAGTAGATTATAAAGTAAAAGTTTATAAGCTACTTAGCCTATTAGACCTATCGACGGTTTAAAACTATCGTGCTTATAAACCCCTTTAAGTTATAGTAATTAGTTAGTAACTCGACGTTATATATAGTACCTTTAAGATAATATCACTACTATTTAAATGACTCTACTATTACTAGTAGCTCTTAGTTATAGATAGTATATCTAGTCTTAATATTAACTATTTTGCGTAAGAAGAACGTAACTAGATACTATTAGACCTTTTTAGACTTAGTTAGTCTAGGCTAGAAGAGAATACCTAAGATTATAAATCCTAACGCGTCGGTTTTAACATGGATAGATTTAGTTAGGTCGAAGTACACTAGTAATAGGGTAGTTATAAATGCCTCTTTGATTTTCTCGAAGGAGGCCCTTTCGCCTTCTAATAATTCTATAGGCTGCGATTTAATATTACGCTATTTCTATCTACCATGGACCGTAATAGATAAATCTATAGTAGTAGTACACGTGTTAAGCGGTGCTACTAGCCGGGAGAAATGCTTAACGAATTTTCGGTAGTAATTAGTAAATCTAATAAAGACACGTATGTCTCGAACTAATTTTAGTTTAGGCTAGTCCACGATAGTAGCGACCCTATCCCTTTCTATAGTTATACCTTAATTAGTAATAACGAAGCTAAGGAAGTTAACGTGGTTCTAGTAGAACTTATATTTAGATAGCTTAATATATAGCTTATGTTTTTCTAGCCTATCTAGGACTACGCGTACGTACTAGATGTGTTCTTCTTCGTTATTAGAGAAGATAAGGATGTCATTAAGGTATACGATGCACATCGTATCAAGTAGGCCTACTAGCGCGTTATTAATGTACGCTTAGAAGGTTCCTAGCGCGTTAGTTAGTCTAAAAGGGACTACTATATACTCGAAGTGTCTATAACGGGTCCTAAACGCCGTTTTCTACTTATCGCCCTTCTTAATATATAGGCGGTAGTAGGCGTTACGTAGATCGAGCTTAGTAAAGATCTTCACACACCCTAGTCTATTAATAGACTCGGAGATAAGAGGTAGTAGGTAACAATTCTTTCACATAATATTATTTAGGCTATAGTAGTCAATACATAGACGGAGACTCCTATCCTTCTTCTTTATAAAGAGGATTAGAGCTCCGGCTAGGGATATACTAGGCCTAATCTATTCTCGCGTAAGGTTCTTTTCGATATATTCTCGGAGGACCTATAGCTCGGGTTCTAATAGAGGGTAGATGGGTCTATATAGGGGTTATTAACCGTCTTTAAGGTTAATAGTAAGGTTAGTAGGTTAGTATTAAGGTAATTCGGACGAGTCGATTACTAACGCGATATATTAGTATATTTTATACTAATATAGTAGGTTTTCGTCTACTTTAATACTAAGCTCTCTATTTTAAGTAAGTAAGAGAACGTAGATAGCGGAGATTATCTTTTTGTAGTCCTTCTAGAATTATTCGTCGTCGACTAGCTATACTAGGTTCTATTATAGTAGGTACATGCGCTAGCTAGCTGTTTTCTAGATGAAGTCTAGTTTCGGGTTATATTTTTCGAGCTACGGTATACCGAGAATCATATTAAAGGGACTATCTACCACGATAAAGGTTAAGTAGTAGGGTTTCCACTTCCCCCCGCTATCCTAGATACTATATTTAATAGTATAGATACCCTACGATTTAATAGGACCATTAATACTATAGAAGGTAGCATCTATTAGTGCTTAAATATCGACGTTAAGTTCTCGTGCTTGTTAAGTCGATATAACGTTAGTAGCTAAACCGCTATCGAGCATTACGGTCTAATATTATCTATAAGAGACCTTGATGGGCCTAGTCTATAGTTTAATATACTAGTTAGCTAGTTATCTCTCTATTTTAGTTATACCTATAAGTCGCGAGGGTTCCTTATAGGCAGTTAGTTTTTTATATTATATACCGGGTAGTTAGGCGCGATGTATCCCGGCTACTAATACTTATAGTATATAACTAACTTAGTATCTATATTAGTATTTAGTGGTTTCCCTAAGCGGTACTTAGGTGCTATATGGCCTATCCTACTATAGGTATAGTAGGTAACTTTAGGTCGTTTATACGAGTCGTTTCTCGCGTCTTAATATATCGACTAGTAGAAAGATCCGCGGTACGGGCCTCGTCTTCTCGAGTTCGTAGAGTAGTAGCGCCCACGAGGTATTCCGCGCGATCTATTACTAAACCGGTCCTCTTTAGATGATTTTATATCGGATTAGATTAATAGGGATAGTCGTGCGCCTATACGACGTTAGTTATTCATTATACGCTAATATTATTCTACGAGATTCGCGAGTACCTAAAGGTTAGTAGGGATAGACGTTATAAGGTTAATATATTTCTTTACGCTTAGGTTAAGGGACCTTTTAAAGTCGTCGTATTATTAAACTATATAATCTTCCTTAGCTTCTCTCTAAAGAGGTCGGAGGTATTCGAGAAGTTATAACGGGGATTATCTCTCTCGCTATTAAGTCTTAAAGATATAGCTCTAAGCCTATTCGCGTCGCTCGGCTCTATCGCCGAAGTATTAAAGAAGGAATTCAGTGAACGTGTCCTAGTTATACGTATCCTTAGGGTGTTTAATTCGATGTACCATCTAACGTTTAGATGGTGTTAGGTCTAGGTAGTTCTATATAAACCTAATCTTATTACTATCGTTCGTGAATAGGTGGAAGAATCGGCTATACTAGTAAGCCTATTTATAAAAGCTCCTCCTAGTTTTACCGTTAAAGTAAGGTAGTTTCTTAGACTAAGGTAACTAGGATAGTAATAGACTTAGTTAGACTATTTCGGCTTAAGTTAATCCATATTAGTATAGATTAGTTACTACTAGTACTAAAGCGCGTAGTGCGGCTTTAAGTCTAGCGGTTCGTCCTCACGCTTTATTAAGTTTATAAAGTTATTACTTAAGCTAAGCCTAATACTACCTCTCCGTGTATAGCTTAGTATATACGTCGTTATAAGGCGTGGTTAACGTTAGTTAGTTCTAACGAATTAATTTATTAACGTTAATAGGGTCTGGTCTTATAGTAAGGATGGGTCTAGTATAGTATAAACTAGACCGCGATAGAGTATAATGGACTCCTTCCTTATTATCTAGGTAATCTTCTACGGTTATATAGAATACCGTACTAGTTATTAGTATGATAGTCTATAGGGTATACTTATTAGTAGAGGTGGTCGTAGGGAGACTATTCTCTTCATTTAGATTTAGAGAGAGTCTCTCGTGTAAGGTAGTACTACGGGTATTATAGCGCGTAGTAGGAGCTATCTCTATAAGCTACTATCGTACTATATAGAGAGGAATTAAAATATAAAGAGTAAAGACGTAGGATAGTAGTCTAATAGTTTATAGAGAGATATAGGAATGTATTTATAGAGTAATCTTACTCTTATACGAGGTTAATTCCTAACGAGTAGGAATCGGTTTATGCGGTCTACTTATATAGTAACCTCGCTTAACTTAGCTAACTCAACCTAGCTCTAGCCACTACGTGGCTACATGGATTAGAATGGTCTATATAGGTCCGTTATAGTTCCCGTCCTAATAAGTAGAGTATTCTATTAGATAATATAATCTTATAGTACTAACCTTAGTAGTTTATATACGTCGCCTTACTATACTAGAGCTTACTCTAAATATTATTAATAATGACTTCTCGGTCACGGCCTCGCTATCTTCGCTTCTCCTATAATTTAAATAGCTATTTTAAGCGTCCCTTAAGGTTTGGATCTATAGATAACGATACTAGACTAGTAGAAACTATACTAGTAAGTAGTAATAGCGTAGGAGACTTCGGATTAGATACTATAGCCTTCTTACGTCCTAGTAGCTAATAAGACTTATAGATAATAGTATTCTTAAAGGTAAGGAATATAGCCTCTAGTAGATCCTTTCTTACTAGGCTATAGATCTTATTAAGGAAGGTAAGAAGCTTATTCTAGTTATCTAGACTCTAGTCTAGAAGTATTAACTATTTTCTAGTACGACTAGATATTCCGAGCTTTATAGTAAAGCCTTAAGTCTTAAATAGCTAGTTATTAGTACTAAGAGCCTTATTAATTAACTACTAAATCTCCTCCTTATATAACTCCTTCTTAAACTTATACTAGGCTTCTATCTTTAGTAATATAGCCTTAATAATCTTTCTAAAACCATCTACTCTAAGTTACTAATTTATATAGATAGACTATATTATCTTATTAAGAGCCGCGTTATTATCCTATAGATTCTTCTTCTCCTCCTCCTTAACTATATCTCTATAAACTAAAGTAGAGTTATTAGTATTATTAGGTATATTACCTAGTAAGGCTAGAGGATTACTTAATAAGGGTACGTTAGAGAGTACTAGCGGTATATTTTTATGCCTTACCGCTATCTTCGTAGCCCTTAATACCTTATCTATACTATACTAGAGCGCCTTCGACGTAGATATATATAGCTATAGTCTAGAAGGTGGTAGTAGAGGTTCTATTAAGTTATTCTATCCGAATTAAATACCTTTACGCTACTTAGGAGATATAATAGATAGTGTAAAATAGTTAAAAAAATACTAATATATGGCTAATATCATATAATACTAATATATAATAGGTATTTTAATAGGTATATGAGTATTCGTCGACGATGCCGTAAAATATTAATTACATATAAAAACGCGTGTTGGTGGCACAGACGTGCATCGGGCGCCAAGCTTTCCCATGTAACTATGGACAAACGGATCGCCCATCATGACGTTGTTGGCATGTCGCAGTGCCACTCCTGCTACCCAGCACTGATTGGCTGGTCAGCATGACCCGTGCCATCCTCACGCCCTCTCGATCCGAGAAGAGCGCTCAAGCACAAGCCGGAGATACTGCTCGTCACACCCTCGCCTAGCTATCCAGACAAGACATGTTACCATGTCTGTCGTCGGCGACAGGCAGCAGAGTGTGGACGCTTCATCTCTCGCGTGGTATACTGAGCTTCAAGAAATGGGCTTGTCTTGTACTCCACCTTGGCCCCGCGAGTGCATACGAAAAAAGTGAAAACTACCAGAGAGAAAGAGACAACATCTAGCCAGCACGCGTTGCGACCATGCCGATAGACCGTAATACGTTGCTGCTTGCTATGCACGGACAAGATCCGCCCTGAAGTATAAGGGGTATATTATACGAGCTCTTAGAGACAACATTTTCCAACCATGTAGACATACAGGGCCCTTCTTACTTACTACAAGACTATGTCGCGAAGCCTACTCTGCGACCAGTCGGTGCGGTGGTGGCGCCAGAGGCCATCCCGTCAAGCATGTTGTCAATGCCATCGAGGTTCAATTGGCCTCCCTCGAGGAGCTTCTGATCGATATCCATCTCTTCCTGTACTATTATTTCGTCATGCTCTGCCTCTCGCGCAAAGAGTATTCGTCCTCGTTCGTGAGTATTCGTGTTCTCGGTCAAAATGAGCAAGCGATGTTCCGCGACGACCAGTAAGTCCCGTGGACTTGCTGGTCTAGCCTTCGCCGCTGGAACGTCGAACTGTTGTATGCCATTGATGTATTCACCACGCGTGTCGATGCCTTCAACGCGGCTGAGCCCAGGCCCATGGAGGGAACCTGATGAGCCACTAGCACTACGAGCCCAGAATTGTGCGAGGTTGGAAATACGACATACGTATGTTCCATAACGAATGACAACCGAATCTTCAGGTACGCCACCACTGGCAGACACAAGGCTTGCCACCGAAATGCCACCTCGCGCGACAGGACCTATAGGAATAGAGTGGTCTTGGAACAGATTCTCTTCTCGTGTCCGCCGCGTATTCGGTGTCATGGGAGCCAAAGCACGAGAACTGCGTGGCTTCTGACTACCAGCTACAACTTCTGATCCAGATACTGCCACTAAGAAGCCGCCGATGGCGAAAGTGGTGTTGTCAACTCGTTTTGTCGCGGAGGTGCGAGAAGCATTCGAGCCAGTATGATCGATATCCCAGACACCCCATTCGCCATCTGCCAGTAGGGTGATTATACTACGTCCTCCTGTTGCCCATTTTGCATCAAGTATTCGCTTTCGCTGTGCAGTAGCCGGTGCGTTAATACTGCCCGTCTTAGGTACTTCAAATCCAGTATTAAATGAGGCAACCCATTCGCCAAGGCGGCTTATGGACTGCTCTGGCGTGAGTAATTCTTCTGCTCGTACTACGCGCTTGCTATCCAGCGGCGTTCTGAATGGATCGTAGACCTTGATGCATCCTTTGCTGTCTGCGACAAGCAGTTGCATGTGTCGTGTTGCCGGAAATGTGTTTGGACTGAAAGCAACGCATACAGCTGGACTGGGCAGATACCTCGTTTGGCAGGGAAATATTGGAGGCGCGCTTTCTGGCAAGACGCGTTTCCCCTGGCCCGAGGCCAACGGAAGGCGAAATATCTGCAGAATGCCGGAAACGTCGGCAGAGTGCGAGGCGATGATGAGATCCCATTCCACCTTTTGTCTAGCAGACCTAGGAGCTATAGCTTCATCGATGTCGAGCATGTCAACGTCCGACCGAGAGCCTCCAAGCAAAGAATGCCGTGGTGTCCACGTCATTGCTACACCACCAGGTATCTGTGCATGGCCATATTGGCCGTGTATCACAGCCATCTCCTCGCCCCATTTTGAGGCGGTCTTGCTTGATTTTGCGGCAGCCTTTCTCGCATTGGAGGGTGGAGAGATGGGAAGTGAAATTACACGAATACTGCTGTCTACAGATGCCACAGTGAAGACGACCCGATCATGAAGTATCTGTGGTACTTGATCCTTGGTGACACTAGTTCCTGCGGATGGGAGCCCGGGGATGGCTATATGAAGGACCTCTGAGGGAATGGCGAGGTCCACGTGCTGTATTATGGATGGAACTGGGCTTTGGGCGTCGAGCTCCTCTTCATCTGATTCAAATTCCGCATCTTCGAATGCCTCCAGCCGTCGAGCTTCTGCGACTCGATTGTTGTCGTCGACTATGTCATTTTCCACCGCAATAGCGTCGCCTTGTGTGCCATTGGTCTTTGCCTGCCTCTGGTTCGTCTTTGACGTCTCACTCGATTGCTTCAGCCGTCGACCACCTCTCCACAATATCCGTACACCAGAAGTATGGCCATAGATTATGATGGTCGACCCATTCGGCGCCTTCTTGGGATATATCTGAGCCGTGTGGACGCGATGTGGAAGCTCGTAGCTGGTGACAGGATTAGCGTGCGGAGAAGATCAGCACCTCCGCTATGGGTTGGACAGACCTCAACAGTGCAGTCTTGCCTTTCTTGAAGACCGTGGGCTTCATTGAAGAGCGGTAATATCAAGTTGAAAGTGGTGGTACAGTTACTGGGATATCAGAGCGACAGTGTTGATGATAGGTTTTTGTTGAAGCTGAAGTTACTCTACAGCGCGACGCGTCCAAAATCGGACGTTACGATCGCGTCGCCCGGACCCCACTATAACTTCTATAACTAATTATAATTAATACAACAAAGCAATAGAACCACATTTTTCTCGGTTGCGCACTTCCAATTCGATCTGATTCTCTTCAAGGCTCGCTGATCTTTTCCATGGCTTGGACTATGCGACATATTACATGGCCTCACTTCGGTCGCTAGGAGCTCACACTCCTTCAGCTCTCCCCTACCTAGTCGGCGAATCGATCCTTAACGAAGATGCCTCGCAGAAAGACTACCAGTGGGAGACATACACCTATCAGTCAGGGGACCACTGGGTAACCGAAGAGCTAGTATGGACAGACTATCGTGTCGTATGGTCTCAGGGAGGGGTAGTACAAAAGACCTTCGACTTTGAGATTGAGAAGCAAAAAGTCGTTCAGTCGGTCTTGACTTGGTTCGCCACTGATGATGCTGCTTTCGTGAGTAGTGAGCCATCGAATATACCAGGAAAAGAGGAGCAAGAGGAAAGACTTTCAAGGCCAGGGAGACATGCGACCCACACAAACTGTACATCCAGCACGATATACGGTAGTCATGACCAGGCAACCAACCACCATCGAGAAACACTGCCAGAAACTCGCTCTCGTGCTCTGGTTGTTTTTTTGAAGTTTCAAGCCCATCTTTTCTTCCTCCGAGGCTCGACCCATGTCGTGAACTTGCCGTTCGAAGTCGAAAAGGTGCATGCAACTCCTTATGGCCTCCTACTACAGAGACGCCTACCCCCCGAGAAAGGCGTTGTTACAACGCCATCTTTGCCTTTAGCGCCGAATACTACCTTTGTATCATCTCAACTGTTCAGTCAACCGACTTTCAGACTGTCGACCTCGATTGGGCAATCCTTCGTTGCCACCAAGAAAGGTCGTCGAATTAGTCGAAACGCAGCCAATGGTAGACTCCTCGAAGATATTCTGAAAAGTGCAGAAACTCCAGTGGTCGACACCGTCCCGCGATTGTTCTCATTTACCGATCCATTGTCTGAACTGGGACTCGTTGTGGGCACAAATTCGAGCGCCCATTTCAACACATCGCAGTCTTCCACCGGCAATAGACGTCTGGATCCTATCGATCGTGCAGAGGAAGTCATTTACGTATCTCAAGACGATGAACTGGCCCACACAACTACCCAACACCTTCCATTGATCCTAGTGGTCACTTCTAATATTCAGAGCAGAACCTTTACAATATGGAATGCATCTTACTCTGCCGCAACCTCCATCTCGGGGAGGAAGAAGCGAAGAACATCGTCCTTATCCGCCAAAAAGACACGGCGACGAAGCTCGTACGGTCCAGGTACTGGCACCGGGACGACAACACCCGGTGTACGAACAAGGGACGCCATACGGACAGAATCTGGTGCACAGGACCCCTCGAAGCCACTTACAAGGTCACAGAAGCATGCTATGGTACCGAGAGCAGAAATAACGAGCAAGAAGGAGGCAGAAGCAGCCTTTGCATCTCAGTTAGATCCCGATTACAGTCTGTCACAGCAGCCGCCCAAAGACTCGCGGCGTGTCAGCTCTTTACTTTCCCGGGGGGACGTCGGGACAAGCTTCGATCACACTCCTTTCCAAGACCTTGCGGCACATGCAAGCTTTGGTGCTGGACAGAAGCGTGGTCCCTCCTTTGGGGGCCCTGCGGATCGGATGAGCTTTGGTGCATCACAAAGGCAGCTCCGCGCATCTACTCCTGGGAGCATTGCTAGGCTCAGCATTGCAGAAACTGGCCCTGATACAGATGATGAAATCCTCGACGACTACTGGGAGGAGGACTCCTCTGAACACCTTGAGTTGGAGCAGCCAATGAAAGGCCTTCGCAGAGAAGTCGTCTTGATGAGAGTTGCTGAAGTTCCCTTCGGCGGGACTGCGCCAATCTTCAGTAGCTCATTGTCTTCCAATGATGACAAAGTCAGTCTAAGCCTATCTCTTCTCTTGACTTCTTTTAGTAAATGGGTTTGCTGATGGTCATAGAATCTACCTAAGGTTTCGGTCTTGGTACCTCCTTGCACAAGAGCCATAAACGGTGAAGTCAGGCAAGATCTCTTCGTTTATGTCAAGAGGTCTTCTGACAACACTTATGCTGAGGTCCAGCTGGCCATACAACCTCGCAAGAGACGACATGACCCCCAGCAAGTGAAACCTGAGCGCTCGGAGAAGCCACTATACGCTATGCAGCCTGTCAAAATAGCCGACAGGATCGTTGAGGGCCCTCTGGATTTGGTGAAGGTCGTAGATGGCCCTGTATCCCGCCTTATCAGTCTAGGAACAAGCTCGGACGGGGGGATCAGCCTTTCTCTATACCCCAGTGGGATGCGTCATCTGCCAGTGTTGCTACCCCTAAGTCATCTACGACTATTCCATCCCTACGATATTCACGGCTCGTCACCTTCAACAAGAAAGACTGCTGGGCTCAAAAGGACGCTGAGCATACCAAATGCTATCCATGGGTTCTCTCATTCTGCGTCCGATGGTCGCTTTAATATTGTAGATGCCGAGGGAGTGCACCATAGATTAAGCGTAGAACTTACACCTCACGACCAACTGCTCAATACTATTATCGACTTGCTACGGTTTGTTCTACCCGAGCATGGAGCGGATCTCATTCTGTCGATCTGGTGGAGCGCAGCTCAGTCCGCCCGCAAGCGTAAAGCAGGCGATGTACATTGGATAGCGCTGGCTGCCGCGCTATTCAGTATACCACTGGTATTTGTCGAACATCGAGGCACAAAAAGTGGATCGGACCGCAACGATAACGATCAACACGCAGTGCCACGTACTGGAGCCAAAGACGGAACTTCAGAGCTTTCCTGGGATACAATGATTTTTGTCGAAACAAAGTCGAACGAATCAGATCCAGTAGTCGAGGCGTGCTGGGGATGGACAGATCGTCTGTCTCCTCCACAAGATGATTCGAACAAGCAGCAAGCGTTTCGAAACTACATCCCTACGAGCATACAAATCGCAAGAGAATTCAATGATTCTCCACTCGGTAAACAGGCTAATGAACTGTGGAGAGACATGTCAGTTGATAGAGACCGAGACATACGTAGTGTATACTTGCCCAGACTGTTTGTTGCTTTGCATTTGCTTTGCGAGGAGCAGAAATTGAACAAAGTTGCGGACCGTGAGTCTCATTCCGGTCCAAAGTATCTGACAGCTGTTATTGCGCAAATAGGCCATTGGCTTGGTTGGGACAGGTGGGGAGTTGATGATGATAGTTACTATGGCTTGGACGAGATCGTGCTTGCGGACTGGTATTTCGAAACTTGTGAGTCCAACGATTCCCTGTCTACACCCGCGGAGGAATCAGTGTGTGTGGTGCTAGTTTAAACTAACGACTTCAAGCAAACCTCAATTTAGTTGGCATACCATGTTCGCCTTGGGAGTCTCCTCCGTCCATATTGTCATGGATCGAGAAGGTATCCTCTATGCAGAGTTTTGTGCCGTTTCCCCTACTCGATAAGCTTGTTGACGATATTCCGGAGGAGGATCCCTGGGAATTCACACAAACTAGTATTGCCAAAATAACGCCTCGAACTCACGCCTTGTCTGGATTCTTCCGCAACGCGCACGCAGAGCGCGCAAACGACTCTACGGAGCGGGTCGAGCTTTTGATGCGTAATGGTATCGATACTAAAATGCTTGAAACTTTGCCCGAGTGTGCAGTCGCACCTTTGAGGGAGGCGATAGTATCGTGTCAATCAGCTCCGCCAACAACGTGGTCCAACTCTCTCCTTCATTTGATCGGCAGGGATGATCTTGGAAGTATCGCCACAATCGAACGCGAATGGAAGCACAGCCAGCCACCGATTCCAGTAAGCCCTGCATCGCTGAAGATGTCGGAATACCTGCTGATCTTTATAGGAATCGTCCAAAGACTATCATACAATATGCCACCATGCTGAGCAACATGTAACGGCTCACAGCTCTCCTGAACACGAAAGAAGTCATGTCTCTAGACTGATATTCCGTGAGGATCGTCGGTTGGCAGAAGCTGCCAAACTTCTCGAACCTCTGAAACAAACTGTTGCTGAGTGTATTCCAGAACCAGGTTGGTCTGAATCTGAATACCTTGATGCCCAGAAAGGCGTCATGCAATGGGTCATGTTGCGAACATTTGCTTTACCACCGGGGAACGCCATGATTAGCTACAATCTTCGGAAACCACTTCTGACGGAGAAATACCCCTTACATGGCTTCACAACTTCGTGCTTGATGAAACCGATGAACAACATAGTTACGGCGGATCGGTCTACTTTTACGGAAGAAAAGTTCGGGTGGGCATTCTTTCATGCGGGAGTCTTCGCAGGTTTGACAATTTCCAAAGAGGCCAAAGGTATTGACACGTCATGGATCGTTTTCAACAAACCATCGGAGTTGACCAACAAGCACGCCGGCCTCTTACTCGGCTTGGGTCTCAACGGTCATCTCCGAAACCTTGCCAAATGGCTCTCATTCAAGTATCTGACGCCGAAACATGCTATGACCACGGTTGGACTATTACTAGGCCTTGCTGCTTCGTTCATAGGGACGATGGATGCACTTGTAACACGATTGTTATCGGTCCACGTTACAAGAATGCTACCACCGGGTGCAGCAGAACTCAACCTATCGCCTTTTACCCAAACTACAGGATTGATGGGGATCGGCCTTCTATACTATAATACCCAGCATCGACGCATGAGTGAGATTATGCTCTCAGAGATAGAGCATTTTGAGGTCACAGATCCGTCTGAGCCTCCGGACACACTCCGTGACGAGGGCTACAGACTCGCTGCTGGCTTCGCGCTGGGCCTGATAAATCTTGGACATGGAAATGATATGCATGGTCTTCACGACATGCGAATAGTGGAGCGTCTCATGGCTGTCGCTGTGAGTACCAAGCCTGTTGATGTGATCCACGTACTAGATCAAGCAACTGCTGGCGGAACCATTGCAGTGGCTCTCATCTTCATGAAAACCGAGAACGAAGCGGTCGCGCGAAAGGTCGATATTCCGGACACTATTCCTCAATTTGACTACGTACGACCTGATATCTTTCTTCTTCGGACACTGGCCAAACATGTGATTATGTGGAGGCAGATACAACCTGAGCAGCGCTGGGTAGTGAAGAACCTACCTCACGAGTACCAGTCACAGTACAGTCTTCGAACGATCAAAAAGCTCCGAAGTGAGCACATGCCATTCTACAATATTGTAGCTGGGCTATTGTGGGCAGTTGGTCTCAAGCATGCCGGAACTGGTGACGTTGTGGCGCGGGACTTTCTACTTAGGTACCTTGACCAATTTATACGTATTTGTCGACTTCCTGCTCTCCGCTACGACGCCAAACTGGCCAGAAACACGGTGCGCAACTGTCAAGACTTAGTAGCTTTGTCGGTGGCGACGGTGATGGCAGGAACAGGAGACTTGGAGGTTTTCCGGCGACTGCGAGCTCTTCACGGTCGCGTTGGCCCAGACACTCCGTATGGGTCTCATCTTGCAGCGCATTTCGCACTTGGTGCCCTCTTCATGGCAGGCGGAACATATACCTTTGGCACGTCAAACCTCGCCATCGCCTCGCTCATCTGCGCATTCTACCCGCTCTTCCCTGTGGATGTGCTGGACAACAAGGCCCATCTCCAGGCCTTCCGCCACTTCTGGGTCCTAGCCGCCGAACCTCGTTGTGTTGTTGTGCGCGACGTCGACACTCACAGGCTTATCACTCTTCCGGTCGTTGCACGCATGAAGAATGGTACAGAACGAGAGTACTCGACGCCTTGCCTTTTGCCCGAGCTGGATAGCATCGCCTCTCTACGTACCGTAAGTATGGATTACTGGCAGGTCACACTTGACTTTGTGCACAATTCAAAGCATCTGTCTTCGTTTAGAAAGAACCAGACTATCCGCGTGCGTCGTCGGCCAGCACAGGAATCACACAGCTCAGTCTTCAGCTCGACATTAGCAGCGCTGAACGAATCACAAATGTGGAGCCATTCAGGGGTGTTGCTCAAGTGGAGCTGGATCTTTGACCTGCATGCCTTTGCGGAGTTTGAGAAGGCTGATATCGGCTTGATCTTACCGCCGGATGGCAATAGTAGTGTGCATACCGAGGCACATGGTACGGTTCTCGATGATCGCCTTGTTCTGAATGCAGCGGCTAGGTCCTGGAATCGGACAGATTTGCAGAATGTGAAGGCTTTGTTTGCTTGGGCGCAGAATGCACCGCAAGGAAAGCAGTTGAAATGGTTGGGCATGGAGGTTGTGGAGAGGTTGCGAGGGGTGATTATGGAGCGGAGTAAACATATGCGCGCCTAACATTAGGCAAAGGATGAGTTTTTATGTTGACGCCTACAATATATTATGATATCTCATGATTAGTCAGTCAGATTGAAAGGTTGAAAGTGAATTACAAGCCACAGATCCCTGAAGCGGAAACGTAGGGGTCATCCATGATGACCCGTGCATGACGTAACATGCATATAGAAACTTACAGGTCAACTCTTTTTCGTTTTATACATTACCAGATCTGGATGCTGCTACACTCGACTCGTCCCTTTGATGCTCAAACAACGACAAAGACCTCGGGAATCCTAGCTACGTAGAACACATAGATAGATTGAAGGTGCCTTGAACCTTGAAGCCCCCCAGAGCCTGCATTTGCGTCGACCCCACCCATCACCTGAGCACGCATCAGCCATCGGACAGCAAGGGCATCCTGAGATAAAACGACTATCTATTTAGTACCTGGCTGTTTCTCTTGTCTTGCTTTATTCCTCAACAAAACAGTCTCCAATAGCCCTCTCCACCAGCTACCATGGGACGCCCCGAGTTCGACCGAAAGACTGCATACATCAAGAAAGGTGAAGTCTGGGTACTCAACTCCACCTGCTGCATGTCGATATACCGCTGACTTCAACCCAGTTCGACGATGGCCGCGAAGAAGCGCTCGTCTCGTACATCAAATCTCACCCACACGCCGACTCCTTCCAGAACAAACCACACATCATCCTCTCCGTCATCGACGAGTTTGCCCGCACCAAGGACTTCATGATGACTGTTGGCCAGTACAAGGGCGCCGTCGTCACCGATCTCATCGCAAAGGAGCGCCCGCAAACGATTGTGGAGATGGGTGGGTACACGGGGTATTCTGCGCTGCTGTTTGGGAGTGCGTTGAGAGATGCTTGGAACGGAGTGGAGGGTGCCAAGCCACGGTACTACAGTCTCGAGATGAGTGAGAAGTTCGCGGGCATCATCAGAGAGTTGGTCAAGCTGGCCGGGCTGGACCATGTTGTCACTGTGGTCACGGGCAAGGCGGAGGATGGGCTTCGCGAGTTGAGGGAGGACTTCAAGCTCGAGACGGCAGATATGTTCTTTATCGATCACTACAAGCCGGCGTATGTGGGTGATCTACAACGTGCGGAGGATTTGGGCTTGGTACGTAAGGGCACGTGGGTTGTGGCGGATAATGTGGTGTTGCCTGGGGCGCCGGGCTATCTGGAGTATGTGCGTGGAACGGCAAAGGGTGAGGGCATTAGGAAGCATGTTTATGAGAGCAGATTGGAGGAGAGCTGGGAACCGACCGGCGAGGAGGATGGACTTGAGGTTTCGAAGTGTATCGAGGTGAGATGAATTCGACTGGGGTACGGGCTCATTCACTTATGAAGGCGTGTCCCTTTCTACTACTATGCTATGAGCTGTAGACTTATGATATCAGATGGATGCCAGTCTAGGTCCCGACGAGTATGAGGCCACTCTAGACCTAGGCTATCACGGCTCTGAGAACAAACTGGTATACCAATTCGAGAACACTGAATCTTCTGAAAGGAAACGAAATGGTAAAGACAAGTTAGACCACGTTCTTGTAGTTGATTATGGAGGTATACTCAATGAAATGGGTGAACGGCTACCATCTCAGTACGCTATTCGTATTGTACGCAGGTCACAACAAGGGAAATCCAGTCCGGGTATCCTACACTGCATTATCTTATCCTTGCTCTTCACTTCGACGCTAATACTCCAGACATTGTTCCTACAATTCTTCCAGCCAGCTCCTGCAGCCACACCGGCCCAATTCCACTCCTCCAAGAGCCCACGGCAATTGCGAACAATGCCAATACCAGCGTATACTTCTTCCAACCCCCTCCTTCTCCTGGCATCTTGATAACCTGGTCTTCGATTCCCTCCCCTCTCTTGAACCCCAGCGTGTTCTTCTTCTCCACCCTCTTCCGATTCTTCTCCATATCGTACGGCGGGTATCTGAAACCCATGACTTTGTCTAGCCAGTTGGGCAGCTGCACAACGGCACGCTTGTGCGTGAAGGCTTCCACGCCGTACTTGCCATGATACGAGCCGGATCCGGAGTCGCCGACGCCGCCAAAGGGGACGCCCGGTGTGCCAGCGTGGACCATGCAATCGTTTATCGTTACACCACCAGTGAGGGTGTGAGATAAGACTATAAAGTAATTAGCGAAACGGCAGATCGGGGTAGAGGAAAAGAGGGTTGCCACATACTGTAATCAATCTCCGGCCTCGACTCGCTGAAGATGTACAGACTGAGTGCATGTGGTAGTCTCGCCATCTCGCGGACTGCTTCATGGTAGGTCGCCCTTATGACAGGCAGTATTGGCCCGAAAAGCTCCTCCTTCATGAGCGAGTCGTCAGTCGTGACATCGTCGACAATGGTAAGCGGAATGCGCAGATTCTCGCGCACAAACTCACGCCCATTCGTCAACTTTTTGCCCGCCGACTTATCATACGCCCCCTTCAGCCGGTCATAATTCCGCTCATTGATGATATTCGTCATCTCCTCATAATGCTTGTCGCCCTGACCATTAAACTCCCCCACCCAGAAGTTCAGCCGCCGCACAAACTCAGTATGCACCGTCGGGTCCACAAACACATGGTTCACGCTCAGACAGATCTGCCCGGCATTCATAAACTTGGCCGCCAGAATCCGTTTCGCCGCCAGATCCACGTCCGCCTTCGCCGTCACAATCGCCGGGCCCTGACCTCCGAGCTCCAGCACCGTCGGCGTCAGATTCTTCGCCGCCGCAAGCGCAACATGCCTCGCTACCCCGGCCGAGCCCGTAAAGAAGATATGGTCGAACCGCTGTGCAAGGACAAAACCTGTCTCCGCCGGCCCCCCCGTCACAACCGCATACGCCTCCGGGTCTAGATACTTGGGCAGCAGCTCCGCCAGCAGCGCCTCTGTCCGCGCCGCCATCTCCGACGGCTTCACCAGCACCGTACACCCGGCCGCCACGGCCGCAACAAGAGGCTGCACAACCAGCAGCAGCGGAAAATTCCACGCCCCAATCACAAGCACCACACCTCGCGGCTCCTTGCGCACCACCGCGCTGCCCACATGCCTGAACACAAAGCCCGCATCCGCAGGCCGTTCGTCCGCCGTCCAGGCCTCAAGATTAGCAATATGCAGCAGGATGTCCGACTTGCAGCCCGCGATATCGCCCGCTAGCGTCTCAAACTCGTGCTTGCCCAGGTCTGCCGCGAGGGCCTTTGTGATGTCGAATTCGTGGTCTTCGATCAGCCAGTAGAGCTGCTTGAGCTGCCACTTGCGGTACTTGAGGTTCTTGGTGCGGCCGCTGGCGAAGGTGCGCCGCAGCGTCGCGAGCTTGCTGGTCACTTCGTCCGGAGTCGAGTATGTGCGCGAGGCGCCGCCGTCGCCGCTGCCGCGGGTTGTGACTGTCATTGTGAGCTGGTGAGATTTGTTTTCAGGCACGTCTGCGGATATTTGGGGGAAGTTAGGGAGTGCAGATGCAGGTGCTTGGAAATGCTGTGGCCGGGAAGTAAATATATATTTGTATATATATACACGGACCGATCCGTAAGGGGTAACATCCCGCCGGGTGGTCTCCCAACATCCCGGGTCCCGGGCTGGGTCTTGATTGGCTGGGCGCCAGGTTCTCCGCCCCTCGGGATGGATCCTCACACTGCAACTTCTGGATTCGTGCCGGCTGGCATACTGCGGCGTATAAAGGTGACACAAATGGAGCTATTTTCATCCCGAATCCCACACACGTGGCAACTCTCATAATGCCTACCCTGGACATGGTTCGCCAAGAACATCGAATTGAGCTCATGCTGGAAAGTGTGTGCTGCGCTCTAGGTGAACTTTATGTATGATCGGAGATTATCTCCGCAGAGCTTGCAAGGGTCGTTCATATTAAGCAGTTGAGAATCCGAAAACTAACTCATCGAACCTACAGTCAATCGTGTAACTAGCATATTCTACCCACAAACCCCTCGAGTCCAGCAACTCCTTTCTCTCCGCGCTCAGTGCCGCTAGTCAAACCAGGACCACCGCCAGGCATAACGAGCACCTGCGCGCCAGGTTCAACGAATTCTCTCGAAGCTAGAAACTGAAACGAGATCATAGTAGATTGAGTTTTGGCTTCATCGCTCACTGACTCATCATGGTCAAAGCCGAAGCCGAAACTGTCCTCTTCGTCGAGTCCCCGTCTAGAGATGTCTTCGCGCAATCCTGCAGACTTGGAGACGGCGACGACTTTGGCGCTAGCCCGTACACTTGCAATGTAGACCACGACGACTGTTCCTATACTCATTCCACTGACCTGATGCCTGAAGAACACATCAAATACTCTCGTTGGTGTGGGTGCACCGCCTTCGCCAGCGCCAGTCAAGACCATTCCTTTCCTGACCCTCGACATTTCCGAGGCGCTGATGGGCTCTTCCGGAAACACAGGCTCGATACCAATAGTGCCAACTTGGTCTTGATGTAAAATCCGGACTGGAAGTCGGAGATTACGGAGCGATACAATGCGGACACGAAGCCAAGGAACACATGACCCGCAGCGAGCACGGAGTGTGGCCGACTTACGGAGCGCCCCGGGAAATGATCGCGAGCTCTGGACGTCGCTGAGGCCTCCATTGTGCGGCTGGCGAGGCGAACTCAGGCTGTCAGTTTTATCTGGACTATGTTCTTCAATCTGCTCCGTCGCGAATGGCCCAAGGTATAGCTCGTCGCCTAAACGGAACGTACCGGTACGAAGGTAGCCGCTTACTATAAAACTCCGGGTGACCGAGGTCACGGAGCCGGGAGTGTTCGATACTGCCTTATTGTACACATCTTCTATATTGAACAAGGGGATTGGACCTCTGCTTGTTGAGCTTCGATCATGTTGGACTTGATCAGCGGGTCTAATGGGAAGCTTACGTAGAAGAGCGTGAAGTTTCCCAATACCAGTGCCTTTGACCGCACTAGTCATAATAATGGGAACAGTAGCTAAAGGGTCGTCCTCACAAGCTAATATGACTTTTCTGACAGCATCAATGTCTTTTATGGGAATGCTCTTGAGATGTGCCACGGCAGTCACCGAGGCTGTGTCTGGAACGATGCTTGGTCGCTTTCCGGCTGCTTTCAGTGTAGACAAAAGCTTGGACAGAGTTTGTCTGAGACCTTGCTTCGACGCCAAGTCTAACTTCGTTATTACTATCACCAAAGGTAGACCAAGTCTTAAGCAAAGTTCTAAATGGGCCTGAGAGAGATCTACATCCACCGTGCTTGTGCCCAGCACCTCCTGAGGCGGAGGAGTGCTTCCGCTCTTTCCAGAAGTATCTTCGACGTTGTCTGCAGGTACACATAAGAATGTCCAGTGAGGCGCCCAGCCAACAAGACCACGCAAGGTGGTTCGATGATACCGAGGATGTCCAGCAGAATCAGATAGAAATGCCAGTCGGCCATTTGCCGATCGCTCGTGTATGTCCGTCCACGCTGAAACGTTGTCTGAGGCGTAGTTGACGACCTGCACAGGCCCGATGAATGCAACCTCCTCAAAACCATCGGTTGTATAGCCTACGAGCTCCTGGGTTATGGAACTGGTCATCCCAGAGGCAATCTCATGCCTGTGTTTGAGCAGGCTAAGCCGACTTTTTCCTCTGCCATTGTCTAAAGTAGCAGTCGATAAACTTCCCAGTAGACTTGACTTGCCTGACATAGTTGCCCCTGTAAGTGAGACTCGAAGTTGCTCGGTCAGAGAATGACCATTAGTCAGGCTTGAGTCCACAGCGATGCTGAGAGCTGAAGCAGATGTAGCAGATGAGGCTTCAATGGTGGTGATCTGAACACCAGCCGGCTTGACAAACGCTTCGGCCACCCATAATTTTCCAGATCTCAGGTCGCTGCGTACCTCATCTCCATTGCGCACAGTCTCATACCACATGCATTCACCAACTGTCGCTTTGCGCAACAATTGTACGACGCAGCCAAGACTAGCAGCCATAGCTCGAAGATTCATGAGACTTTCCTCAAGCTCGTCCTCTGCAAGACCCACAATCGTGCCATCATCTGAGACGCCGATCTCGTAAAGTGCCCCTTTACTTTCTTCTAAGCCCGGTACAAGACTGCCGGGAGTGGCAGCTGGGACGAGCTGGGACGAAGACGATTCAGGAAGTTGAGGAATGACCAAGTTGTTTGCCGCCGAAGAGTGATAAGGGGAAGACTGTTGCAGTCGCCATAATAATTGGGTTGTCAGCTGTTCTAGGCGATGTTGGCGGGCTTGTACGGACGCTGCGACCGAGGCAGGCGACGCTACCATATGTTCACCTGTCAGCGCAGAATCAGACGCTCTGCGAGCTGCCAACGCCGGGGGTGTCAAGCTTTCAGCCCGTTCGCGGTAGGTCCCCGGAACATGCTGACTGGTGTTTCGTACGAACGAACGTCTCGGGCGCAATAGTAGATGTAACTTGTATTCGGTTGGTCCCTCTTGCGGCTCAGCTTCGAGCTTTGTAACACTTGGATCTATTTCTGTTCGCTCTGCGAATTCCCCGGATCCTGATTCTCCCACTATAGCTGAGGAGCCTTGGCTTGCTAGCAAGAATATATTTGATGCTGGGTCTCGCGGTGTCGATGCGCGGGGTGTAGACCATGGGGAGGAGATCCTTGGCGGATCTGGGTCGTACGTAAAAATGGACGCCATGTCGTGATAGGCACCCCCGAATTAGGTCTGACTGTAACCCCTTGTGTTCGACTCAGCAATGCGTTCGTGTGATACCCAATTCACCGTATTACGAATGTGGAATGTGATTTTGCTCGCATCGATCGTGTATTGGTATGGAGGTAGTGGAGCCGGAATAGTTGAGATAGTGGACGTAGCATCTTGTCGGTAGTGAGGGGTGCGTTTCTATCGCTGTACGTTCAAGAGATTGATCTTAGGAATGATATCCCAGAAAGTCGGAGGTCAATTACAGAGTAGTTGACATCGTGAGCCGGTATAAGAAGATGCTGAATAGAGTATTATGTCGCAGCCAAAGACATTGATCCTATGTGAATAGATTGCCCGCTGTAGATCAATGTGTATTCCCAGGACATGCGAAGTTTGTCGATGATGCAGAGAGATGACGGCGGCGAGGGTCGCTGGTCTGGAAGTAATGCCTTTGCCAAGACGTCTGAGTCACGCGTCACTTGACTGGGAGACTTTCTGACTCGTTACTACTCCTTCACGACCCCTTTAAGTTGTGTCATTACTCCAGTCGCAAACGTTCTCAATATATAGTCACGTACGATGCCTAGCCTACCACATCCTAGAAACTATGCGCCAAGAGTGCTGTTGTCGTCACATTCAGAAATCGCATTTGAGAGGTAACGACATTCAATATATACTTCGATACCTTCTTGAAGAGGATTGTTCCTGCGAGAGCTATAACGTCAAGATATCAGCTGACAACCGCAAGCAGACTACTGACCTTAGATTTCTGCCTTCGAAAGCGCTATCAAATGTAGGAGAAATCGTGGCACAATCTACTCTGTAGATAAATACTGACTTCTTGTCAGGCGCCTAGTGCGGTAACTTGAGGCTGAGGGTTTCTTAGGGGCTGTGCACCTTGAAGAGCAGAATGCTATCCAGGACACACGAGGTTGACACTAGGACACACTCGCATGCCCTCGACACACGCACAAGTATTTTGGCGTGGCGGCTGTTTATCTATAAATGGAATAGCTTTATCAGGCATCATAACTAAGTCTTCGGAATGAGCTAACTAAAGCTTACCCCACGGCAGCATCATCTCGCCTGCTGTTGATCAGTACAAATCGGCTCGCTATCACTGGAGCTATCTTCAAAGCAGCCAGTGGCTGCTCTACTAGCTTTTATCGAGCCCGCGCAAGCGATTCTCCCAAGCAGCTGGAGTTGAGCACATGGTGACCCGATATGTCGGCTCGTCGCCCCCACAGTCATGCTGATTCGGTATATGACTTGACCTCTTCAAGCAATTGTACTTGGCCCACTGTGTATGGGAATCTATAAGCCCGGGGTCGAAAAGGTAAAATTCGACGGAACACAACCCCATATTATCCAGAATCAGGCCATGCTAATGGCAGATGCAACGAGGCAGACAAGCCTCGGTGATTGTTTAAATGGCCCCGTTTTACCCAGATTGGCGTCATCAAACTTGTCTGTGCAACCATACAAGTATGGTTGGAAGATAAATGAGTAAGTCGTTAAGGTGTCTCGGATGTTTGTTACCGTTGCCACAGGGCTTGTAATAGTCAAGTCGCTTCCCTACGGCTACGTGGACAACCAAATGAATAAGAAATGCTCGGCCGAAGAGTGCACATCTCATCTGGAACCACGGCTCTCCAAGATTTGCGATCGTGAGCCATGACCCGTGGGCATGGTCACCGATTTGCGGCTAGTACTTTGCAAACCTGTCCTCTGAGTTGTGTGGTTACTAGTAACCCTTTTGCTCCCAGCCTCACCAAGCTCTATTGTGCTCAAGGGCAATGCTTGCTGCCCGGAGCTATCTTGAAACATTGATCTGGGATATAGAAATGTAGGCCAGCATTTTCGGACCGTTTACCGTCCCTTGCAATTTATTCAGCAGGACCGGTCGCGATCCATAACGGGCGCGCATGAGAAGGGTTTCCTGGGTCATGGCGAGGGAGCCTCCCTCCCGTGCACGCGATTCATTGCACTGCATAAATTCGCGCCCACTCGGCGACAATTTGACGCATACAGCTTTCCCTTCTCCTCTAGACAGCACGTAATTATGCCGACTGTGCGTAGAGTGGTCAAACGCATGCGCCAAGAAAGCATCTACCACTGATCAGACCAACAACAAGCCTCAGCGGCTTCAGGCCGTTCCAGAATAGGCAAAAATTGCTGCATGGAAGCGCCCCTGATCTACGCGCTTGTTGTATGCTTGCTGTAGCTTGTCCTGCAAACATTGAGAGTGAATCTGCACTGCCGATTCTAACAACCGGTTCTGGAGCCAGGCGTTAGATAATACGGTTGTGTAACGTGTTTCACGGACTGTACATATATATCGCAGCAGCAAAGCTCTCTCTATGACCCTCTGCAGTGTGTTCGGGCTTCTGCACAACATACTGTGGAGGATATTAGAAAGGGGAGTTGTCGGCTTGAGCGAGAAAGGGAGTCATATACAACTGTGCTTCGACCTTGGTAGGGCCGAATCACACACAATACACGTCATGTCGTATCTTTGGGAGAGGGAAAGAGAGTCTTATAACGTAGAAAGTGATATCTTGTCTTGTGTGAGTCTTACGCATTGCGCGCAGACGATATCGTTGTCATACCTTCTCTCTCCTGGTAACCTCCTTCATAGCGAAGTCGGGTGGTCTGAGACTCTTACTGCTCGCCGCGCTCGGCGGTCATTCTTTGCTACCATCAGCATGCCATCTGGTTAACAGAGGTTGGTTTCGAAGTTGATGACCGGCTCCGCTGGTGACGTACACGTAGCGATGCATTGGGCGCGACACAGTCTGTCGCTCTAATCGAACGGGGCAAAAGTGCCACGCAGATTCCCTGCTCGGACCGTGATTCTCGACCATCTTGAAATCCGAATGAATGGTAAAATGGTAGGTCCTCCGTCTTTACGCACGGGGCACGCTTGAGCCGCGAGTCCTTCCCGCCTGGCCATGTGCCGTGTTGATGCTCCGAAACGTCAACAGGCCCTGCCTGTACCATGACAGGCACAGGCCTGCGTCGCGAACACCGGCATCGGCAACCGCGACCGGCAAGCTAACCAGTCGAATCCGATCTCTTTGACATGTCTCCGTGAGAGTCCTCCGGTGGCCGTGCGGCACAGTCCCGGCGTGATGAATAATCAGAAGTAGGTGTTGCTTGGTACGAAGAAAAGCTGCCAAGTTTCAGTCCAAGGAATACCTGGCATCAAAGTGCACGCTCAGATTTCTTATCATCACTCCATACCGTGCTTCTACTCGTTACAGTACTTATATTGATACATTCGGACTTTCATTAGTCAGTCTGTGCCAAGGGCGAGGCGATGGTGACAGCCGCCGCCGCCAAACCTACGGGTCCTTCCCTCGCTCCTTATTCCTACAACGTTTCCCCCACACGCCGCTCCTCCATCCTTCCCGTGAGCGTTCGTTCACAACATAGCCTTTGATCCTCTACAAGAATCATCGAGAGGCGAAGCTGGAGCTAGCTTTACCATCTGCCACAGTGGCTTCAGGCCACACCGCGTGGCGGAGTATGATAACAGTTGGTTTCAACTTCCCAATTGTCAAGCGGTTGGTGTATCGTCATCATTTCCTGTCTTAGGCGAAGCACGTTGGGATCATAAGCGTAGAAACCAAGCCTCTTTCAACAGATTCTTGCGCCGCAAGCATTTGGGCACGAGCATCTACCAACCACATCAAAGTGGTGGTAGCCAGCCAATCAATGTTGCATTGTTTTGACGAAATCAGTCGCACTAAAGTATGAGAAAACCTCGCTACTCGAGGCTTCTCACAGCATCCAGCATTTCTGAAGCCTTTTGATCTTTGAAACTGTAGATTTATGCAGCTTTCAACATCGAGCTGTTGCTCATAACATTGCCTAAAGGACAGATAATAGTTGGCAAGAATAGATTGAGGACGAGACAGGCGGCCCCCCTGTCGAACGGGAGGATCCAGTGTTCCACGTGCGTTGTAAGATCCTTCTCGCCTGTCTGCCCGCCCCAGCACCCAGCCTCATTTGTTTAATTATGCTAAATTTCAGCTTATCTGATTTTACGCCTTTCGATAAGTGCGGCCACGCCAAGATTCATCTACGCATTAGCATGATGATGGAGGTGCAGAGTACGTATGTACCTTCGCTTCGCTTCCGCGCATCGCATCGGGAAATTGGTAACAATGGCGCTTGCGTAGACTGAAGATGTGAATACGTAGCCTGGCCTGGAAGTGCGGCTGTGGGCGGCATACACATAAGCAACATGCATTCCAGACGTCGATTGGATTGATCAGCAACTTCCCGTGTGAGACCCTGACGGGTCCTTGCGTGGCTTGGCTGGCGCCTTTGCAAAGGGTAGTTTATGCGAAGTGAAGGGGGCCAAGACTTAGACGGAATGCCATTAGCGGTACCCCGAGACTCAATTAAGTGTTTGTGCGGTCGCTGCTATATTCAGTATTAACGCTGCGACTTCAGACGGGCTCTGGCAGCAATATACACACCAAGACTCCAAGAGCCTCAAATCAACGCTCAACTTGTATCTCTAGGCCGTGCTTGCGCAGTATCATTCTCATCGAAACAGAGTCGTCCTGACGAATTATGAGTCAAAAGCGCAAAGGACAACCTCGGAAGATGAAAGCTGCTGAAACATCACAAAACATCCATGCAACCACTTCTCCGAGAGCAAAGTCACAACATCAGCTTCATCTGCTGGACAGTTGAAACCTCACCATTCGCTCACAACACACCAACATCACCATTGCACCACCAATCGCAGACCCCAAGCACTACGTATATACTCATTAGGCGAAAAGTACCCCGATCCCCACACGAGGGATTCTCAATGCAGCTCATTTAACCATCATTTACCCCTGCATTTCTGCGCCATCTCTCCACGTGCCAACCTGCATCCTTCCCCAGTGCGCGCTCAGCAGACTAGGGAGTCAGGGAAGCAAAGCCAGGAGATACGTGGACGTGGTCAACTCTTTCCCTGAAGGCGAATCAACAAGTCAAAAAAAAATGCTTGCATGGCATTGCATGCATGCAAGCCAAGCGAAACATGCGTCGCATTCTCACCCAACCAGCTTTGAGCACCGGCCACCCAACTGTTGACCATCTCAGTATATCTCGTTTCATAATTTTTTTTTACCAGGCCGCCACTATTCTTAGCTACACATAATGTGCAGAAAGAGGCTTGGCGTTGCACGTTTGCCCATGTGCGGTGTGCGCTCAAGATAATCAATCTATCTCGCCTCATCCCCACACGCTATGACCGCCCTGTACCTATGAGGTGTTGCAAGTAGGCGTGCGACATGATATCCCTATTTCCCTCCTATCAATTATTGGTTATAGATAGAATCGTCAAAAAGGCCGAAATATCACAGCAAAAACGAAGACCCCAAATTCCTATAACCACCAACCACGGCCGAATTCAGCCCCCCCCCCTTCTTCTAGCTTAGCTAGTTAATTAGTCCATCTTCCGTCATTGCATTTCTCACTGGACTGGTAGCGAGAGATCGGCCTGCAGCTTCGGGACTGGGCAAAAACGTGGGCATCCCATCTATCTATTGTCTCGGCCGGGGGTGGCTGATGGATCTCCCCTCCCCCTCCCCCCTACCGAGAGGCTTGTGCGCTGCGTAAAAGCCCTTTTGTCTGTGTGTGTGTAGGCTGCTTGATCGACGTCGCGCGAGTCCGTTTTGAGTAGATGGACAAAGCTCCTTGCACATGGCCCTAGCGTGATGCTGAGTGCTGCCCTGCCCTGCTTGGCTGTCTGGCTGGCTGCTGAGCTGTACCTATCGTGACAGGGGGGAGATGCGCGGTGCTGGTGCGTGCGAGTGTCAGACCAGGGAGGGGTGATGGTGCGGCTGGTATGTTGCTTGCATTGATGAAAGGGACTATTTACCGAGCTGCTCGTGGTACTGCTTAACGGTAAAAGAGTCTCAAATTTGCATGATGAAGTAGATGGACGGGTATGATCTAGTATGAGTGTTTTCATTCTCGTTCAACATACAGAGGGGAGACGGTGTGCTCGACCCATAGAATACATATGTGGTATGCATCCGCGCTCGCAAGTAACCTCGAAAAACAGAGATATGCAGGAGGACAAATGGGCGCTCAAGTACAGCAAAAAAACAATGATGCTAGAATGAAAATGACAAAGGGTGACTGCGCTTTCACTTCCTCCTGTACTCAGCAGTGGCTCCTCTTGGTGAGCTCAATGCCACGAGTACCAGGCACGATTTTTCCCTTGTTCGACGAAAGCAGAAAATGGTGATGAACGCCGGCCCGTATGCAGTTCCCTTGATGCACAAGTCGCGCTTATTCCCGATTTTGATAGAGTGTGTGGTGAGTTTCGTGAGATGAGACGCGGCTGATGAAGGTCGGGTGCAACCCCCTTCCCTCCACGTCAGCGTCCGTATTTTAGTGTCGTGCTTATTCAGAATCCACCACTCGCCCCAATCACGTTCGTCGTACTCGCAACCCTCGTAAAGACTCAGTTTCGCGTCATCAGCATCATCATCCACAACAACAACATCAACTGGCATCCGACGTCCTGCGCGGCTTGCACTTGTCGTTGTTCATATGGCCCTTCATGGCCGTGGTGCGCGTGAATTCGGCACCGCATCGGGGGCAGTAGCTCTTGCCCGCAGTGCCGCTCTTCTCGCGTTGGTGTCGTAATAGATTGCTGAAGGTGCTGAATTGCCGCCCGTTACAGCCATGCTCCCAGCATTGCGGCTTGGGGCGAGAGTTGATAACGCGGACGTTGCGTGAGGCGTCCATGTTGGGCATCGAGGATTCGGGCATGCTGCTTTGCGCATATTGCGGCGAGTAGGCGGATGCGGAGGCTGAAGATGCGTACATACTGTGTTGTTGGGCGGAGGATGAGGGTGCGATGCCGTATGTGCTGGAATAGTCACCGCTGGTGGTGTATGATTGGTGTGGTCTAATGGTTGTCAGCAGTGAATTGTAGGGGGAGAGACCTAATGACTTACGGCGGGTAGGTGGAGTAGCTGAGCTGGCTCACTGGTTGCGAAGGAAGAGGGTGCACTTGTGAGTAGCTAGGCATTGACGACGGGTTGATGTTAGGGTTCTCTGATTTCAAGGGAGGACTCGTTCGTAGACTCGAACTGTGATGAGGTTGGTACGGGCTTCGTTGATAAGGTGCGAGCACTTCGCGACCGCCTGAAGCCCGACGGTCGAGGCTTTGCGGACTTGTCAACATGCCAGGACTCGGGAAGGATGGAAGGTAACCAGGTGAAGGACCAGACGAAGGAGTAGGTAGCACAGGTTGATTGCTAGAGTGGTGGTGGTTATTCATCATGAAGGCTGTGGGTGGGGTCAGTTGGGTACAACAACGGTAGCTTTATACGAGCGGCTCAGGCTTACGGGAGGAGTCCAAGTGCGAGCCGTAAGCCGGCTCCAATGGGGCGAAGTGGTGCGCAACGCCACTCATGTATCCAAGTGTGCTTAGACTATGTTAGAGAATGAGTTGATGACACAAGGGTACAGTGCTCACCTCATATTTTGTGGAAAGTCGGCTGTTGGTTGTGAAGCCTCAACCTCGAACCTAGGCCCGGGGGAGTGTGTCCAGTTAAACTGGTCTTCGGTCGAGGATGGGGCCTGAAGAGTAAGATAGGGACTTGGCTCCGAATTCGCACGGAGACCAAAGTGAGTCGGGGTTGGGGTAGAACCAACAGGCTGAGAAGCTGGGTCCTCGTTATGTGTTTGAGCTGTATTGTGAGGTACCAGTTCAAAGGATTGGGAGTCTAAAGGCCTTTGCACAATGGCTGAAGGGTCCTCGACGATAGTGCTAAGACCCGAGTCTGCTTTTGGCTGTCGATGTTGTGTAAAGGCCTCAGTGGACTCTTCGGGAAATGGCCAGGTTAAATCCTCGCGCTGCTGTTGTTGGGAAACGCCGCGTGGTGGACGAAAGCGAGATACTCGCTTCACACGAGTTTGTATTGTAGGCTGAACGGCGATTTGAGGATGTGTTTGAGTTCGAGATCTATTCCGGCGTGAGACTGAAGAAGTGCGAGAGGGACGATGGGTCATGATTCAACAAAAGGCAGAATCGACACCATTGGGAACCTCAGTGTCGGGAGACTCTTACAGTGGGATAACTCAAAAAGGAAAAATTTGGTGTCTTTTGTGAACGCCCACCTCGTGCGAGCGGGAAGGGTGGTGGTCTAATAGTAATATGCAACTGCAGTGTTGTGGGCGGTTATGCTTGCTCGAAACTAAGATAGATTGAGAAGTCTGGCGATTATCTGCGCCTTGCCCAGGGGAACTAAGAGGTCATATAGCAAACCTAATAGCAGTTTACTGCGGATGAACATACCAACTGATTTTCACCCCCTCCCGGGACCTTGTATGGGGAGGTCGGTGCCTTGAAGGATGATACCCCTGTAAGCGGCCCTGGAGCAGAGCACGGGCGGACCGTTATTTTGGCAGCCATGGGACATGTTGCCAAGATGGCTCGGTCCCTTTCCTCGGAGGGATAGACTGGAACTTTTGGTAAATATCGGGGCCACGCGAGCTATACCGCTCTCAGTAGTGCCCAGGACGGTACTTCGTTTGCTATGGCCACATTCCCTGGAGGATGAGGATCGTTCTCGAAACATGTAGCCGCAAGAGTAAACACATTTGCCTTCTACACTCTGCTGTTATTGCTCGTCTCGCGTTCTGGCTATTCTGGTGTTCGTCCGTCAGGACGAGGACAGCTAGATTAGCGCGTGAGCGGTCGCAGTCATTCTGACCAAAACGATGAGCCTCAGAAATTGGGGGCCACTTTGACGGCATGGCCGCATGCTAAACCCCCCTCTAACTGAGGGGCGAGAGAACGCTGATTGCAAGAATCGAAAGAGGGATAGTGGTATACAACACCACAAGCGGCTGCTCAGTGGCTTCAAGAACCAACAAACCAAGTATAGAGCATAAGTCATGGAGACTGTTGGTGGCGCGGGGGGTGATTATAGAGTGTTCTTGGCCCTGTCATGAGCCATACAAGACGGCGGGCCTTGCGAAGGCGGCTGATGATAGCGATGTGGTCGCAGGGCAACATGTTCTCGTGCTCATGATGTGGCTGTTGTCGAGTGCGGCTGGGGGCTTTTGAAGAAGAGAAAGCGAGGATGTGAATGGCTGCATCGGGCATTTGTAAGCGATTGGGCCGTATGAGAAAGACCTCGGGCGAAGTTTGCTTCGGGACACACCAGAACGGCCACGGCGGCTAAGAGAAGAGCTGGTCTGTGCTTAAAGATCTCGGGGCCACCACGTTTAGTCCCACGTCCCTGTGCATGGCATCGAATGTATGAATCACTGCTACCGCCATGAATATGCACACTTACATGCCATCGTAGACCTTTCCCTCTCTTGACCAGATCGCAGTGTTTGATGTGCAATCCCGATTCCCCGTTTTGAGTCTCTCGCCTGCGCAACGATCATCAGATACGAGCCGCGTAGCCACCCTCGGTATTATGCATCTTGCAATCCCGAATGGATATCTATCTTGGGCTGCTTAAACAGTGAAGACAAGGGCTGTGGTCGGATATGCGATTACACCGATTTGCCGTCCCTTCTCGAAGCTTCAATCCTTGCCTGTGCTCATATGTTTTGACAGTATGTAATATAGATAGGGCTGGAAGGACATAATTCTCTATGCTTAAGCCTGCAACGAGGCTGAGTTCTCATGCCGCCGTTGTACTCGTTAGGAGCTTCATAGTATACTGATCCACCACCATTGTCTGGTGTCTGTAACCTTACCCTGACCCAGTCATGCCTTATATCTGACTGTCGTTGTCAGTTTGTGTAACCAGATTCAAATTGAGGGAGTCCCCTGACATGTTTGACAAGCTGCCACGTCAGAAATTCGCTCGTACGACGCCTCCAAATAAGCATTATGGTAAGCATTGTATCGCTGCACCTACTGCTTGGTAAGTCTGTAGAATACTGACCTTTCGAGGGCGTTTGAATCCTCACATTGTTACAGTAAGGGGGTGTTTGCCGTCGCGGCTGCGCATTCAATCCTCCACTGGGGGCGTACATCAATGGAAGCTCACCTGGCCGCCCACAGTCTATGCCAATATGACGGGCCATTGAATGCTTCGCCCTTCCAGCGAAGTTACTAATAACTGGATTGGGGGCCGTTAAAGAACTTAGCTGCCGCGTCACAGCCGTTCAGATCACAGTTGGACTCAGGGTATTACCATGCATAGAGCTAGCCGAGTGTTATGATAGTCATGGCTTTGGCTTTTGTGACGCCAGAATAAGCCAAGTGAATAAGCCAAGTGAATGAGTCGTGAAGCCTGTTGGGGTTGCAGCCCGTAGGATAGTCAACGGTCATCTGCCTCGTAACAGCCATAGTATTATGTGTCTGCCTTGCCTGAACGACATTTTCTATATCGATGGCTAGGTATCTATCTCTAAGGCGTGTTGTTAGTGTAATTCAGTCCCCATTTGCTCGTCTGTGTGTTCTGTTGATTCCCTCGCCCTTGTGCTGGTACCCAAAGACATGACAGCTCTAGGGGTCTGTCAGCTCATACCCTGCCTGGTGATGCGAGATACTTGCGAGCTGACCCAACTCTACCAGCTCGTTCGGAAGATAATCGTTCTACTAGTTGTGCAAGACAATGAATGAGTAGTTTATTTACATATTGTCCACTACAGCAGCCAGGTTCGTAACTATAGCACGCAGGCAAAGAGTGCTAGGTGGCTATCTTCGAGCAGGCATTAACTAAACTTTCGTCACATACTACTGTTGACGGAGGACTTATAGCTGCACTCGATGCCACTGACTCCTCGCGATGTATAGGGGCTATGAGCTTCAGCCTCTGCACTCAATAATAGACACCCTTTTGTGGCATTTCCAAACCAAAGGACAACCCCATGGCGCCAGTAAGACCTATAGATAGTGAGACCAAGGCTGGGAGTCATTTGCCCTCGTTCACTGCCACGTGATCACTCTGCATACACCAACCATGTAGGGGTAGGTTTCCAATCGTCGGTGACTGAGTCGTGGGCGACGCTTTAGCGGCTTTGGCACCGTTGGATTGGTAAGTGAGCGCCTATCTAGAAGGTTGATCAAACGAAGCCTCAGTACAAGGAAACAGAGGTGGCAGATTACCAATTCGAAGCCTTGAAGCGGTATACCATTTGGTCTGCATCGTGTTCAGTACTCCGTGAAAGTACTAGCAATATAGCTTGTTCCTTCCGGGGCTTGCTGTAGAAAAGCCACAGTATACAGGACTTCGGTAATATTTGCGAAGCACGAAATCGTAATAACGAAAGATCAACCAAAAAGATATCGTTCATGAACCAAAAAAAGATTTCGGCCGAGACGTACTATGATCAACTGCCCCCAATCTCAATCATAGCTTTGACGGCAGGGAGAGTTCCGTAGACTTCGGGAATCATCCCAATGACTATTTCCAGTAGGTTTCTACGTTCTGCGAGGGTTTAGTTGGGGGTTGGACTTTATGCGCCGAGCTGTCCAATGGTTCAGTCCCGCCGGATCCTTCGGGGACGTTTGCGCCCCCATAGTCTACCCAGTAAATAGCATGATCTATAACATCGTCAATCGCGTTGCTGATCTGACGATGGACGTGATTTGTGGGATAACAGTCAGGCTAATAGACCAAGGTTGCTTCTTCTCTAACTCGAATTAGGGCCGTTTGCAGAGTGTATCATGTGTATATTTAGGATCATCTAAAGATAGTAGGGGCGTTGGTGTGCACATTGACCCAAGGACAGGTGTTGCCTTCACTGTGTGTATTGGGTCACTACTTGAAAGGTTCTCGTAAGCATGGACAAATTTAAATGTTCGCACGTGAAATTCGCATTTGAACCAGCTTCCGTCAAAGTCACAAGGCAGTGCAGGGTGCATGACTGGGAGGAATTATTGTTAGAATGCGATGAAGGCAATGTTGGAACAAAAGCATGTGGCCGGGTACAATTGTGGCATTCATGATATGATCCTTCACGATCCGCAGTATTCCTGACTACAGCCTTGAGAACTTTAACCGCATCTTGTCATGTCTCTTAATTTAGATAGACGAGTAGAAAACTTATTTGTTACATGGCTCTTTTGTTGACTTATGCGGCGATTGCAGCCAAAGCACGCCGGAAGGTTTCAACAAGCTCGGCTTTCTCTTCAAGTCCGATGCTGAATCGCACAAGATTTGAGTCTACCCCAAGTGAAGCGGCCTGGACTCGTCAGCAATCTGTTACACACATGCATGATGAGGACGAAGACTTACCCAATCCAACTCACCATAGTGCGCCAGGATGACATACGGGGAACTGATGTGTCGTTAGTAAAGTAGAGCTTAGGACTGGATCGTCACCCAGAGCATGTTTGCATATCTAATTCCAGCAATACTAGCATTGAGACCCATGGAACATATTGACATACCTCAAAGTAAAATTAGTTCCGAGACTTGGTCCTTTTGCTGTGTCTAGATGGTCGTAGAAAGCGATCGCATCCTCTGTCGCATAGAATGTTGCTGATAAAAGCCCACCATAGCCACCCTTGGGTAGACGGCAGCGATCATAGTACTGTCGAGTTTTGCTGTACTTGGGGTAGTTGACTTGCTTGACTAGACAATCTTTAGTATTGGAGGCAGACGGCATTGTTAGGTTCTTGTATACTTTTGGGATGCTCACGAAGCAAGTCGCAGACAGCTTCGGCATTGCCGTTAATTCTCTCGATACGGGATACAAAATCACGACTATTTCTCTCCAAGACAATGGCGTCTTCAGACCAAACATTATCCTCATATTCAGTGTCCCACGTCTTCTTGAGCAGGTCGTAATTTTTGCCTTTAGGATTCAGGATAGCGCTGACTTTGTCAGCGCGCGACTTGAAGACTGGGCTGGCGAATACACTCACCTGCCTCCCATGACATTACAGTCACCACTAAATATCTTTGTAAGACTGCTGACCACAACATCCGCGAACTGTAGTACATCGACGTTCAAAAAATTGCCAATGGTTTCGTCGACTACCACCATGAAATCGTACTGGTCTGCTAGTCGGTGGATTCTTTCTAGATCAGGGCACTTTAGAAGCGGATTGCCTGGAAATTCACAGAATAAAGCTAGATATCGTTCGCCGTCTGCAAGCCGCTTTTCCAGATTGTCGAGATCCTCTGATTCGCCAAATCCGTAGAATAAGCAGCCAGGACCGAATTTCTCCAGAATCTTCAGCGAATCCACATAGGGAAAGCTGTCTCAGTGTCAGTCAGAGTCTTCTAGTAACCGCTATGTAGGCCTCACCCGAAGCTTATACTTTTGATCTCTCCTCTGGCAATTCTCATGTTTCGATGTGTATTATATATCGCATTCATGCCATTTGGAAAGAGGTACACGTCGTCCTCAGAGAATCCAGTCATCAGTCTTGTCGTCTCATCGTTCTTGGCTAGTATTATGGCCTCAGAGAGTTCGACATCTGCGGTAAGATTACCAGCAATTCGGCGTTTGACAGCCAGTTTTGCATTCGGGGCAAGTGACATCCCCAAGTGACGTCCAAACCGCTCTTCTACAAACTGCGTTGAGTCTTGGGTATCTGCTGGATCACTGGTCTCATTCACATCATGTCCATTCGTGTCAGAGGACTGGTCTATCGACATTTTTTTCTGGTAACGTTTGGGACCCTTGATAGACCGACACATCCCCTCAGCTTTAGCCTTATTGACCATGACTTTCTCATCATACAGTTGATGACAGTACTCTGCCCGTCGGCTCGAGAGTCCACACCCCGTGTGCTGCCAGAATTGCTTAGCCACGCTGAACTTTTCTTGTGGGTAGAGTACGGCGCTGAATTTCGGGGGCATTTTGCGATCCGCTAGCTTGTGTTCATAGTCCGGACACAGAACAAAGTCAATTACTTGCACATCATGCAGACTGAGATCTTGAGCTTTCCGAAATAGAAATTCTTGACATTGTAGAGCGTTGGTATGAGAGGGAAAGAGCATCGCGGTCTGCTGCGGGAGTGCATGGTCTGCTACTATTGTTTCTGCGAGACGAGCAATTGACTTATGAATAAAGAATCTACTCAGATTGTTAGAAGGTCTCGCGCGTAACTGCTGGATAGCCAGGTACCTGGGATATCCTGTTTTCATGGCGTCTACAACCCATCGCTCGCCTTCTTCATAGCCTACATTCGCACGCCATGTAGGAAGCGAAACACTAACAGCCTATCCGAACGTCAAGTTCATGTCCCGATAACCTCTGTCAAGCATAGACACTCACATGTGCAGTTAGCGGCGGGATGGTCTCGCCCACTTCAATAGCGACTGCCATGTTTATGTATGCAATTGAGGAGCAGTGAAATAAGAAGAAGTTTCTTTCGTTAAGGTAGGGTATAAGAATATAAGGTACAGGTCTATAGAAGTTGTGAGTCAATCATGCTGTCCGGATTCGATTTTCAAACGCCGAGATATTTCGTCAACTCAGAGCTTTGCTCCGAGCTCGGCGGGGGCCTGCGCCACAGCCGACTTCTTTTCCGGCTTGTTGTGGCGCGCCCGCGACAAAATTTCGTGTCAGTTGCAAGTCGCTACAACACCACGAGCGAATTCGTGATGGCTGTTCCTACTACAAAACGACGGAAATTGAGCCACAGCCCTACTCCAGAGAGCGAAGATGTATCATTCTCGCCAGCATCGCCGCCAAATGCTCATGCGTCTGGGAGCTCGCAGGACAGCGACTTTGATGACGAAGAGAGTCCAGACAACGCGCGTGATGACTTTGGCATGAGCGAGGAAGAAAGCAGTGAAGAGAAGTCTGCAGACGAGACAGACAACACCGATCTTGAAGACGATGCTCAGACATCTGCGACGCGAACAGACGGACACAAAGACCAAGCCTCCAAAGCGCAAAAGAGTCGTGAGGGGAAGAGGAAGCTTATGCATAACCCGTTGTTGGATGGAGGAGTCTACAATGGCGAGATATACAAATCAAACATCTTCAAACTGCAATTGGACCGACTGCTACGAGATTCCAGGCAGAAGTCAAGCGCAAGGGTGGAATCGATAGACAAGGCACTGCGTATGGTAAAACAGATTATCGAGAACGCTTCGGATACTCCGCCGGTCTCTATCATCGATGCAGAAAAGGAATTGAAGAGGAGCCATGGAGTCGCCATACCATTTCCCAGTCCTCGGCCGCCCAAGGACGCAAAATATAAGTTGGAATTCAGGAAGCCTTCTCACATCAACGTTATCGGTAGCTATCCCGCTCAACTGGCCACCCAGAAGAATGGGCAGATCTCAGTCGATCTCATGATATCGATGCCAACTGCGCTCTTTCAAGACAAGGACTTTCTGAACTATCGCTATTTCTACAAGAGAGCGTACTACCTTGCTTGCGTCGCAGCGATCCTGAAGGGCGACAAGACTCATAAGCTACAAGTATCTTATGAGATGCTCCATGGCAATCAGTTGCTGCCAGTTGTAATAGTACACACCAATGAGACATCTGCACCCGCTGGGTTTTGCATTCGAATACTCCCATCGATTGCGGAATCCGTTTTCTCGGCGGAGAAGACGCAGCCCGACAGGAATTGTGTTCGACCGCAGCCTGGTCTTGATTCAGAGAAGCATAAGCTTGAACCTACACCATTCTATAATGCATCTCTTCGCATAGATAGCTCGATGACACATTATCTCAAGCTGATTCACCGAGCGTCCACGATTTGCGATGGATTCAGGGATGCCTGTAGCCTTGGGAGATTGTGGTTACAGCAACGCAATTTGAGCTCCGATATACACAGCATTGGCTTTGGCAACTTTGAATGGGCTGCTATTGTGGCTACGCTATTGCTGACAGAGAAGTCCCCAAGTGGCGTGTCACTGTCCCCAGGGTATAGCAGTTACCAGTTATTCAAGGCAACGCTTCAATTTCTGTCGTCACGAGACATCAGCCGAAACCCATTTCTGACATCGAGACTGGAATGTAAGTTCCCGAAAAATGGAACTCCCGTTTTCTTTGACAGCCAAGCTGGCATCAACCTATTGTTCCAGATGTCACCGTGGTCTTATAAGACATTACGGGACGAAGCGGCGCTCACAGTGAAAATGCTTGGAGACAACATTCACGACAATTTCGAAGCAACTTTCAAAATCAAGGTCGACCCGCTACTACTGAAGCACGACATAGTCATGAATGTACCTGTCGGTGCCCTGTCAAAGGCTGTCAATAGCAGCAGTCTAGATCCTCTCCCTCATCTATTCATCCACAAAGTCTATAGTCTGCTTGTAAGGGGATTGGGTGACCGTGTGTCATCTATTGCGATATATCCGCCCCACCCTTCACCATGGACGATCGACTCCGCGCGAGTCCAACAATATGTGAACACGACACTTGATGTTGGGTTCTCTGTACATCCAGTGCACATTGCAAGGACAATAGATCGTGGGCCATCCGCTGAAGACAAGCAAGATGCTGCAGCGTTTCGAAAATTCTGGGGCGAAAAGGCCGAGCTTAGAAGATTCAAAGATGGTAGCATCGTTGAGACACTCGAATGGTCAGCCAAGCCTGAAAGTGGTACGATTCTTGAGCAAATCGTGTTGCACATCCTTGAGAGACATGTTGGCAAGACTGTGGCAACGGAAGTGAAGTTCTCTGGGGAGAATTTTGGTAAGCTTCTGCCAGGTAGTGCGCCGCACCCCAGTATTGCTCCATTCAAGCCCATCATGACAGCCTTTTCGACACTAGAACGTGATCTGCGAGGCCTAGATGAGCTCCCCCTGCAATTCAGACATGTGCTCGCGGCGTCGTCGGGTCTCAGCTATAGTTCCGTGATGGCACCGCTGTCTAAAGAGCACGACGTAGCCGCGCAGCCACTGGATGTGATTATAGAGTTTGAAGGGTCTGGAAGGTGGCCTGACGAAATTCCAGCCATCCAGAAGACGAAGATTGCCTTTCTTCTGAAAATTGGTGAGCTGTTTGAGCAGAAAGCCGATGGGACGACGACACGTCTTGGACTGGATAATCAAGAGAACAACATGCTAAACCAAGCATATCTGGACATAATCTACTCGACGTCTGCTGCATTCCGCCTCCGTATCCGTCTCGATCGAGAACAAGCCACCCTGGAACGAGTCAAGGCCAACAAACTGACGGACGCAAAACAACGTGAGATATACTCTCAAGCATTAGCAGTATACAAGCGCCATTCGTTGGTCAGTCCGTCGCACGTGCAGGCACTCCAGACTCTAAGCACACGTTATCCAGCCCTGTCGCCATCCATCAGACTCGTCAAGCGGTGGTTTGCGGCCCACTTGCTCACATCTCACATTCCTGAGACTGTGATAGAGCTGCTTGTTGTGCGAGCATTTCTCCAGCCGTTTCCATGGGACACGCCTTCGAGTGTATCCACTGGCTTCGTGCGAACGCTGTACTTCCTTTCCCGCTGGGACTGGCGCGAAGATCCACTCATCGTAGACCTCTCTGGAGACATGACCAGCGATGAATTCGAGGCAATCGAAGCAGACTTCAAATCGCTTAGAGCCAAGGACCCATCGATGAATAAGGTAGTGTTGTTTGCTGCTTCGAGTGTGGATCGAGCTGGCACCACGTGGACCGATCAAGGGAGCCCTCCCCGAGTGGCAGCGTCACGCATGACAGCTCTTGCGAAAGCAGCCACGCAAGCCGTTCTAGACCCACTCGTGAAGCTCAACGTGAAGTCTCTCTTCACCTCGTCTCTCAAGGACTACGACTTTGTCATCCACCTACACGCCAAATACACGCGCGCAGGCCGGGAAAAGAGCGTGACTCTCGCCAACGGCCAATTCAAGAATCTCCAGCTGCAGGCCGCCAGTCTGCAAAACACCAAGAACATTGGCTACGACCCTGTCGCCGCGTATGTGGAAGATCTCAAATCCCTCTACGGGAGCTGTGCCGTTTTCTTCCACGACAACAGCAATGGTGGGAGGGTCATTGCGGGTCTCTGGAACCCGGCTGTGGTGGGCAGAAAACACTGGCGAGCCATGATGCTCTACTCTACCATCCCGAAGATACCGAGGGATGACGAGAATGGGATGAGTTCGTCTGTCAACGTGGAGGCTATATTGAGTGAGATGGCAAGGCTGGGTGGGGATATGGTTAGTAAGATAGAGCAGCAGAAGACCTTTGCTGGCGTTGAGTAGGTAGGGCAATACGTATGCTAAGACACAGCGCTGTTGCCGTTCACTGGTCTGCTTCCATGTCAAGTGCCCTGTATAGAGCAGAGCTGCGATGAGGTGGACGAGCCAGACGGAGTTCGTTCGAGAGTTTGGGTGACTATTGTCTAGATATCTATTCCCAGGGCAGCGCGTATTTTCGTGGAATCATATAAATCATTCCCCAGCCTTAAGCCTTAAATGGTGGAGCTGCGCAAGCTAACCGGATGTGTTCTAGACGAGATATGGCGTTACTTCGGATGGATTGGGTATATGTTGGTATCCATTGCAGTTGTCGATTCGATGAATCTCTCCATCACATCCCATCAACTATAATGACAATATATGTGAATGATATCTTCAAAGTTATATCACTGACGAGTATATAGCCGTCATGTGCTCTGTTTAGCGTCTCTTACGACTAAGGCATAGCAAAAATCCCAACGCGCATGATTAGCCTTATTCACCTCTCTAACAGAAGGCATCCAATATACACACACACATACATGCAAACCCAGCCTACTGACACCGTATCCGTACAAAGCGAACCATCTCACCGTATGCCTACCACCACTGCCATAAGTCCAACACCAACTAACCCTACCTCACAGCTGCTAACGTGATTTACATCGGCGTCAATCATACCTACTATCCAATCACTCCTACAAACACCCCCAAAAATCCCCAATGGCAACAAAAGCAGCACCCCAAACCTACCGCTTCCTCACCACAGCGCAGGTAAACCAGCTCCACCGCGTGGCCCTGCACCCGCGCAGCACCAAGCCCACCCAGCCCACAATGCTGGCATCCGCCGTCGCGTCGCCCGTCAACGTGCACCACTACGAGCGCGACAAGACCGTCTTCCAGCTAGCTGCCGTGCTGGCGGAGAAGCTGATGTTGAACCATGCGTTTCAGGACGGGAATAAGCGCACGGCGCTGCTGGCGGCGGATATGTTTCTGCGGGTGAATGGGGTGAGGTTGGGGTTAGGTGTGGATAGGGATGGGGAGGGGGTGTATGGGTTGAGTAGGGCGCAGGTGGATGTTACGACGAGGCGGTGGGGGGTGGATGATTTGGCGCGGTATTATGGGGGGATTGCGAGGCCTGTTGGCGGGGAGAAGGAGGGGGAGGAGAAGGAGGAGTAGGAGGAGTTAGTAGAAGACACGTCGTGAAGTGTTGAGTGGAGTGGAGTGAAGTGGGCATACAGATGCTCTTTCGGTCGCGCGTGCTACATATCCTTGAGCTGCTCGAGGCATGGTCCGAGTTCGCGGATGGAGTCGCGGAGATGGCGTGTGAAGGTCTCTGTACAAACTATTAGCGAATCTCTCGTATAAAGCATTCATTCTCCCCTCAGTAAATACGCACCGTCTTCCGTCCCCGTGAGCACAAAGGTATGCGATCGCCCATACATATACAACGCCGCCGGACTCGTGCTCGTCGCATTCGCATTCCTCTGTCGCGGCAAGTCGCGCGGCAGGATAAGTTGTGGCAGCGCCGACGAAGCTATTTCTGAAATCTCAGAAACTGTCCATATATGAAGAGATGCTTCGCGAGATCATACAACCCGTATGCCGTGTCCCCCCAAAAGAAGTACAAGAAAAAAAAGGAAAAATCCGTACATACCATGCGCAAAATGCCGCGTATCATGGTAGAACACCAGGGGCAGAACACCAACATCAACATCAACATCAACATCAGTATCCAAACCATCCGCCTGGCCCCCAGCAAGCGGGAAAACGGCATTCCGAAATGCGAACCCGATGTCTGACGGGACGATGGCGAGGGCCTGATGCGGATCGCCCATGAAGACGTCTACGCCTGTGCGCACTGGGGTTCCCTGGCGCAGCGTGAGGAATTGGGCGTGTTGTTCCTGTTCCTGTTCCTGTTGTTGCTGATGTTGGCCCTCATAGGAATGAGTAGACGTCCATCGTCGCGTCAATATAGATATACGCGCATGATGTCCACGAGCACGAGCAGCGAGATGGCTTCGCGCGAGACAGCAGCGTGTGGGGACGAGCATTGTCGTCGATGATGAATCAGTCAAAGAGCGGACGGAATGACTCGATGAATGGATAACCACAGCCGCTGATGAAGCATCGGGGCCGAAGCACAAAGAATGAATGAATGAATGGATGAATGAATTCCTGGATGGACAAAAGATTGAATCCATGATACAATCCCCGACACGACGTCGCAGATCAAACAAGTCCCCTCGCCCTCACCCGCCACGCCTTGTGCCTGATCTGCGCCCCCCTCTCTCTCCTCTCCTCACCCTGCCTTGCCGGCTTGCTTTACCCCCCTGGATCTGCACACCAGTAAGACACTATAAATAGCCCTCGCATTCTCAGGTTGACCGGTTTAGTGAGAGCGAATATGTAGCCATGCGGTGCGGTGCGGATTGTGATGCGGTGTAATTTGCGGCGCTCAGCATGCGACGCGGTGGTGATTCGTCCAAGGGTCTGTCTGTCTGTCTGTCTGGGGTAGAAGTATTAGTTAGACGCCTTGTTAGATAGGATAGGATCAGCCCGTCAACAATAAAGAGACCGTCAAAACTTGAAAAGAGAGCATAAAGGCGGATGTGTGATGGTATGCGTGGCATGGCATGGCACGCCGAGTGAATGCACACACACACACCACACCCCCCTTCTGCCTGGATCAACATCAAACAGTAGTCAGAGCATCGAGTTTTGGATGCGCGCGGCCCCAAGAAGCCTTGCGACGCGGTGGAGGAGGATGCGACAGTTCTTATACGGTCTTGGCGTGTGTCAGGTTGAAGGCGGGAAGTTTGATGATGATGATGATTGGGGAGAAAAAGGCAAAAATATGAGGGCGGCGGAAAAAACACCGGAAAGAGGGGAGTGATAAAAATGTATATATGTGTGCGACGCGCGGGTTTGGTGATATTTTCTTCTTTGGTGAATTTTTCTTCACGATTTTTTTTCCTGGTGTGACTATTCTTGTATTGTCTACTACTAATATTATATCCATCCATATTCTGAAGGGCGTTCTGGGCGCGCGCTCTCGGCTTACAGGCTTGCTTGTATTGACGACTAGAAGCTGAAGTGAAAGAGAAGGACCTCCCCTCCGATAATATCTCACACGGGCTTTAACGCAGGCTGAGCATCACTGAACGCTGGATCGAGTCGCTCGTTTACATCCTACGAAACCCAGAATTATCCTGGTCTTTGTTCGCGCCGCAAGACACCGCCGCTCGCTCGCTCACTCATTATTTACCCGCCATACACAGCCGCGCGCGCGTGAGCGGATCGTCAGTCTTACTATACGCCCCTGTGCCACAGCGCATCCCCAATCATTGTTCCCACTACCCATATATCAACCAGCCAGCCAGCCAGCCAGCCATGGCACAACCACTGCATCTCTACCCCACAGGTTCCCGTCGCATACCCCCATACGCGACACCCTCACAGCCGGCGCCTGTATTCGCAGCCCCAGTCATGAACCTAGGAAGCAATATGACGAGAGCGGCGAGTCCGAGCTACAACTATCGCGTCCCGAGCAGAGATCTGGGATTTGACAAACAGGACACTTTCGGCGGTGGCATCAAGACGATGCATTTGGTACAACAGTATCGGTATGACGAGCCATGTGTGGATAGGTATGCGAGTGGGAACGGTATGGAAGAGCGACCGCCGGTATATGCGCAAAGTGTGGAGAGCGAGGAACAGATGCGGGCGTTGAATGGACGAGATCAGGTACGGCCTTCCCAGCATCTCCCAGATACCAACCGACGAAAGGTCCTAACCACCATATCCTAGCGTCTCAAACGGCACATCCGCGTCCTACGCTTCGTATCACGCATCCTCGCCTTCGTGGTGTCCGTTCTCGTGTTTGTGCCCATCACCATAACCCTCGTCACCTTCCTGCGCACCAACGACATCAGCCGCGTCGTCACCATCGCCAGCCCCGGCACCGCGCCTCAGACCGTCTCCCGCACTGCGTGGGCGCAGAACAGTACCACGTGGCCGACGTACATGTACTTTGGCACCGCCGCCGTGTCCCTGCTTCTCAACCTCTTCATCATGATCGCATATCTCCGCACCGACGTGCGCACTGCAAACCGAACAGCCTATGTCGCCACCACATTCAGTTGGGTCGTAATGGTCGGCAATGCGGTCGTATGGGCCGTGGCTGCGAGTCTGTATCGCCAGCAGAAGAAGAACGATGACCTGTGGGGCTGGACTTGCAGCTCGGCCGCGCAGGCGATCCAGAAGGTGTTTGAGAATGAGGTCAAGTTTGAGCAGCAATGTAATATCCAGAGTTTCAGTTGGTATGCGGGAATAGTACAGGCGTTGTTGGCCATCTTGACGATTGTGGTGTTGGTGCTGGTTGTACGGAGGAGGGAGACGAAAAGGGGGCTGGAACGAGGCGATAGTGCAGAGGTGCTGTTGGCGGATAAGAATTAGCTGTTGGTAGAATACAACGCTGCGCATGGTGTGGCAAACGGCGTTAGGTGTGTTGTCTTCTGTACTTCTTAAGCACCTGCTGTCGTCGATCTGCGACAAAGTCGCGATCTGCAACGTGTAAAGTTAGAATGCTGAGCACGACTGCGACACTAATGAAGGTCGTTTGACCCCGTTGCTCCATTCACATGATCATGCATCCTTCATCAAAATGCTCCCCGTATTCGTCCACACCAGCTTGATACTCATTGCTCTTCTGCTTGGCCTTGACCTCATTCGGAAAGTATTCCTTTAGAAAGTTGCTCAGTGCTGGATCGATGTTGTCCGTGTTGGCTTGCAGCAACACCTTCTCCCTGCACAAGGGGCACATGGTCTTCTTTTCGTTTTGCATGACGACTAGGCAGCGAATGCAAAAGACATGCGAGCAAGCTAGCCTCACAGGCCGCCAAGTAATATCGCAGCACACTGGACACAGATAGTCATCAAGCTGCGGCACAATCGCCAGAAGATCTGTTGTGACCTGAAAACACACGGCTTGGGCGATATCGCGGGATAGTGTCTTCGCAGGCGGTGCGAGTGCAAACGTCCCGTTGACATTGAAGGAGGTGCGCTTGTCAAACTTCTTGAGGATTTTCATGAGTGCCATGTGATTCAGCTCCTGGAAACTGAGAGTCTTTAAGATTTCAGAGTTGATGGCGAAGAAGCGCTCGAGTGCCTGGACGCTTTCCTTTTTGCGGAATTGCGACGCAAGACCGGCATCTTTAACTTGCTTTACGAAGAGCTGATAGTTTTTACTGGCCTGTGCATAAGAGTGCGCACCGTGGTCTTGTTCATGCGTCGCAAAGAAGATCTGGCTCTCGAGGTAGAGCTGGAAGATTTGTCGCCACTGATTGATGTCGGATTTTGCGATCTTGCGACTGGGTCTGGCGACTTTGGACACAGCTTTGCTCAGGTCATGTACTTCAGACTGCAACGAGGTTTCTTGCTCAGTCTGCAGTGATTCGAGAGCATTCAGCTCTTTATGAAGGATGTTGAAAAACTCCGAGTCCGACGTCAGTGCTATCTCCACCATGCGATGCGGCTGAGCTTCACCGCGATCGTAAATCGAGGGAGGCTGAACAGCACCATCCGGTGCTGTATCTACAATCTTGACCTCGGTCAACTTCTGAAGGACAGCCTGCTCGTGAAGGTATTGGAGTGTTTCGGGAGTGAATCCAAAGTCTAATGGCTCGCCCGTCGCATCGTCGACGGCTATGAGGAGTTTTGGATGAAACGGTGTCTCTGGAGGCCTGCTAGAGATATTGTCGTCATGCCCGTCGTTGAGAGAGTATTGGACCTGTCTGTCCTTCTGCTGCACACTCCGAGTCTTCTCTGCACTCTGTAGTAGCCGTTTCAGCGTCTCAATGTCCAGGCCGATCTCTGCTAGTTCCTTCTCGACACGCTTGATGACTTTCTTGAGCTGCCGGTAGGATATGGAGGTGTCGATCCAGTGTTGGGGATAGCCATCATTCTCAAGGTGGTCCTGATAGACCCGACCGAACTTCATGATGATGATAGGCGCACCACCACCACCACCTGTCTGTGCACGCGTAGGGCTGAGTCGGAGATATGTAGGGGGCTGCCTAGTTCGCCCACGTGGAGGGGTAGAGATCAGGGACAAAAATAGATTTGGCGGAAAACTGTGCGATCAAGGAAATGAAAACCTGGGGTATATGCGCAAAGGACGAAACAGAAAGCCCGAGAGAAGTGGAGAGGGCATAGCGCGCCAGAAGGAGAGTGTGAAGCGGGCGGAGGGAGTGTTTTTGTAGACTTTGATCGCGAAAGAGCTGGACCGGCCGAAATCGCCACAGAAAATTTCTGGCCCCGGGCGGTCACGATGAAAACCCTTGTCTGCCCACATGACACACGGAATGGATGTCATTTTCCAGCTCTGACTCGACGCACGATGAGATTTATAGAGGATATGGCGAGGAGGCGGACGAGTGTAGAGTGATATTGTTGGTAAGTGATGTCGTGTTGTTGTTGTTTTATATGGCACAGGGACTTCGGGTGGAAGATGGAAGATCGTATTGAAACCTCAGGCACCAAGGCACCCAGGCACTAAGGTAGCCAGGCATCAAGGCATCATGGCACTAAGGCACTAATACACTAAGGCATCAAGACACCAGTACTAAATGATTAGTCAGCCGCACACCAAGCTCCCAGTCTACAATTCGCTTCACCCACCCATATTACCTCGTCTGCCCACGCGTCAACAACACTTGAACACACGCCGGTATGCTCGTCAACGACCATGCCAAGGTCAGGACGTATCAGCGTCAACGATGAGTCCACAGAGCATGTCGCTGATCACTTCACTCGCTAGACGCTGACAAGTTGACGGACGGCTCTCACAGCTCGAACACGTCCCCAGTGGTCTTTACTACCCCCTCTACAGACCACGCAGAGACGGACATCTTCTTGATCAACTCAAGCTCTGACATCATGCCAAATCTCGCGCCGCAGCTCATACACCCTCCCCATAGTCATACATCGTGTGCCGCAAAGCGAGGGTGGAGCTGACAGCAACAGTGCTGAAAGATCCTGGAGTCAGTCAATCGGGCTTGAAAGATGCAGTAGAACACCCCTTGAGGTAAGATAATCTTTAGACTTGTGTGAAAAATTGGCGGGGGCAGAGCGGAAGATGATTAGAACTCGGCCTCCGACGAGCGTTATGATAGATCTTCAGCCAAGAGTCTACTTCTCGAGATTCGCAAAATGCATCTCACAGCATTACGACGACTTATCTGCGGCTGATACAAGTTCTATCTCACGGAGCGGCTGGAAGAGAGACAGCACAGACATCCGGATATTCAGAGACATGCCTGATTTCTAATCTGTACATCATCTGCAAGTCGCCCAAAAAGCTACTGCTAAAGACGTCTTTCTTTTCTTCTGTCCTGCCGCCAACACGGCTGAAGACTAGGAAGATTGTGACGCTCACTGGTGTCGTATCAGGGTTCTTACCAATACATCCCGTGTCTCACGCGTGCACGGCTGGCTGGCTGGCTAGCCCCACAGGAGTCCAACTGAATTGCCAACATGTGGTGATGTGCTTCCACTTGGCTCACAAACCTCGGCCGGCTGTGATGAGTTTGGAGTCACATTTCTACTCCGCACATTTCCAAGCATGTTGTGGGGCATGGACGTAACTTAACCATGGGACTCTAATCACCGAGTCGGCGAGCATAGCCACCGCCAAGCATCTCCGCCAGTTTGTACTAGAACCGCTAAGTGAGCCTCGTAACGGCATTGTGGGACTGCCATGGCCGGCGCATCGAACAGGTGCGTACAAAGCTGTAATGTGACATACATCTGGTCTGGGAGCGGTGTAAAGGCCGAGATTGCTATTACACGCGATGAACGGAAGATAATTGTACTGCAGCTGCCCGACTGCTGCATGATACCATCGTGGTCTGGATCGCTGCCAGCCCGCAGGAGGTTGAATGCATGGTGCATCGTTGGGCTGAAAGGAAACAGGTCATGCATCATCCAGATTGCAGAGCAGTACACACTGTCGACGACATGGATCGGTGCAGGAGAATTAAATGTCACGATCGAAATCGCAATTTTCAGGCCCTCCGAAGCGCCGAATCTGATCTTATCAGACCCGACATCTCCGCAAGACCATCCTGACTGCCCGCCCGCCCGCCACTTAACCAAGCGAAAAACGCCTCTCCCACGATGTTCGCTGCACGTTCGCATCAGCTTATCTTGCATAGCTGAAACCAATCGACTGGCAGTAGCAGCATCACCACGGCACAAAAACAGCTTACGTGCCGAGCGAGACCCACCACTATGGATTCCTCGCGTTCCGCCAGTTGGGCCTTCCTCCTCTCCGCGCCCAGCATAACGCCAAGTCTGGGCATCCCGCTCGGTCAGAAAGCCAGGATCTTCCCTGCCTCGTAAGCGCCAACCGTCTTGGCAGCCTCATCTCATTCCCTTTCTTGATCGCTGCTGGGGTCTATGGTGGAAGAGGCGCCTTTTCCGTCTGGAACAAGGCGCCTCTTGGGATCCCGGCCGGGAGGGCGTCGTCGATCCCGCCAAACAACTTTGAAAGTTTCCCCTTCCTCTTTTTCCCTCCCCCCTTGCAATTGTCTGCCACATCTATATCCATATGTATTACAACCGTCAGGTCGTCTTCCAAAGGATGCCCTAAACCACGCCAAGGCTCCCTTTCCTACCCTTGCACATTGTTTCGCTGTGATTATGATGCATCCATCCTAGTCGACTATATACTGCGTCCCACCACGCATCTACTGTAATTAAATGTCTTATCGGGTGATGGATGAGAATCAGGGAGCGCGATGCGGACCCGGCTTGCTCCGCGCCAAGACAAAGGAAGATTCCTCCCCCCCAAGGCCCCTTTCGGCTGGTGGAATTTCCGAGTTGCAAGTTGGCAATATTAATCTTCCTATTAGCCGGCGCTGCTTATGGTGACGTATCGATTTCTTGGTGAGGAGCAAGCAATACTGTATGTACAGAGACAGACAGCCCTGGTGCGAGCGCATGATTAGCTGCCGCTGTAGCTGTAGCTGTAGTCGTCGCGGTCTGTCGCCTCGTGTAACGGACTCGGGTCTAGAACAGCCAGGTCACTCTGTTGTACTAGGTATGGATAGATGGATATGTGCATGTGTGCATGTATGTATGTATCTGTGTATGAATGTATGTATGTGTATATGCATACATGCGAGCCAGCCCTCACAGCCCAACGCATATTATTCCAGCACAGTACGAGTATCAAACAGCTCGGTCCTGGTCTTGGTTTGGGCTGGCTTTGGGGACGCTGCACGACGGGGACCCCCCGCGACGATAAATTAGTCGGTTTGCTAAGATTATAATGGATCATGACGTGGCGCTGGGCAAAATCTAGGTATGTAGCGGCTTTGATCTGAGAATATATTACATGTGTAAGTAGTAGTCGGCAATGTCGCACGTGCAAATTGTTGGGTTGGGGGACGGATGGATGTCGCACGTGGGGCGGTAGATGATAATACGAAATTAAAGATAATCATCGTTCGAAACGGAGAAGGGAAGTGAAGAGTTTGTCCAAAATAACGCGCGATTGAAATGCGTCTATGCTATGTATGTATACTAACTAATCCGAGATCCATCTCTCTATAATGAAGCTCGATTCGTGATGCAATGTCTAGACCTGCTACTGCCCTCATTACCACCAGTCAACTAGACCAGATAGCTGACTCTCTCCATATATCTGCTAGAGCCAGAGCAAACACAGAAATCTCCCAAAGAAATAACTCCATTCCAGACCTGACCTGAGAACCTTGAGAACACTTCCTAGTTCCAGTCGTATAATGCATCCCTGCCGATCCAACGGCTTCGGTAAATTCGTGTATCCCTTTCCCTCAAACGCCCATACATCCAGAGTTACAAATGCTCGGAATGCAACGTAGAAACCCAGTATCCAATGCGCGGCCGTTTGTCGTAATGATGATGATGATGATGATGATGGTGATGGTGACCGAAATGCCGTCATGCAGCGGCTTCAAGGTGTCGTCGGTTGTGGTTCGTGTTCTCCGTCGTCTCATCCTCGTCGTCCTTGTTCTCCTCGTCGACCGATCGGCGTGGAGTCTGCACAGCAGTGAGCGTGCCGCTGGTCATGGTCATGCTCCTGAGAACATTCGGATGGCCCTCGACATCGTCGCCGACGATGGCTCCCTCGCTCAGCTTCCTCTTGCGAATTTCGCCGTTAAGGAACCAGCGGGACAGGCCCATCAGCAGTGCGGAAAGCACGAAACAGACGCCGGCCCAAAGCTGAACAGTTAGGTAGTCGTTGAAGGATTGGACGAGAGCGCCGGCGGCAATGGGCCCGATGAGTGACGGGATTGCCGCAGCGGTATACATCATGCCGACCCATTGCCCGAGACGGGATTGCTGGGCGCCGGACTGCTCGAGGATGTAGGCTGTGGAAGCTGGGGGCAGGCCGATGACTGTGCCTGAGAAGATGCCGAATATGACGACGAAGCCGATGGCGCCGGCTGTGTTGTTGATCAAGGTCCAGAAGCAGAGGACCAAGATGGCGATGACAGATGTAGCGACGATGTGCAGGTTCAGAGCGCCCATCCTGCATGTGTGTTAGTATAACATCATAAAGCACGCAGAGTTAGAGACATACCAATCACTCAGGAATGCAGCTCCAAGACGTCCGATCGTGCTAGAGGCATTCATGACTGCCAGAAGATAGAAAGTTCGGATGGCATCGCCAGCAACCTCTTCTTCACCCAGGTCGATATTTTGAAATCCACCTGGAACTCTGTCCTTGACACCAAGTCCTTCTGAAGCGGCCCACTACACAGTACGTTAGACTGTAACAGTACTTGACAGTTGCAGAAAACTCACCTCCTCGAGATTGAAGAATACTGGATAAAATCCCAGAAATAGCATAGAGATCGACGCCGTAAAGAACACGTACGACCTGTTCTTGAATGCATTCTTGTCCACCCAGACCTTGCTGTCAGTCCAGCGCTCGGGCTTGCGCAAGTGCCAAGCAGGATTGGGTCGAGCGAAGATGAACGAGAAGAGCAGCGTCGCCGCAAACACGGCGGCGACATAGCGCACAGCATTGTTGAAGCCGACCTGGATCAGGAGTTCTTTGATCATAACAGGGTAGATAAGACCAGCTGCATGTGGCGGTCAGCCCTGAGCTTGGCAAATGATAAAGAATGCAGCCATTGCTTGGCGTACATCACAGACTTTTTTTCTTGGGGATGCCAGGAAGGAAAGAAGATGAGGCTAGGACTTACAGATACTGGCTCCTGACGCCACAATACAGATAGCAAGACCCTTCATGCGCGGGAACCACGTTGAGCAAACTGTAGAGCGAAGTGTATCAGCATCCAGTCAGACCCGTGGTCGGGAAGAAGGAACTTACTCTGTGAGCTTGAGACAAATAGACAGCCCATCCCACACCCGGCGATGAAGCCTTGGGTGAGCCATACGAGACCGTAGTTACCCTCGTTGTATCCGTCCCCGCCTACGAAGCCGAGAGTGAGCATGCCAACGAAAGTGAGCAGTCCGCCAACGCCGAGAAGTTGTCGGCTGTATCCTGCATCCAAGAGTCGGCCAACGATTCCGGATAGACCAAGCACACAAAAGCACTGTGTTGCACCGATGAGATTTTGAAGTATGTCATTCGAATCTGCTAGTAGATGTTGCTTGTAGTATGAGAGGTAGGTTCCGGTGGCATTGACATTGCCCCAGCTGTTGAACATGAGGAAAAAACACCCGGCGAGACAAGCCCAGGCTCGCCATTCTCTAGGGATCTTTGGCTGGTCTTCGATAGCAACATCACCCCTCGGTGTGCTTTGCTTCTCATTGTCCCCTCGAGACATGATCGATGGCGACTTTTGTGCAGCAAAGAGCGTGGTATAATGTCAAGCGACGCGTAGTATGTGACAAATTCGGGAGTCGATATAGAGACGACGGGGAAGAAGTGGGTATGGAGAACGTGGGTCGAAGGTTAGTCCACGGAAAGGGAAAAGTGACCTCCTTTATTTATGAAGAGCCAGATCTTGGGACACCAAAGGAATGAGTAGTCTTTGCTGGCCTCAATACCACCATTAACTAGCCCAGCATTTGCCCTGTTCAACATGGCCAATTAGACAGCGAAGATACTGACGTGTGGGGTGCGACAAGCTCTGCGTCAGCGGTGCTTTTCACCGTGCGCCCAGAGATCCAGGACTCGTCGCCGATTGTTGACATTAGGGCCAAGGCAGCAAGGAGGCAAAGCGATCTACAGCGCCAAGATGTGCCAAGCAGTTCTCGCTGAGTTTCGGGACATTCAGGTCCACGCTGAGAAAGAGGCACAACAGGACCCACGGTGAGCAGTACCGAAGAAGCATAAGCTCGGGATTTGGATTGTCCATCACTCAGCATATCAAGAGGCTTAGATATCCATTTCAGGCGGGACGGACTGACGAAGACTCTCGAATCCTGATAAGCAGGGAGCAGACAGATCCGTCCGGACGGAAGAGGGACCTCCCGCCCACGCCCATCAAGCCGCAAGCCTTGTTGTTGCACAAGCCTTGTTGTTGCACAAGCCTTCAAGCCTTCAAGCCCTGGCGGCGTCGACAGTCGAGCCGAAGTTTAAGCAACCCCAGCGCACCTGGCTAGGCCATCTTCGAGGGAGTATGGACCGAAGAGCCATAGTGCTCCGTACCAAGAGCAGGCTATAATATAGCAGTTGCAGCATTCGGCCGAATGATGTTTGTATACCTGGAGTAGTGTGCTGCACGAAGACGCGGGGTTTGGTGTTGAGGTCTTCAAATTCATTTTGGGCAGTGGAGCGGACAGACTTGGCAACGCTCCACTCTGGAGTCTGATCTGACTCGGTCAGCTCCCCGCTTACAGCAGCAGATGAACATGCATGAATGTGCCGCAGAGGGTGGAAGACGATTTACACGCCTACCGACGGGTCGCACGTAAGCCCGACTTATCTTTCCCGCACCCCGGGTTGAAACCACAAGACGATGCTTTGGGCTACCTGGCAAGTCTCTGTGGTCATGAGCCGTGGCCTCGTCGCGGAGACCTTGACAGCAGGAGTACCGAATGTCGCTTGGTCACTACATCCATAGTAGCTGCTCGTCACCCCAGTCGTTTCTCCAGGAAGTGCTATGTCCGACTCTGGGTCTAGACATTGCGCTGGCGGCCGAATCTGCGCAGCGGGATCTCATCACGTTGGGGGCGCTCTGATAGAACGTGTTTCACAACATCGGCCAAGGCGGCTATGCTGTTTGAGCTACGCAATCGGGCTGGAGACTGAGTGAGATTCGGCTCCTCTGACTTCCGCCGATGTGTGTCGATGACCAGTGCCGCGAGTACCTTGGCGCTGCTCACAAATGTTTACCCCTTGGCAGCGGACAGGCAGCCGGGCAGCCGTGCGCCGTGCCCATACACCATCATATAGTACACTCCAGCTTGCACACACCTCCAGGCCAATGACGAGCAGGAGAGTACTCATGCATGGACCGTGTTGTTGCTTTTGCTGCAACGTGAGCGCTACCCAACATGTATTTGAATCCTGCCCAATCTTTGTGACCTAGGACACGTCAATCAGTACCATATGTTCTGGAACATTGCTCAAAAGCAATGAAAGCTGCCCCTGGCTTTTGCCAATGTAGGACTGGTATAATATCGTGGCGGCGATAGCTTATCTCCATGTTTGACCTTTCAAAGCAGTTTCAGAGCAGGCCGAAATCCCGAAGCTGGAGCTGCCGGTGATATGATCAAGACGGTGATATGAGTCCAATCCAATGATTTCGTCATAGTGACTCCAGTGACGCGTGCCATAGGCGCCTTGGCAACAGGACGAAGATATGTACTAAATGTAAAAGCAATCTGCACGGACTTACCTTGATAACCACTTGAACCTGCTCTTGTTCTCAACTAATTATGGTACGTTTACTTTTGTCTCAAATTAGGCAAGGCTTAATGGTCACTGTGCCATACCTCCACAATGTCGTCGCGTTTCCAAACATATGCAGCCATGAACGAATCAATGATTGCAGATGACGGTGCCATGGAGAAAACAAAGGTATCCATGGTGTTATTACGCCGTCTGGACAGCCAGTATTATATCCATTCTGCATACAGGAGTGTGGCTGGTGGTATAGGGTGCATTCCGTCCAACCGACGCCACACTGTGACGATTTCGGAGCTTTTGAAGGCATGATGTCATCATAAAGAACTCACGAGCTCCAGTCATGAGCAGTGCAGCAGCCTCTCTTATGTCAAAAAGGTTGTAATTTGTCGTCGTGCCATTGTGACTAGAGGTCTTCACGAAGCGACAGGAACAGCGCAGTAGGTTTCCCGGACAGTAATAAGCACGGAGCGGCTGACCGAAATCGGCAAACATTCCCTCAGCAATTGCCACCGACCCAGGGCAGAGGCAATTTGACGCTGAAGCAGTGGGCGAACGCGTGCGATTCGTTGCAAACAAGAAGAACAGGAAATCTATTCTCCTCCATCGTTGAGTGTCGCGAGAGAACATTTTCCGTTTTGAGCGATGTGAGGGACAGACACATGGACCGAAAAAGGGAAAAGCCAACACAGCCAGCGGCAGAAAACTGGGGGCGTTGGGGCCTCGCCGCCTCCCAGACACCGGCGACGAGCTAAACACCCTCTCTCTCCCACTCTGCTTTCGCGGCAGCATTTTCCTAACTCGTCTTATAGGAGGTTTGTGTCGCCCCTTGTTTCCCAGAACAATCGTCGTTCATGAGTCCAAGTTGTGGGCCGTGGGACAGGCACAACCGAGGATGGCGCTGTGCTGTAAGCCCGAGCTGCTCAGTCTTGTACCGTACCGCGTGTGGAGCGGCGTCGTGGCAGATGATGGAGACGCGGCCGCTGTGCATATTCGTGGGAACAGACGAGCCTGAAGCATGATGTAGTCAATTCCAAACGGAGAGTGAAGTTCAATGAGGATGTCAAGTTGGACTTTGCTGAGAAGCTTCATTGGGATTTCCATTGACCTGTCTTCTGTGCGATCTTGCTTACGTAGCAAAGCGTAATCTAACCTTACGTGATCAGAACAGGTAATCTATTCACCAGTATCGTTAGACTGCCCAGTCTGGCATCGAGCTATCATCATCATCGTCACCATTATCACCAACATCATCTTCATCGTCGCTCTCTCACAGACGCTCCATCACTTGAGGTAGGCAGGTGATTCAGATTTGATCTCTACCAGTCTTCTCTCGCCAACCAATCTGCTGGCTCAAACCATCCGTCACAGTAATCGAGTCTGGAACGATACCAACTCATCCGCCACAGTCCCCACATTGTTGAAGCATACACATCCACACACCGTCCGGGTTGCTTTAATTTAACATTCGGGCTAGCATGACGAGCATTGTGCGGCTGGAAACTCTACCGACTGAATTGCTCGAGAGCATCTTTTCTTACTTGCCTCCAGAGTCAATTTTGGCATTCCAGTATACCTGCAAACGAATAGCGTCAATAGGCAACGAGCCAAGTCTATGGAAACGTCATTGTGAAGAAGGCTGGCGCTATTGGCATCCAAAGCATGACATTGTCTCGTTGCTACGAGCCCCAGTAGACACCGTAGACTGGAGGGCCTTGTTCCGGCGGCGAAAGGAAACCGATCGCTTCATTTCCCAGACTCTGAGCAGCATACTCGCATCGCAGCAGGCTAGAAGTCTGAATACTAAGAAGATCGTTGAACTTGGCTATGACGCGAAAGAGGAACTTCTTCGCCAGTGTAAGCCGCCCATTGATTCAGAGGATTTTTTAGCGAGGAAGTACTATAGCTCGGCGGCTCTAAATTGCATACATCGCTCTGTTGCAATCCAGGAATGGCTCAAGCTACGCAACGCGTGCGACGTCCCTTTGGAAAATGCTCTGGCTGCATTCGACATGTTCGTCCTAGGCAATGAGAGCGCCGATATCCAGGAAGTCGCGCAAACGCTCGACAGCCTCGCCGCTGAGTTTCGCACCATACACCCGGATCATGGCGAGTTGAGCACACGACAGCGAGCAGTCACCCTGGCGAACTTTCTTCGTTTGCAGAGTTTCTGTGGGGTCAATGATGAATCTTACAAGAACATGGAGAACAACTTTATCGGTCTCGCCCTGCGCGATCCACAGCACGAGGCTCTTCCACTGATCACCGTTGCGATCTTTTGTGCTGTTGCTAGACGTCTTGGCCTCGATGCATCCTGTTGTGGCTACCCATTTCATATATACGCCATAGTCAGCGCGCCAGACGAACAAGACCTGGATGGCAAACAAACGAATCGTTCAGACGCCAAGCCGATCCGCCCGAGAATATACCTGGACCCCTTCCGATCGGACGTTGAGATATCCGAGCACCAACTCAGGCGTACCTTAGACTCAATGGGTGTCCGAAGCTGGAACCACGACGAGTACCTCAGCCCAGCAAGCGTGACGGAGATGGTCCTCCGCTCAACACGCAATCTGCAACGCGCTGTGCAGGAAGCTGAGATGCCCGCATTCGACGCTGTCCCTGTACCGGGAATACCAAACCAACTGCAAGCGTGGTACAGCGTGATATGGGCAAATGTCACTCTCACCACCGGGCTCAGCGATGGCGAGGCGTTCGCCACAAACGAGCTACACTTACGCCAGACTGTATCCCTCTTCACTTCGCGCTTCCAGCCGGACCAACCCTGGGACCTCAGTCTGATGGAAATGCACCTTCTCCCCCTGTTTAAAGATCTCCCCGGCGAAGAGGAACTAGAAGATTTCATCCGCGTCACCAACGATGTGGACAGCATGCCGAAAAGACCTATTCGACGTACAGCCAGCAAGGTCGTCACTTACAAAGTCGGACAACTGTTCTCGCACAGAAAGTATGCGTACGAGGGCGCCGTTATCGGATGGGATCCGGTATGCGAGGCGGGAGAGGACTGGATCCAGAGGATGAAGGTCGACACTACGTTGTCGAGAGGACGACACCAGAGTTTCTACCATGTCGCGTAAGTACGTCAGTCACATATGAGATACATGAGCTGACCTCGTGGTAGCGTGCGCGATGGAAGTATCCGATATGTCGCCGAAGAGAACATCAACCCGTCGGAAGGGCCTCCATCGGAGCGCATGTTGAGCCTTGCTGGGCGGTGGTTCAAGCGCTGGAGCGACGAGCACAACGTGTTTGTCAGCAATGTGCGGGACGAGTATCCAGATGACTGAATGGGCGGGGCATCTAGGTTCAAGCTACTGTCTAAAACAAGGCACTTATGACACCGAAATAACATGTGGCTTGTCTGCGCATGTTGGGTGGATAATGAGATCACGCTGGATGAATGGAACGAGCTTCATGTCTACCTAGACGGCCTAACGTCCTAAAAATCTATCTTCTTGACGAGCCATGACTTCAATTGCACTATGCGCCATACCCATCGAATCGGCGGTGATGGGTTTGCTGTACACATTCCTGTCCTTTTTTCTCACTTGCATCATACGAACACATGCTTCTCTCCACGCATATCTAAAACGTATCCAATCACATATATTCCCTTACACGCACACCAACTACCCCGTACACACAAACCCCAACCCAACAACCCTAAGACCCATACCCAAACCCCCCCTGCCCAGGCCACATCCCCTGCGTCCCCGTCCCCATCCACTCCACCCCCGGCGTCTGACCCCCAAACTCCCCCGCCGCCGTCCCATCCGTCCCAGGCATATAAATCCCATCCATCGGCTCCCCAGCACCAGCACCACCAGCACCACCACCACCCATCAAATCCACACCACCATGCCGATACCCCGCATCAGGATACGCACGAAGCAGCGTCTCGAGCTCACCACCACCCGGCCTCGCCGCGTCATCCCACTGAATCATAATATCCCTATCTGCACGGCCGTCGTCGAGGACGGAGAGATTCTCCCCGCTACTGCCGCCGAGACGGGTTGCGAGAGGGGTGCTGTGGGGTTGTTGTTGTTGGAGGAGGGGCGTGGGGGTGTGCGGGTGGGAGGAGGTGGAGGAGGAGGAGGAGACGCGGCGGAGGGCGGAGAAGCGCTCGAGGGCGGATTTGAGGGCGTGTAGGATGATGCCGCTGCGTTGGTGGAGGGGGAGGGCGTAGCAGTGGCCGAAGACGTGGGAGATGAGGGTGCTGATGCGTTTGAGGTCTTGCGGGGGGATTGCGGATTGGGATGTGGATGAGGGTGCGGATGAGGGTGTGGATGAGGATGTGGATGGGAGAGGGGGCGAGCCGCTGCGGTAGGTTTCGCAGAGGAGGAAGATGATGTCGGAGTATTGCTGGAAGGCGCCTGCGAACCAGGCGAAGGGGGCGTAGTCCGGGTGGGTTTCGAGGGTGGCGGCGATTTCGAGGGTGGTGAGGGCGGGGGGGATGAGGATGTCGCGGAGGCGGGATTCGGAGGGGGAGCGGGCGGTTTTGGGGAGGAGGCGGGAGAGGAGCATAGTGTCGCAGCGGGCCATGAGGAGTTTGAGGACGAGGCTGGCGTAGCGGTGGGTGGGGATAAGGGGGTCGAGGAGGGGGATGTAGGTGCTTGAGATGCGGGCCTTGTGGGCTTCGACGTTTGATTTGAGTTGGTGGAGGGTGAGGGCGTTGTGGGAGACGTCGATGGAGCCGCGGAAGATGAGGCGGTGGAGCTCGTTGCATTCGAAGCGGATGAGGGCGAAGGTGGTGTCGGTCCATGCGCGGACCGAGAGGGCTGTGAAGGAGGAGGGCACGTCGAGGAATGTGTCGTCGGTGTTGAGGGGGAGGGGGACGTCGAAGTCGTCGGCGCGGATGAGAGGTTGCACGCCCATTGCTTCGGCCGTTTTGACGTCGAGTATGCAGATGTTGTACCATAGGAGCGACCGCGTGTGTCGGTGCAGCTGGTTCAGGGATGATGCAGAGGCGTTGTGATGGATGCCGATGCCCTGGGCAAGGCGGATGAGAGCGCCGACAAGAGCGGAGTGAGAGCGGAGGACTTCGGAACGGCATTGTGCGATCTGTGGATGTGGATGTTAGGTAGGGATTGCGAATGTAGCTTGGTATGCTTACCAGATATATAGTGAGTGCTTGTAGAGTCGTGATGCTAGAGGTAGCAAGGCAATTCGCCTGTCTAAGAGCGTTTTCCGTGGCGTCTTGTAGAGACCTTACTAGGTCATCGAGTGATGTTTGGAAGTGGAGCATGACTTGCATCGAAGGCATGCTCATGCCTGCGGACATACACACGGCCCATATCAACGCAGAGCTGGATTCTGAATTATGCCTTCCTGTGGATTGGTTTGACCAAAACTCGTCAAACATGCGTTTGAAGCTCGGCATATGAAGCACATGTGCAACAGGATTCACGGCCTGCACATACTGGTCATACAGAACTTGGGCATGAGCTCTGGACAGGTTCAGACCTTTCGTTGGCCGCGAAGACATGGCACCATAGCTCGAACCGTCCAGCAATCGCGATCCATTGGACGAGTCCAGGCTGGCATAAAAGGGGACATGTGAGGCAGGAGTCACAGTGTTCGGTACAGAAGGGTCTCTATAGTCCAACACTCTCCCAAGCTACCCATCCAAGAGTCAGGCAATCCAATTGATTCAGAACTGAGGAGGGCAGACGTTACATCTTTTGCGTAATGGGCGAGTGATACGCCATCTATCCTCTGCGTGACTACCAGCTTGCCATACTTGAAGACCATATCTAGCATGGATTCTCCGTCGTCGCGCTCATCCTGCGGCGTGTCCTCACGTGTGTGTGTATCGAGACTTTCGTACAGGTCTCGATCCGGCACGACATCTTGCTGGTAGGATTCCCATTCGAAGTCTCGTGGAGGAGTGGCTTCTTGGTCGGAATCTCTGTTCTTGCCATGGTTGCCATTCGAGCCATGGGAGATGGGGCTCGTGGCATGCGAGTGTGTCCTCTTGCGGTGCTCGGTCTCGACGGTGTCCTTGATGAAGACACAGTCTCGTCCGTATGCCACGCAGCTTTCGCAAGGATAAGTCTTACTACATTTCGACTTTCGCTCACGACACTCGAGACATGAATTGATGGCGCGGGGATTCCGTCGACGAGCTGGACGAGACGAGGGCGTCTGTTGAGAGTTTGCATGTATCATCGCCGCCAAACCGCTGCCACAGCCCTTGTATATAACTCGACGTCGTGAGGGACGCAGAAGGACACAATTGTTGTAAATTGACGCTCATAACATCTGGACTTGTTTCGAACATTCTTGACCCACTCCGAGTGAGGCTTACGAAGCTGAGATATAGCACGTGACTTGTAAAGAAGAGGGAAGATTGGCCCATTGAGCGGTCGGAAAGATAAAAGTACAAGTACATTCGAGAAGAAGATGCCGTAGATTATAGACGTGAAACTTGAGGAAGTAAAGGATAACGACGAGGCTGATGATAATGATGAGGCTGCGATCGAATGTACTGGGAATGAGGCACGTGATGTCGATGAACGTCTAAACAACCGCGCCGCCCACTCTCTCATCCCTTTCTCTATCAAAATCACCAGAATTCACAGCAATATAAACATCATCTAATCCTCGCAGACAAAAAGACTTGAAGCTATGCACACATCTCAGTCCACCCAACTCATTGAAAGATGCATATGCCAAGCTATGACCCGTTCACCACCATGGCCGACGTAGAAATTAGCGCATTGATATATCTGCATTCAGGACTCTTTCACCCTCCGCACAGCTAAATGTTTCTCTCGGTACCACCGGGCTTTCAGCCTTGCGAAACACCAATTTCATGTCCTACATGTTGAGAGGCGCACAAGAGTTACAAGACTGAGCCGGGAATCCCAGCTTGTTCTCGATTAACGGCCGCTCTCAATCTTATCGCTTTTTTCGCCGATGACCCTCATTTGCTACTCCACAAAGAACCCTTGTCCTCCTATGCAGATGGTTCATCGACCTCAAGAGTGAACGAACTCGGGACGCGTACGTCTTTACCGAGTAGTGGCCAGAAACAGCACACGAACTCCAGTAATAGCGCTATTCATCATGACCGACAACAAGACTCCAGAGTCTATCAATGGATCATCACCAGAGCGCATCGACGCGGGCGACACCGAGCCTCCAGAGATCGATATCCAGGCAGAGAAGAGGCTTGTTAGAAAGCTTGATCTGTATATTGTCCCTGTCGTCATGCTTCTCTATCTTCTTAGCTTCCTAGACAGGTCAATATACCTCTTTTTATACCGCTCGTCAACCTCTTCACACAAAATCACATTGCAATGGCATGATATGGGCTCATATCAACTTGACAAGATTGTTCTTTGATGTACCTCTCCAATTGTGTTCCATTCCAAGAGTCGTCTCGAGAGCGTACCGTACCTCATCGGCCACCTCAAATATAACGTCCTCAATGCTAATAAAGCCCCAGAGTAAACATCGGCAACGCCCGCCTCTACGGCCTCGAATCGGATCTCAAGCTGTCCCCGAAACAGTTCCAAGTCGCCATCTCCATCCTCTTCGTCACCTACATCCTCTCCGAAGTCCCCTCGAATCTCGTCCTCAAAAAGTTCCGCCCCTCCCGATGGATCGCCTTCATCACCACCTCCTGGGGCATCATCGCCACCCTCACCGGCATCACCCACTCCTACGCCGGCCTCCTCGTCTGCCGCCTCTTCCTCGGCGCCGTCGAGGGCGGCCTCTTCCCCGGCATGGCCGTCTACCTAACCCTCTTCTACACAAAGCGCGAACTCGCCCTCCGCATCGGATACCTCTTCGTCAGCAGCGCCCTCGCCGGCGCCTGTGGCGGCCTCCTCGCCTTCGCAATCGGCCACATGGACGGCCTCGCCGGCCTCCGCGGCTGGCGCTGGATCATGATCCTCGAGGGCCTCCCCACAATCATCCTCGGCATCGCAACCTGGTGGCTCCTCGCCGACGACGCCAACACAGCATACTACCTCTCCCCCGCCGACCGCGCCCTCATGCACGTCCGCCGCGCCCGACAAACCGGCCAGACCGCCTCCGCACAGCACTTCCACTGGGCAGACGTGCGCGCCTGCGTCTCCGACTGGACCGTCTGGGCCTTCTGCGCCGCGCAGTTCGGCACCGACACCATGCTGTACGGCTTCAGCACCTTTCTGCCCACCATCATCCGCGCCCTGTATCCGGGGCATGGCGCCGCGCTGGTCCAGGCCCTGACGATCCCCGTGTACGCGCTCGGCGCGGCAACATACCTGCTCGTTGCGCGCGTCAGCGACCGCACGCAGCGCCGCGGCGTCTACGCGGTGTCCTTTGGCCTCGTCAGCATCGTCGGCTACGCGCTGCTGATCAGCAATAGTAGCGCGGGCGTGCACTACGCAGGCTGCTTCTTGGTTGCTATGGGGCTGTATGTCGCTGTGGGTCTGCCGCTCGCCTGGCTGCCGTCGAATTGCCCGCGGTATGGGAAGAGGACTACTGCCACGGGGCTGCAGCTGACGATTGGGAATTGCGCGGGCATCATGGCGAGTTTTGTATGTTTTGTTTTCTCTTTTCTCTTGTCCCTTTTGCGCGGGCACTGCTGTGCCGGTTTGGATGTTCTTTTGTCGTCGTCGTCGTCGACGCTTTGACTAATTAACTGACTTCGACAAATAGCTCTACCCGTCTGCTGAAGGGCCGCGCTACGTGCGTGGCCACGCCGTCACACTCGGCATGGTTGCCTTTGCGTGCATCGTGCTGGCAGGCCTGTCGTTGCACTTTTCGCGCATGAACGCGCGGCGGGCTCGTGGCGAGGAGGACGGCACGTGGGCGCATCTGAACGCCAGTGAGATTGCAGAGCTGGGCGACAAGAACCCCGCGTTTGTGTATGCGTCATGAACACTAAGTGTGTCCCGAGCCAGCCAGTCAGTCCGTCAGATAGATAGCATGTGGTGGGGAGCGGCTGGGGTTGGTGGGAGAGGTATGTTGCTCTGCTGATTAGGGGAGCTGGGGTTGATCTTGAGGATCGCTTGGGTCTTGGGAGATACGGGGTACTTGTTAATCACTTATTTGTTTGTTTGATTCTATGGTCTGGAAAGTATGGAATATCTGTCAATACGCCTCTCGGCTATGTTTCCTCATATAGGACCGGCACGAGCGTGACTTGTGCTTGAGAGCCTGGCGACTCCTCTGCCTACGCAGCTAGACGTATAATACAAACAAGTATGAAATCCGCAGTGGTTGTCTAGTCCCCTCAATAATAGATATGTGGACGCCGACGACTTCATTCCACACCAAAACCGGTCTAGCCCAGACCCTGCGCAGACCCGAGTACTATGAGATATCCCACGATCGACACGACACCTTCCTGCCTCATTTAGGGAAATCCAGAGCATCTGGTAGGCGGAAAGTCCTAGGCTGAAGGTTAAGCCCACCAGCGTCAGAACAAGGACCCGAGTACGAAGTCCAACGATCGACGAGGCACTCCACTGCCTCTTCAGGTCCCTCAAAGAAGACAGCAGGCTTCCAACTGGACGCTTCGATGGACGATCAGAACCTCCACGTCCGAGGAGACCCGAGTACGAGATTCAACGATCTTCACTAGGTTTCTGCCTTTTTTGTCGTACTGGAACACATTCAATCGTCTCATTGGAGCAGAGCCGTGAGCTCAAACATGCCGGCTTCTGCGGAGAGCCGAGTACGATGTTCCATGATCGACTTTGGAGGACTGCCCTTTTCGACTGATCGTCATGATTGGACTTGTCTGGTTGGAGCTTACATAAATATGCAAAATCGTAAGCAGGCCTGTCGAATTCAAATCTCCAGTCTTCTCTCATATTGCTCTGGGGCTCTTTCGTTGGAGAGTACTGCGAAAGATATGGCTCTATGTATCGCCTTAGGCGGGCCTTGATAGCCCTGAAATGTTTGTTTCTAGCCGGTAGATTGTCCATTCTCATCTGAGGCATCGCATTACACTCTTGATTTTCTGGTCTTCCAAATCCACTTTTTTGAAAGACCTGCGTATGCTCTACGAAATTCACGACTACCTGGCGGTTCCGTCGGTTCTAGCAATTTCCGAGTATCAGGTTGGAAATATGGCAGTCCCAGGTAGACTCGTCTCTGGGCGGACCCGCGTACCGGTGAGATGTTTGACGATCTACACAAGAATTCTTGCCTTGTTAAGAGCATTCAGGGGTTCCTACACTTCCGATTGGACCGTTTAGACACGGGAACACACTAGGTCGCTGCGAAGCTCATTGGATGTAGTGTTGGAAATCGGCCAGCTCTGACGATCATGTCCAGGCGTCTGGCAATCTCTTTGAGGCGCTCAATCCGCACTCAATGCCTCCTCACACCTCGCACGAATTTCTTCAACTCCTTCGGTACCTTTCCACTTGTTGAGAAGTCCCTGTACAGCGACCCATTCTTCCTCTGCCGTCTTTCTATCGTTCTCTTCCAAGTAATGCGCCAGCCGACGGGGCGCATCGAGCACCCATCGGACAGTCTGCTTTGCATTTGATGACTTCGTGTCCGTTGTATTAGGCGTTAGCTCTGGGGCGGGCGGTGTGCGGTCGTTGAGCAGCGTTGATAGCGTTGCGGCTGTCTCAGCAATGTGGGACACGGCGGGGGCGAGCGTCGATGTGGAGGGAGTCATGGGGTCCATATTTGTGCGCATCTGTCCCTATGTGAGCCGAGAGTCCTGTGTAGTCCGATGGGTCAATTGTATACCTTGCGGATGGTGTCGGTGGCAGTTATAAGCTTCGAGTAGTTGTCGTATACGAGTGCTTTCTTCTCGCCGTCTAAACCCCTGATCTCTGTATTGGCCCGCAATCAGCAAGCAATCTAGAGCTTCATAGCGACCAAGGCTGCCATACCACTCATGAGTCCTGCCTCAACCTTCAGTACCTCCTCGAGCCCTTGGTTTGCAAGTATGTCCTTGACGTATGCCTCCGGATCAAATCCGTCGCGATCAAGCTCGCTCACATTCTCTTCTCGGATAACGGTTTCTTCGCTTGATTTATCCTCGCCTGTAGTCTCCGCAACCTTGATGTTGTAGTAGTCGCGGAGTGCTGCTCTGTTACGTCTGGTTGTGCCAGGACGCGGAGCTTCCATCGACGTGCGAACAGAGCCAGCAGGGCTGCGAACAGCGGAGGAAGCGCGAGGAGAGCTGATGGTCGACATTGTGGAGAGCCTGTAAGCGTAATATATCCAACCGAGTGTTCTCTGAGCAAACGACGTCAAAAACCTAAAGTGAATGTATATTCCATCAATAAACAATTTAGTCTAGACAGTCTAGGTAGCTCCCTCGCGTTTGCCAAGCCATGATCAGGTCATGCGTACAATAGAGCACGGCAGACGCTCCCACGACTTTGCCATGATTCGTAGGGCTGAACTAAAGTTTCCAAAATAAACTTCAACCATCTCATTCTCCAAATTCTGCATGCGACCAGCCTCCAACCAACCACCATCGCATCAGATCAATCGATAAACGTTAGCTTGACACCTGTCAGTCGCTTATTGTGCGACCCCGTCTATCCAGCCAATCACTAGTCAACTGTGTGTCCTCGGAGCGGCTCAACGACCTTAGAAAGGCATTATATCGTCGCAAGGCCTGGTTCGCAAAAACTCAAAATCACCACGCACTTCAATGGATGTGCTGAATTGCCTGCCTTGATAGTGGTCTAAGGGCCAATGGTGATGAGAGGTTTGGGGTCAGATGGTGATTGTTGGTAGATCAACTGTGTTTAGTTACCTATAGCGAAAGGTACACCATATATCAAGGTGGATCATCGGATGTGGGAGTTCTCCTTGCGTGGAGAAGTCCTTGTCTACAGCCACAACTCTAGCGGTGAAAGACTAAGGGACCAAGAGCGTGTCGAGAAGACTGAGCTGTGCCGTGATAGCCACATAGCAAGCCTGCAAAGGGCGTAGCAACAACAGGATATCCTGACATCCCGTTCCCAAAAGAATCACAAACCCTATAACACACATCAATACCGTAAACCAACTCCCGACCATGGCACAATCACAACCAAACCTAGCATCCGACCTCCTAGCCCACCTCTCAACCAAAGGCCTCTCACCAACCCCTACCTGGCTCACCACATTCCTCACCACCGTCCGCCCAAACACCCCCATCGCCGCTCTCAAGCAGACCGCTCTATTCCGCATCCTCGCATCGGACATCAAAGAAACAACAACCTTCACCCCCTCATCCGTCTTCCCACCCGACATCCAGGACGGCACCATCAAAGACAGAAACCTCCCGGGTCCGCTGCTAGTCCAGGTTCTCGACGTCGAAGACATAGGCACAAGCCGCTGGAGCCAAGTTGAAGCCATCGAAGCCCAGGAACGCGGCGAATTCACCCGCGGACGAGAAATCATCCGCGTTACGGACGAGGCGGATCAGGCTCAACAGGGGGCCACCCAGGCTGCGAATGCACGGAATCGGCAGCAGCAGCAGCAACAGCAGCCCGGCGAGCAGAAAAGCTGGGGTCCGCACAAGTTGCTCTTGCAGGACGCGCGAGGTGCGGTTGTGTATGGCATCGAGCTGGTCAAGGTGGACAAGATTGGGCTGGACATGCATATCGGCGCGAAGCTGGTGCTGCAGAATGCTACCGTTGCGAGAGGCGTGGTGATGCTGGAACCAGCGACTGTGACTTTTTTGGGTGGCAAGATAGACGACCTTTACACGGCGTGGAAAGAGGGCCGGAAAGACAGACTGAAGGCCGCTGCTGGTATGACCTGACTTTGTACGCAGAGGCGGTTCTGAGGCTTTTTTGGGGTCATCAATGGCGCACAGCACGGGGTACGATGATTTCCAGTACGTTAGACGAGCTGGTGGTATGGTCACGCTACATGCCAGTCCGGACATAAGTACATCACGATATGACTACCAGTCCGCCTAGGAATATCTCCTTTCCTTAAATAAAGGAACACTCTGGTAAGATGGCCGGAAGAACAAGATAATGACAGATCACACTGCTGCGCTACACGACCCGAGGAGCTACGGACATACAAAAGTTTGTAGCATACACCAAACTGCATGACTCAGATGTATCATTATCAATGTTCTGCTTTTGGAGTATCCCAAAGGGGAGCGAGAAGCCAATGTCTAAAGTACGCGCTTGCGGCGGCCTACTTCAACATGCTCACGAAGCAATGGACCACTGGAAAAACCCTATAAAGACGGCATCGGGACTGGTGGAAACTTTTCGACAAAGGTCCTGGTCCGAATGTTCTAATCTCATCTGACACGATTCCTGGATTTATGAAGATTATTCCAAAGATGCTGTATATCTGTTTCTACTACATCAATCCCCCCGCTGTCCACGAGCTAGGTGCAACTACTACACATCCTCAAAGCCCCTCTTGCGAACATCGAATTCCGAGTCCGGCGTCTTGACAACTAATGCCGTAGCTTCCGGCTTGTGGTAGATAGCCCCATTCCACCTCCTTTTCGGATCCGTGAGCCCCAGTTGTCGCGCAATCGTAACATTTGCCATCCCTTCGATCCCGTGGCTTTTGTACGCCTGCGCTGCCATAGCAATAAGCCTGCCGCGCCATTCGTACCACAAATCTTCCAAGTCCATGGCGACATCCTCACCCTCCACCTTGGCCACGATGTGGCGGATCCAGGCAAATTGCGCGCGATTGACCCAGCGGTTATCCAGAAAGAAGCGTGTAACGCCAGCCATGACGAGAGCGCGGGTGAACTTGGGGCGGATCGGGGCCCGGCGAATGTGTAGGAAGAAGTAGATGCATTTCACGCCGCGCCAAGCTTGGGTTGGCCTGTAGGCAGGCGATGTGGCGATGGCATATGCCATATTATTCATGTGTTCGATGAAAGCGGGCGAGAGGGTAAGGTAATTAGCAACCTGAGGGTCAGAGATCCACTTGCTGTCAGATTTGCGGCCGTGGCCCATATTGCGAACGAGCCTAGTGGCAGGCATCGAGCCGTCCTCGATGATGCGCGACGAAACAGGTTGTAGTCGCTTGTCGAAGAGGTCTGGGAACATATAAAGGTTGGTGAGTTTCTTGATCCTGAGTGCTTCTGTGGGATCTTGGGATTTCCTGGCTCTCGTGGCCTGGTGCTTTAGCAATTGCATGATACGTTCCATAACTCCTTGCGAAAAGAGAAGACGAGGAAACGGATGAGCGCACGATCTGACGTCTCGTACGAATTGTATCAAAGCAGTTGAGCCCCACATGCGGTATATGATATCAAGACATGCGATCCATGCATCCTGGACGACATCTGAGTCGGCTCGACGTTGGAGCAAGTCAAGCATGAAAGTTGATAGTGTTGACATGTCTATTACAAGAGGTCGTCTCATAGCATGAGATTGCTGGGCAACACCAGTGGCATTGATGTTCGACTCCTTGAATGGGTCAAGATCCTGATCGCGGGATTTGCCCAAGTCCTGGTGACCCCCCGAGTGCGGCAAGATGTAGCGAGTTCGGAGGTACCTATTAACACACGATGTGTTACCCCGCATGCGGAATATCTTGAGCATGTGCTCGTGAGGAACGTTGCTCAAGAATGGGATCAAATGGTCCCAATCAACTCTTCTCTGTAGATCTTGCGTCTTCGTATTACTCCGAAGCCTCCGGAGGGTCCGGTCATAGCGATGTAATAAGGTGAGCCATCGTAGCAAGGTTCCCTTCTTGGTGGTGGTGCCCGCGACAAGAAGTTCACCCTCAAGCATCTCTTTCAGGACACTTGAGTCCACGGCTTGTAGTTCCGAGAGCATCATCTTCCGAGTAGCGCTTACGGCACGCATTGTCTCTTGAGTATCTGGCGTATCCCTAGGGTCAATTGTATGTGTGTCTTGATTTTCAGCACTGGTTCGAAGCATCTTTTCAAAATTTAGCAAATTCTGCCGAAGGTATCGTTTCTCAGTACGAGACTCTTCTTGCTCGTATGCTCGTGCAAGCCGAAGTGTGACTTGTTCCGCTAACGCAGTGCCTTGCGGACAGTCGAGTAATAACTGGCTTATCAAGTCGACTCGTCTCTCAAAATGGAAATATTTCGATTTGATTGGTCGTAGTGCCCGTACAATGAGTGCCTCGCTAGTCGCATGGTGTGTCGCAAATTCCCGTTCTAGCTGCTCTTTCGAGTGTAGATACCAACTTTCCTCATGCATGATGTCCATGACGAGCTTCACGCACGCAACACTGTGACGTGATAGGGAAGAATCTTTGGCACTCATCTCCGAGCAGATCCGTTGCCATGCGCGGGAATACAGCTTTCGATACTCTACGGTCAGAGTGCGCTGTTCCTTTTGATACAATACTCCTTCCGTTCTTGATTTTGAACTTCTTCTATCGAACCGGGACATCGATATTTCATGTATGTTCTGAAGCATTATGAAAGTTGGCTTCAAGAGACGTGGTATGAGAAGGGGCAAACTCGGATCCACTTCTTTCATTTCCTCGACAGCTTCAGCGATACACCTGTCTGCTAGTTCATCTGGAGTTTTCCATGTATTCGTACTGGGTGGTGTCACGGGCCTGGATGTAGCAGCTTGGACGCCAGGCCTCTTTCGTTCTAATGCTATAGGAGGATGGAGGAGGCATGACGAATCAACAGTTGAGATTGGGCTCTGTATATCTTCGCTCTGTGTATCATCCTTGTAGCTACCATCACTCCGTGTATCGTGCTTGTGTACATCAACACTCTTCGTATCGTCATGGAGTAACTTGTTGCTAAATTTGTCGTTGCTTGGTATATTCTCGCTCTGTATGTCCGGGCGGCGTACATCTTCGCTATGTGCATGGGGACATGTAATATCGAAGGTGTGTGCATACTTGTTATCTGTATATTTGCTGAATATATCTCCGCAGGTAACGCTGTCACGATGTCCATCTCCTATATGAGAATGTGACACCTCACAAACTACGATATACATAAGATACTGCCTGTACTAAAGAGTTTGCGACTCACTTGGAGCTTGGCCGGATGGCCGGCTTAAATTAGGCGGCTCATATGACCAGGTGTGACTTCGCTTGGGAGGAGTCAGAAGCCAGCTGAGTAGTCCTGGTGAAGGCGGAGGTGGAGCACTTGGTCCGTAGGACGCTACGCTTGTATGTCGTCGTTTGTCTAGTCGTCTTCGAGCTTCAAGCGGACCTGGCACATTGCTACCGTAGCGTTTCGTCGGCCGATTTCGAAGTGTAAAGTGAGCGAAAGTGTCTGCAAGAAGCTCGTCACTGATCCAGATGTGGTCTGATGAGACTTGTGGTCGGAGGCCAGTTACAGCTTTGCCTCTACCAGCGGCGATAGAGCGCATTCATTTGAGTGGGTGTGCGTAACCCAATTGACAAAGCAATGATTATAGAGCCTGAGTGAGGTTGTGAATAGGTTGTTGCTGCTATCGAGCTCTTAGTCTTGGCAAAGACTAAGCCAAAACGAGACAAACGATGGAAGGATGAATCGATGTTGAACTAACCAGAAACCACGCTAGGAAACGCGTTTGGAGGCGCGTCTCAACAACTCCAAACTTGTAATTACAGCAACAACAATGGACTCAACAACAAAGTCAGTGCAGATATAACTCACCGATTGCCTCTATCTGATATGGCGTCCAGGCCTATTCTCAAGACCTACTCCCGACAGCGCAAGCGGCGTACTCCAGATGACGAACCACCTCTAAAACGTAGATGTATACAGAGCGGAATCAGTCTGCAGCAAATCGAAGAGCCTCAATCTTCGTCGAGCCATCGTTCATCTAGCCCACGAATATTCTCAGACGCAAATGTCCCAGAGAGTCCACCTTCATCACCTCCAAGCTCTCAAACCACATCTCCGAAGACAACCGATACTATATACGATAAAACGCAGCGGATACCCCTCCTTGAACGAAGTCAGACGTTACTCAACAAGTCCAAGCGCAAGAGCCTCGTGCAACTAAAGATAGACCTCGGATGGCAAACAAGAAAGCTGTGCAAAGATTGCGGCATGGAGTACATACCTTCCGACACTGAAGACGCCGCGGTGCATAAAAAGTTCCACACCACGAACCTGGGAGGGGTAGATATGGATAAGGCATATTTAGATCAGAGGAGGGCGAATGCTATCTGGAGCAACGATCAAGGCGACTTTATCCTGGCCATAGGACGGAAAAGCAGCCTGGCATCAAGGAAACGCGCGATAAAGGTTCTGACTGTGGTAAACGCAGAGCTGCATGCCGTGGCAATATCAGATGAGGATCTATGGAGTGAGGTTTCACGGGCGTCAGATGTAGAGCAGCAGCAGCAGCAACAGCCTGCTGGCACGAGCACGAAACCTCTAGGAACATTGGATCGCTTCAAGGCGTTTCTCTACATCAAGGGCCAGAAATGCGTGGGCATGTGTCTTGCAGAGTCGTTATCGAAAGCATGTACTGTGCTTGCTCCAGAGGATGCCGCAAGCGGTATTAACCAACCTTTGAGCTCTCCTGCGTCTACATCGTCCATGATAGTCAGTACAAAGCCAGAGAAAGCAATGATGGGTATATCTCGTATATGGACGTCAGGAGCTCATCGAAAGGCCAATGTAGCGAGGAACCTGTTGGACTGCGCAGTCGACAATTTCCTGTATGGACTAAAGGTTCCAAAGAGTCTCGTAGCATTCAGTCAGCCGACTGATAGCGGATTTAATCTTGCGCGAAAATGGTTTGGACAAGACTCCGGCTGGCATGTATACGTCAACTGAGGGGTCGATACGGTTGATGCCGGCCGGTCTCAGTGTTTGCGACACCTTGTGCACGGGTGTGGAAGTATGTTATGCTATCAATAAGTAACAATAGCATTGTGAATGTATATGTCAACAACAGTCAAAATTGGCTGCCTAGGCTTGTTCTTGTATTACTTATCAAAGAAATGGTTCCAAAGATAGTTCACGCGAATCACCGCTAGCCAGGGTTGAGATCGCCCAAGCTTCGGCGTCGTCGTCGATCCTGCATCAGCTTAGGAACACCTCGACAACTACCTTGGAAGCCTAGATTCGTGTCGCAAATCCCTGGGAATGCTGCTACGGTATCTCCTCTTCCATAGCAGCGTCATGGACAGCTTCTGAACGCATTCACCATGTCCTCCAATCCGTTCCGCCGCTCCCAGCTCCCATCTGTGACCAGTGCGCCTCCAGTAACATTCAGAACCGGATCTCCGGAAGTAGATGGGTCTCTAGATGGTATGACGGAGATCCATTCAGAGCAACTGAGCTAACTGTTATAAGCTGGAAGAACATCATTACCGTCTGATAAGAAGAAGACAGTCCGCATCAACTCACCCCCGCAATCGCCGCCCACGGCCACACAAGCATACCAAGATGCGTTATCGGATCGGATTCCACGAAGCTCACACGAAGGGTCGCCTCCTCCGCAGCCGTTTCTCGCTAGATCCGATCCACAACGAGGCGAAGCGGTCGATCCGTTTGAGCGCGATCTCTCCGACTCTGAGTTGGCGCAGGAGAATGATGAGACGACATTGTATGCAAGAAGGAGCTCTTCACCAATATCGCACCCAGCCGAGCCAACAGCTGGAGCTCCACTCAATCCATTCTCCAAGACTTTGGCCAACATAGAACCGGTCGGATTGAACTCCACCCAGAAAGAGACTCAGGTCGATAGGAAGCCCACAGAGAGGATGAGAGCATCGCTAGATGTTGATGCGTTCAAGAGACTCCTAATGACAGGTAGTGCTGTACCAACATCGTCTGGTACACCACCTCGTACACAATCCCAACTTGGAACCGTCGCAGAAGCGGGCGACACCTCGGAGGACCAATCGCTGTCGAGACAATCGACAGCCAGCTTGCACTATGACCTCGTGCGGGAGGAGTCTCCTTCAACAGCCCACCAAGATGATCTAGTCTCGGAGAGCAAGGATCGTGCAGACTCCGTCAACGAGAGCAAGAAGCCAGAAAAAAAGAAGCCTCCTCCACCAAAGCATCGCCATGGCAAGCCTGTCGGGCCACGCGCTCCGCAGACAGTCTCCTTCTCGGACTTCACATTATCCATGACCACCGAACATGAACCCGTGACCTTCACCAGCGGTCCCTCCACAGATCTCAACAAACCGCTTCCGCTTCCACCTGTTCCAGCCGCATCCACCAGAACCTCCTCCTCTCGCGAAACCACCGATTCCTTGGACCAAAGTCCGCAAACAAGCACCTCCGCCTTACCTACAATAACCACAGAACCCACATCGCAGAAGAAGGCTCCTCCTGCCCCTCCAATAACCCGTCGTCATTCCCAGCTCCGCACCGCGTCCAAGCAACCAGAAACCCGCTCCCGCTCCAACTCAAACCTCACAATCTCCTCTCAACACTCCGACACACCCTCCACATCCATGACACACAAGACAGCTCCACCTCCGCCTCCACCCACGCGCCGTCCCGGCGCAGGCGCAAGCACATCTTCAGACATCCCCCGCTCGTCGCGCTCGTCCATACATTCGATACAGGCCTCTGGGTCTCTTCCACCCGCTCCCCCACCGCGGCGCGGCTCCAGTAGAAGCAGCATGGACGTGGTGCGTCCGAGCGTCGAGGCCTTGGCAGATGCAAGGCGTGTGAGCAGCGACAGCAAGCGGTTCAGTCGAAGCTCGATTGACGAGGATGCAGCTGTAGATGGGAGGTCTGAGAGCGTGGACATCTTGGCTGAGATGGCGCGGTTGCAGGCGGAGGTAGATGCGTTACGACAGGGGATTGGGCGCGAGCATAATAAGTAAGCGCCTGAGATATTGGCGCTGCATTCCAACGTGGAGCAATTACGATTTGGCGGAGGGATCTAGTGGGCTTGTACGAGGAATCCTTTAAGCCTTGATCATTGCGATGTGAATATGGAGCATGGTGTTTTTTTGTTCCTCGCGTGGATTTTCGGTATATAAGCGTCGGAATCTGTGGTTAGTTACATAGATCGCTATATTAAGGAGAACCGAGACTTTCTCGATATGGTGAACACATCACAGACACAGTGGGATGGGCTTTACTGTAGGTACCGATCGCAGGCGAGACATGCTTGGGCACCCATTGAAACAGGTTCTATTCACATATTCAACCACCTATCATAGGCCTACCATTTGTGTGTATGAAAGTCTATAGATGCATAGATACTGAGCCGCCTGGTACCTTCTATCCAGATTAACAGTGTCTACGGAGATCTCTAGTCTCGGTGTGTGCTGATTGCTCAAGATGACTTTATTGAAAGAGTGGTTTTAACAGGTTGTGCAGCTGGACAGTCTTATGGAGCATAAGACTGTCGATCACGTTAGGGGCAACACATATGTTTTGCTCTCACAATCAGGTGCGGACAACACGGTCAATGAGTTTGGAGTGCCACTACCTACTAGAGTAATCCATCTAGGACGGATGATAGGGATTGTATGAATTGTTCAGGCCAGCAGCGTCTCGACTTGCTGCTGACTCAACCGGCCACTTGACCCTCCTGAAAATTGCGGCCTGGCTGGTGGTCTCTTTGGGCGTTCGGCCTGCTTCGGTGCTGTGCTGAGTTCCTGCTCGATGACCGGCACTGTGCGTCGCCTTGCTCCGGTCACGGGTCTTTTCGTTGGATCCTGCTCCACTGCCGCATCTGCTTCAATGTTCTTCACGAATTTCGCGATTGACATGCTGTATCCTCCAATCCACTCGCCCCAGCTCTTGTTCTCAGTGTGTTCTGAGGTCCAATTAGATGACAGGACGTGTGACATGGCACAGATCGACATACCATTCATGCCTCCTGATGACTCCGTGTTTTGGTTTGATCGGGACCGCTGCTCTCTCCTCGAATCAACGATGCCCCTGGCAATCTTGTTCGCCGAGTTGATGCCGCTCTGAATTGTCCGCACATCGTCCAAGCTAATATTGGCTGGTAATGGGATTCGATAGTTGCCTGTCAGCGTCACAGCCTTACCTGGGCCGGCGATAAGCTCTTCTACTACTGGTTCACTCGCACAAGGCACGTCTTCTGCGTCATCTATACCAGCAGCCGATGACTTGCCAGGGTCTTCATCTGCTCTATGCTTTAGCTCAACCAGTTCTGTCCGAACAGCCTCCAATTCTGCCTCGAGCTTCTTTACTGCTTCTTCTGAGCCTGGTATTGGCCGGCCGCGACCACGTCGACGCGGGAGTTTGGCAGGAATACTGGACTCAGACGGGCGAGAGTACAGGGCTTCGACTTGAGCTTCCAGCTCACGCACGCGTGCCTTCAGAGTCAAGATCTCGTCGTTAAGGACATTGGACAGATCGTTTGGGGTTGCTTTTGTGGCCGCGTCACGATTCAATTTGCGCGGCTTCCGTCGTGGTTTTGTGGCAGTCTGAGACAGATTTTGAGCTGGTACAGATGGCGAGGATGCCGTATCAGAAAGCTTGACCCCGGAGTCTGGTACTTTGACCGTGTTACGTTGAGTAGTTCCGGCGTTAAGAGGCCCATTAGCTGCTGGTTGAGGTTGCCTCATAGGCATCGTGTTCGTTTGCTAGTCCGCACGGCCATGTACTGTGAGTGTCGTGTGCAAAGACAGGGTAGTCTACGACTAGACAGGATGTTGAGCATGCCATGATGCGTGCAGAGCCAGTTGGAGTGATATACCAAGTTGTCCGGGATATGTGCCTGATTGTAGCCTTGTAAGATGTTGCATGCTTGCAATGACGCAGGAAGGAGCTACCCGCATCCCATGTGGGGAAAGAACGGCGCTCGGTAAGCTTTCGACGCGTCAAACCAGATCCGGCAACCGTGTTCAGTACCATCAAGTTCACTTTATGCAGACGAGTCTTGAATGCATCTGAGCTCGGCATCACAACCTGTCGCTATCCTTTTCACTTATACCATTCCATTCAGGTGCAGCTGAGGGACATCCCATTCTCTATTCCAATGTCCTGAACCTCCTGAGAATCAATCTCTCACGGCTTTCGATCTAGCTTCAAGATGACGAAGTTCCAAGTATACATTCTGGTAAGACTGTTGTCAAAGATCTGTTCAGTGTGTATCTAATGCGCCTGTTTAGACCTCTATTGCAGCCGCGATCGGCGTCATCGGTCGAGCCTTTATAGCAAGGCCAAATTTCTGGTCAGCAACCATATTGCTGGCATCAAGCAATGGCTCCCTTATCGTCCTTACCAATGTCGCTCTCATTCTGACCGGCGGCATCGTCTATACGCTCCAGAGACTCCTGTACGGACCTTTACGACCGATCGAGGTGGAGCAGCTATGGGAAAGAGGATGGATGGCTGTTACGGAGACGCTGCTTTCCTTGACCATATTCCGAGAAGACATAGGATCCCAATTCTTCGCAATGTTCCTGGCTCTGATGGCGGGAAAGATCTGGTGTTGGATCGGAGAGGGTCGAGTCGAGTTTCTGGAACAGCAACCTCCGGCAAACCCTCTCCTGTTCCACGCGAGACTGACTGGCTCCCTGGTCCTTTCGGTGTTCTTCGATTGCTTTATGCTAGGCTGGTGTCTGCAGGTCGTTCTGCGACAAGCACGTCCGGGAATGATGGTTATGTACGGCTTTGAATTCACCCTTCTGAGCATACAGTCCCTCTCGCTTCTTCTGAGGTATGCTCTGAATGTAGCGCAGATAGTTATTACCAAGAGGCAGACAGCTGTGGCTATTGAGGTGGCACGAGCTGAAGCAGAGGCAGCTCGTGCGGAATCTCGGGCAGCACACATTGCGCGTGGCGGAACAGTGCAAGTGGGAGGATCAGCAGATGACCCGGTTGAGATTGATGAGCACGATATCGATGTGCCTGGTTGGGAAGAGAAAGGGCGATGGGTATTCTATCTTGATTTGGTGACTGGTAAGATGCCTGACGATCTGTGGATGACTGCGCAGGTGCTGATGATTGACTAGATTTTATCAAATCGCTCGTATACTGCAGCTTCTTTGTCATTCTCCTCGTCTTCCATGGTCTTCCCATCCATATCATGAGAGACCTATACATCACCGTGCGGTCGTTTTGCAAACGTATAATGGATTTCGTGCAATACCGACAAGCAACCAAGAACATGAATGAGCAATACGCAGACGCAACTGTCGCGGATCTCCAGAGCGACAACACCTGCATTATCTGCAGGGAAGAGATGTCGGCTTGGGCTCCACAGCAAGGTGATGGACGAGGCGCTCGTGCCATGGATGAGAGGCAGAGAGCTAAGAAGCTGCCATGCGGTCATATACTCCATTTCAATTGCCTCCGGAGTTGGTTGGAGCGGCAGCGCGTGTGCCCTACCTGTAGGCGTCCAGTTCTAGCAGACAGCCGTACTGCCAACCGTGGTGGACCTCAAGGCGGACGAGATCAACAAGGACGATTTCAACAAAACAACAATCGACAGCCCGGTGCGGGAGGAGCCAATGCTCCACCACGTAACAGGAATGGTGTGCCGCCGCCCGCTCAACCGGCTGGAAATCGGGGTATGGGCCAGCAGAACGCAAACCAAGATCGGAACCAGAACCAAATCCCGCAAAGACCAGCAAACATGAGAGTCTTTAACTTTGGACCATTCCGGCTTGCTATAGGGGCAGGCCCGTTGAACCAAGCCAACGAGCTACTAAACAACATGGCCCGGGCTGAACCGGACAACCAGCAGCAACCAGCCCAGGAACCTGCCGAAGCTGACAACATTGAAGGGCTGATACAACAGTCACAGGCGCTTCGTGCCCAGCTACTTGAAACGATTAGGCGTATGCAAGCTCAACACAGCGAACTGAATATAATGCAGCATATGGCGAGGGAGTTGAGAAGGATTGATGATCGGCCCAGGGGGCCTCAGGTACCACCATTAGAACAGTACGGACCTCAGCCAGGCAATCCCCCTATGGCAGGACAGCATCCGAATCTACCGGCTGGCATGGTGCTTCCGCCAGGCTATACAGCGCAAAGATTGTTTCCGGTCCAACAGCCGCCCCAGGTTCCGAGCTTGCAGATCCCATCTACCAGTATCCGGACTGACGGACAGGTTCTACCGTCTCCCAGCATCCAGAACCAGGAGAGCGCCAGGGCATTTCCGGCGCCTGCACAAGCATCCAGCCCATCAGGATCACAGCCGCCAACGTCGATGCAGCAAATGCAACCAGCGTCATGGCAGCAGCAGCAGCAGCAGCAACAGCAGCAACAGCAGCAAATGGCACCGACTTGGATGCAGCAAACGCCCACGACGACTATGCAGCAGCAACAGCAGATGCCACCAGCGGCTATGCAGCAAATGGCACCGACCTGGATGCAGCAAATGCCCCCAACGGCCATGCAGCACATGCCACCAACGGCCATGCAGCAAATGCCTCTAACGGGTATGCAACAAATGCCACCAACGTTCATGCAGCAGCCTTTACCACCAACGCCAGTACAGCAGCATATACCACAAACGGCTATGCCGCAAGTTCCTCCAACGTCAATGCAGCAAAGGCCGCCAACATCAATGCAGCCAAGGGGGAGTGGACAAGGTGTGCTGCGGACATCACAGCCTCGAACCTGGAGCTTCAAGCACAACAGCCCCCAACCGACCAGTACGACCACGAGTCCCACGGCTCAGACACCACAGACTGGGGAGTCGTCGACGAATACAGCGCAGCAGAGGAATCCGCACGCGGCATCGGTAGAGGATGCGGACGCAGATCCCACGGCATCGTGAGGGGTGGAGTGTCTTGGCGTTGGCATGCATAGCGAGGCGTTTACGAGAGCGGTGGACGGCAAGGTTACGGCTTGGTAGAGTGCATAGACGATGAATAAAGGGCTTGTTATATCTGTCTGAGTGAACTGTGCCGATGTCATACGTGATGTCTGGGTGTCTCTTGCGTGAATCCAAGCCTGGCCACTTATTCACAACTGACGGCAGTCTCGTCGAAGGTCCGGAATGGAAGGGGGACTGGATCGAAAGGGGATGGATAGATACGGGGCGACGGTGCAGTGCAATAGGACAACGTACTGTACTGCAGTAGATAGCGTGTCGCCGTGGAACGTGGGGACTGGGAAACGTGGAAGAACTACTACTACACAGATCGTCCATCCGTCCATGCATTCATCCATCCATTCATCCGACCATTCATCTCTTTTGCAAAGTCTCCAGCACAAATCACAAATCACAAATTTCAAAACAACAAAACAACAGAAAATCAAGGGAGAAAAAACCGCCCGAATTGTGATTATTCTATCTTCTAATCCTAATTCTAGATTTGTAAAATAAAAATAAAAAGGGGGATTCGATTGGGAAAAAGATAAAAGATAGGAGAGGTGTGCTTTGCATTCTTTCATTTCTTTCATTTCTTTCATTTCTTTCATTTCTTTCGTCATTACGTTACGCCCGCTCCCGAGATGGTGATGCCAAAGTGATGGTAAAAAAAATGAGAGGAAATGATGCATTCTGATGAGGTGAGGAGAATGAAGGAAGATAGGAATGGAGATGCAGATGCACATGCTTGATGGGGACAAAGGATAGACAAGACAAAGACAGGACAAGACAAGAAACGAACGGAATGACATGAAATGAACGAAATGACATGACATGAATGCAGACGAAGAGTTGAAACCACATTCCTGTTGACAGCCGACACCAAAGACGGACAAAACACACAAAGATTGAGAAGAGAATACCCTTCCCCTATCCCCCCATCCCCCATCCCCCACCCCCTCTAAGCAAAATCAAAATCAAACAACAACAGTAGCAACACTCCTCCCCGCCCTACTCCCCCCTTTACTACTCCCCGCCCTACTCCCCTTACTCCCCTTACTCCCCCCATCCCCACCATCAACCATACTCCTCGTAATCCCCCTCACAGGCAGCATCCCCGCCCCAGCATCATCCTTCACAGCAACCAACCTCCGCACCGTCCCCGTACTCCCCGCCTCACTCCCCGCCTTCGAGCCATGTTCCGCACGGCGAATAACCGGTATCTGCTCAACCGCATCCACTATTTCCGCTATTTCTGCGTCTGCATCTGCGTCTTTGTGTTTAGATTTATGGGAGGAAGAAGAGGAGGATTTCGATTTCGAGGATTTGGACGAGCGGTGCGAGTGTGTGCTGCCATGGCTGTGGCGCGAGCGGTGGGAATGGTGTGAATGTGTACTCGCGGTTTCGGGGGGAGGATCCTGATGGTGCGAGTCGCGGCGAGGGCGCAGCGCGACGGAGTGGTGGCGCGAGAAGATTGTTTTTACGTCGTCGAGGAGGGTTTCGGCGCGGGCGTGGAGGGTTGGGTGGGAGCTTTTTGCGGTTTCGGTGGCGGTTTCGGTTTTGTGAGTGCTGTGTTTCGAGCCGTGTTTCGAGCTGGACTTTGACCGCCGGCTTGAGCGCGAATGGCGGGAGTGTCGCGAGGACGAGCCGGCCTGGGAGATGGAGTCTGAGGGGACGACGGTGGCGTCGTCGATGTCGAGGTCTGAGAGCTCGAGGTCTTGGGGGCCGATGAGGGTGGGGATGGGGGTTGTTGCTGTTATGGTCGTGTTGGCGGCCGGGGGAGGGGTGGAGGTGGATGTTGTGGATATGACGGGGTCGGTTATGACTTCGACTTCGAGGTAGGATTTTGCGGGCGTGGAGTGGTGGGAGGGGGTTTTCGAGGGTGTTTTCGAGGGTGTCTTCGAGGGGGCCTTAGATGGAGCAGCAGACGGCGCTTTACTCGCGCCCTCGCCCTCACGCCTCGACCTACTCGACCGATGCGACGACGCACGACTCCTTGCATCATCGTCTCCATCCCCACCCCCAGGCACAGCAAGCAGCAGCGCCGAGCGAGAGGATTGCTCAGGCACAAAGCTCGATATCAGCGTCGGCGCACGACTCTCCGGCCGCTGTGACGCTGCCGTGGCCGCCGGTCTAACAGTCGACGACCCAGACGTCGACGCACCGGCAGAATGGCGAAACGAGGCGCGCGTGGGCGCAACATACATGTACGAGCTAAACTGCGCGAGCCGGGCATCTGTCGAGGTCTCATACGGAGGCGGATGAGGGCTGTGGTTATGGTAGAAGCGGCTCTGAGCGTGGGAATGCGGCGGCGGAGGAGGAGCCTCGATGGCGCGGACGTCGAGCTCGTGTCTGTGTGCGGGCGAACTGTATGCTGATTCTGTGACGCTGAAGTTGCGGCGCGCGGGCGAGGGCGAGGAGTCCGGGGCGACGAGGGAGGGCTTGCGCTGGGAGGAGGACTGGGAAGCGGCGTAGGCGAGGGCTTCGGCGCGGGCGCCGTCTTCTTCGCCTCTGCACATTGCGTATGCGACTGCGGCTCCGGCGGCGGCGCCGAGGAGGGTGCCGATGAGGGTCTTGGAGGCGCTGCTGTCGGTGCTTGTGGTGCGGATGAGCAGGGCTGGGGGAGGAGTAGTTGTAAGGGCGGTTTCTACTGGGGGTGATGCTGGTGGTGGTGGTGAGGGTGAGGGTGTAGATGTCGTCGCTTTGCTCGCCGCGGAGCCAGCAGACGCGGAGACGACGGTGAGGGCCTTCTTGGCCACAGACGTCATGGACGATATCGACGATGCGGTCGAGGTGCGTCTCTCGATACTCTCCGCCTCGGTCAGCGTGTCGGCCACGTCGTCGCGCCAGTCGAGCACGCGGCTCCGGCCAGCAGACTGGTCAGAGGCAGACTCCTCGTCGGGGCGGTACACGGCCTCGATGCTGTTGCCGTCAAAGTCGAGGACGGCGGCGTTGAAGTAGCCCGTGTCGGCGTTGCGGCAGGCAGGAGGACCATGGGGACGACCACCGGCGGTCAGGGCAGCGGTATAAAACTCTCTGACGGCGGTGCGACTGGGCGCGGAAAAGGCAATGTGGGCGGCGCCGGCCTTGACACTGACGTAGGTAGGACGGATCAGCAACGTGCATGGCATGAAGTATGGGCTTGGGTTACGCCGGACACATAAAACAAGGACTTTTTTGACTTACCCCGGAGTTTCCTGGCACAGGAAGAAGTCGGCGTCGTCGATGCCAAAGCCCACCTGGTTGCCCTGCTGGCCGATGTAGCGGTAGCCCAGCGACTGCAGCGCCGACAGGAAGAACGAGCTCGAGGTTGGCAGATGAGAGACAGTGAGACCGATGTGGGAAACGGGCATAGCGGGTGCAACAACACACGGGCAGGTAGGTGTGGACACAGATCGAGGGGGGTGAAGAAGAGAAGCGGTGTGTACAGGAGAATAAACGACGACGACGAAGAAGAAGAACTAAAAACGATCCAAAGACGGAGACTTCTTTGAACCAGACAGACAAGATCGAAGAACTGTGTCGAGGAGTATGTAACTAGAGACGGAAGAATGAGAAAGGTACCTCTACCTACGATTAAATAGACGAGTCGGTCGGAGGATAGAAGAAGAGAAACGAAGCCAGGCCGCCGAAAAAACGAAGCGGAAAAGAGAGGCGACAAATAAAGTGTTCTTCTCTCCCTCTCTCACACACACCCCCAGATATACAACCATCGTGGAGTCTTCTCCTGCATGTACGTACGTCTCTCTCTCTCTCTCTCTGAGGCTTTCCCAACGAGGTAATAGGACGAGCCCGGCGGGGCGGGCGGCTCACACACACACAGACACACACACACATACATACATACACACAGTTCAGTAGAGAGCGCCAGCGCCTCCCAGTCGGTCGAGGGGTGGAGCCCCTCGTTTGACTCGCTCGCCAGCCAGAGAAGGAAGGGGGAGCGTTCCTCTGTTTCGCCAACTTTAGACGCATCTTTCAGAAAAGGAGCCGACGTGCATGCATGCAGGCAGGCAGGCAGATGTAGGCTCCCTCTCTCTCCCTCCCTCACATCGGTAGGCGAGAGAGAACGTTGCAAGCGGGTGTTGGGGGAGGACGGAAGACAAGTGGGGACTCAAGAGGACCCAAGGGGGACCCAAGAGGGGGCAGGGTGAGAAAGTCTCACGAGTCCCAGGTTGCCAACGCAGCAAGACACTCAGACGCGGATGGATGATGAATGAATGGACGATAAACAACAGCCTCTAGATAAACACAATACTACTCGTTGCGGCCCGTTGCGCGAATAGCCGACTGGCCACTAACGGACCGTCCAAGCCGACCGGGGGGGCAATTGGGGGGCACGTGAGAGAAGAGGGAAATGATTACCGCCTCACTTCCATCGAACATCCCCGACGACCGCGTGTTTGTAGCTGGCACTAGGGCAGTGGGCAGTGTGTATTACTGTAGTAGTGTCTCGCTGTGGGGTCCTTGTACTAACTTACGGGGGGTTTGAGGCTTTGAGTTGAGGGTTTGTGCGAGCGGTGGGGATCACTACATGGATGAAAGAGGATCACCGGCACAGTGTGTTGATCAGCGGCTGTGGACTCGACTTTACTTTGACCGCCAAGTACTAATTACCTAGAACCCGACTACCTACACTGCTGACTCAGAGGTTCTCCAGCACAGGACAGGACAGGACAGGAGAGGCCCGAGTATGGTATGTTAATCATGGAGAGTACGGTATACGGTCACGGTATAGGAGTCAGTGATCATGATATGCGAGATTATCATGGGCCCCGCCGTAATAGCCACGGCTAGAACTCCCTCACAGTCACTGTCGATGCACTCGCCTGTTGTTGTTGTTATTGACTCTACTACTTCTTACCACTCACTCTGTGTGACGTGGAGGATCCCAGTTGGGGGTTGCTGCAAGGTGCCACGGACACGGATTCTTGGGGATGCATGCTCACGTGCGGCTGATTCATGCACGTCTCTGCGTTTCAATAGTACACACACACTATCATCAGTACGCTATGTGTGTGTGTGTTCCAGATGTCCATTTCTTACTCGTATCTCGTCAGACCTTTGGCTTTTGTTTAGTGTGATCCACAGTCGTGTGTGGCTCACACACACACATACACACATACACACATACACATGTGAATATGCCTCCTGCGCCTTATGCTATCTGCGATCCACACGATTCCACGCATACATGAACGGAGACTTTATACATCTCCTCCTGATTGACAACAGCAACAACAACAACAACGACTACCACCGCCTCCAGACTCCAACCAACACAGTCAATGGCACGCACGCTGATATGAAAAGCTACGGGAGCAAGTTGAAGTGCCCCGTAGAATGAACGCTACGTGTTGAGGCTGTCGGGGGGAGCCAAGGCCTTGGTTGTAAAGACAGCGGACCTCGCGACAAGACCCTCAACACGAGCGAAATGACACACCAGAACCTTTGATGTTGAGATCGCAGCTCCAATGGCCTCCCGCACTATGACACGATGACACGATGACACGATGACACGATGACACGATGACACTATGACACAAACGAAAATCCAGATTCCAAGCGGTCCGGGACATTTTAGGTTGTGATTGTGCAGCGCGCGCGCGCGCAAGGACGGGCGGGGCGATTGGGCTACGTGCCAACGGACTTATATAATGCCCCAGACGTCTTCTGCAGCGTGGCAAAACTTGCTGCACGCTACACTGGCGCTGAGATTGAAGTTGCTGATGGCAATCGAGTCGTCCTTGAACGCGTCGGCAAAGTCGTCGTTGCCCTTGGCCATGGCGCCGATGAAGACGCAGATACTCTCCTTTGGCCCTAGCGCAGAGATGTAGTCGCGGCACCGCACCACCGTCGAGTCGAAACTCAGCGTCACCTTCCGGCAATTGGGCGGCAGGTGATCGGTGATGGGATTCTTGATCACGCTGATCAGCTTCTCCTGCGAGTTCGTCGAGCGAATGGAGAGCCGATGGAGTAGCTGCACCATCAGGCCGGCAAATCGCTTAAACGTACGCGGGATGCGCACGGTGGGATTCACCTCGATCAGCACGTTCTTGTTCGTGTGGATGTAGATTTGGAGCTTCCCGGCCTTGTTGATGGGCGAATCGAGCAGAGTCAGCAGACACTGCGCTACAAGTGTCAGCAGACAATCCAGCTGGACATGGACAACAAGAGCGTCCTGCTTGCCTGATGTGTAATGTCGGGACGCGCCTCGCTGATGTCCCGACCCATCTTCCTCATCACGCCGATATGGTCGTCGCTGTTGAGCAGCGTAAACTTGTCTGGCTGGACAGGCCCGCCATGTCGGCTCGCAGAGTGGGCAGCCCGGTATGTCTCGAGGGTGGCGTTGCAGAGGACGACAACGAGGCGCTGGCTGTCCTTGTCGCTGGACGGAATGGGATGGTGTTGCTCAGCGACCAGCCTGGGCAACTCTGGAGGAGGGAGAGATTGGGTTCCTTGCGTTGAAGCAAAGTTAGTCATGTTGACAATATTTGTTGGAAATATATATCGATGTAGTGGTGTTGGCGCAAGTGTTTTTGATGGAGAGCATTAGGGGAGGGGTGGAAAGAAGCAGAGAAAGAGGACAAGGACGGAGGAGGAGGAGGAGGAGGAGGAGGAAGGTACAGCAGTACTGACTTGCTCTCTTACGTTGAGGAGACTCTCTGCTGCTTTTACGAAGAAGTTCCGGGGCGACAGCCATGTTGCGGAGATGGGACTGGGGGCGGATTGGCGAGTAATAGAGAGAGACAGTAGACTCTGCGGGCAATCAGTGCAAGGTGTGCGTCTTGACTTACGGAAACCGATGGATGGGAATTCTGGAGAGACGACGATGATGGGGGCGTAATAGAGAGAAAATAGATTGTAAAAGGCGGAGAAGACGGAGGGTTTTTAATATACGGAGGATCCGAGTCGGAGAAGGGAGAGAGAGAGAGAGAGTGAATGAATTGTGTGTGTGGTTGTGGTGATTGTGGTGGTGATAGTGTGAAAAGTGGGTTTTGACGATTTCTGACTCTTGCTGACCGGACCGAGAGGGAATGTCACGACTCGGCACCACGCAGCCAATCACAATCTCCAGCGAGACATGTCCTCGGCGTCTAAAGGATTCAAGGGTCGTGACGGTTTCAAACTTTCTTATATCTTTTTATTTGCTCCGTGTCTGGGACAAAGAAAACATATCATTCTGTCGGTGTCCGAGACGGTAAGACATAGAGAGACGAGAGACGAGTCCCTATACTCCCACACGCGCCTCTATCCAACAAACCCCATATTGTGTGTCCTGACCGCCTCTTCTCGCACAGCAGGTCTGCCAGCGTCCAAAATCACGACATGGCAAACACCCCTGCCCACTGGACAATATTAATATCACGCAACTACACTTATCATGTACCTAGATACCCACTTGGTGAGTGGTACGATGTACTAATGTATGTGTTGTATGTACGTACTGTACTGTGTATGCAGTGACTGACGCATCATCACGAATTACGAGACGCGGGGTGCAGGCGGCAGTCGGCAGTCGGCAGTCGGCAGTCGGCAGTGAGGGGTATTTTGGCCTGGCTTCCGACTTCGGCCACGGTACTATATGGCATGGGATGCGTATATGTGGGCATGAGATTTATGCTCTCCGACTACTTAGGCCCAAGGCGATAAGATGCTAAGGCAGTAATATGCCAGGCACTAAGGCACTAAGGCAGCAATACCCAGGCAGCAAGGCAGCAAGACAGCAAGGTCACTCAGGTACCTACTAATTAATTACCACCAAGGCAATACGACGTTGAGGTGGTCACATAACAAGGCAGTAAGGCATTAAGGCATTAAGGCATTAACGCTCCAACAGTCAGTATCGCCCCGGCAATCTCTCCTCTCCATCTTCATGCCCCTGAAACTCGACCCACGAGCTCATCTTCGCCCGCACGTGATGTCCATACAGTACGCCCTCATCATCGCCGTCCACGCTCTTGATCACGCAATTCTCACCTGGCTCAAAGAAGAAAGGCACGCTGAACCTGCCCATGCGACCGACACCCTGTCCCCTAATTGAAGCCTTCACTCGATGCATCGTCGCAACAAACCGTCCCCCTGAAACCCGAGCCATGAGGTCTCCAATGTTGACCACAATCGAGTCAGCAACATACGGAGCCTGGATCCACGCTCCTGCCGCATTGAGAACCTCTAGCCCCCCTGTTGCGTCCTGGTGCAGCAAGGTCAGTATACCGGAGTCTGTGTGAGGCGTACAGCACAATCGCGCTTCTTGCTCATCCCGTGCAGTATTCGCTGTCTTGATCTCTTGTGGCGGATAGTGAAGCAGTCGGAGTGTACTGATTGAGTGCTGTAGGTAGTGCGCAAAGTGCTCCGCTGGTTTTCCGAGTGATACTGCGAGGAGCGAGAGGAGTTGGTAGGACAATGCTTGCAGCTCGCCATGAAGCTTTTCGAGCTTGTGCCGTGACTTGTACGCTGATTCTGCCGGCCACACGTTTGCTTCATTCAGATTGATGTCGCGGTGAAGTACAGCCGCCGGGTCGGACGGTGGCTCGGAAGGGCCAATCTCAAACCCTTCTTTGAGGTTGTCGGGGCTGCCCGGCTGAGGTGGGAAGTACCTGGCCGTGTCAATCGACATGTCAATGTCTGATCCTCTTTGCTGGTGGCCTGATTACCCATGGTATGTATTCGTGTTGTCTTTCTTGAAAGCATGCTTGGCCACCTCCATCTTGGTCGCCATTGGCAGAGAGAAGAACTCCCGTGCAAGGTCCAGGACTTCGCCATGGCTAAAGCTCAACGGAGTGTTTACAAGATACGCAAAGCCAGTGGTCGAGAAGACATCATACAATTGCTTGCCGAGTTTGTGGTTTTCCTCAGGATTGGTTGACGAAGAAAGTGCGGAGAGATCGACGAAAGGAAGTGACGAGAATGAAGTTGACATGATGAGAGGAGTGCAGTACAAGTATTCAGTTCCTTCAGTATAGAATGATATTCGAACATGCAGTGCTTTGTATTGGTCACGAGTTTCGACTGGAAGTGACGTGTGCACGCGACCATTTACCGAACATGGACGGCCGAATCGGGTGCGAAGGCAGAGAGAGGGGTACAAGCTACCTAAGAAGGCTCTGGGTTCGACCATGTCTTATTCGGACATGGAAGTTGTATTGTAACATACATCGCTGGTAGATATACGTTGCGTTGGAGGTTGAGAGCTGTGGAGAGATTGTCAAGACTTAAGATATGGATCCATGTATGTTATGTAGACAGAGTCCGGCGCAAGTCTAGTCATCTACATCGCATGATATAGACACCTGACAGAGCATCACTGGCAGTCCTTGTCTCTGCTGCAGACAATCTGAAGGATTGTTGAGTGTCAAGAGACAAGAGGGCACCTGGACTCCTGAGCAGGCTGAGTATTGCTGTGAATGCCTTATATATGAGGTTAGCAATGCACGCCGTGCCCAGGCCGCTAGTGGATCGCGTCCACCGCAACACGTTCGACGCGATCAGGAACGCGTGTGTCCCTAGCAGAATGTAACATTTCTAGATCACCATGTCAACATGCCCTCACGTCGATGAGCAGCGCACCATCTGAATGAGATTCGCCTGCTACAAAGCCTGCAATGGCATCAATTCCCCACAAACGTCCGAGGCAGCTTGCTGACGATGAAGAGTCCGTCGTCTCTTTCACGACCGCCTCCCAGAGGATACAGAGCAAACGGCCGCGCATGTCCACCGATGAAGTCAGGCCAACAGAGAGTCCGCAACCCGAACCATTGCGCAATGATGGTGATAATCTCATCCACATCGATATCGACGCGCTAGACGATGTCGAAACCATTCAGAAGATTCATGAGGTTCAGGAACAGGACGATAGCAGAGCCGAAAAGATACGTCAAGCACGCCCGGAACCATCAATCGAACGTCCTGCAGCCGACAACGCCATCATCGAGCAAGTCATAGTGGAGAATTTCATGAACCACGCCCGACTCAAGATCACACTCGGTCCTTTCATCAACTTCATCGTTGGGCGCAATGGCAGTGGGAAGAGCGCAGTGTTGGCCGCCATAAGTCTATGCCTGGGTGGCAAGTCAAAAGAGCGCGCCTCAAGTATACGGGGTTACATCAAGCAGGGCGAAGAGTAAGTTCGTTCTCAGTCGCGCTCCGACCATGGACTGACAAATGTGCAAGATCTGGCATGGTCAGCGTCAAGCTCAAGAACCAAGGGTCATCTGCATACCAGCCTGAGCAATACGGCGACTCCATAATCGTCGAGCGACACATTTCCAAGTCGAGTGGCAGTAGCTACAAGATCAAAAACGCCATGGGGAAAATCGTTACTACCAGGGCGTCGGATTTGGCGGATATCATGGACTCCTTTGCTATGCAGATTGACAACCCCATTACCATCTTGTCCCAAGACGCGGCGAAGTCGTTCCTCGTCACCTCTACGCCCTTCGAGAAATACCAATTCTTCCTCAAAGGAACTCAGCTGGAGCAATTGGCCAAGGACTACAGACTGCTGGAAGACACTCTGGACGCGCTCGAAGCTCAGAAGACGAAGAGCGAAGCTAGTCTTCGTGCCGCGGAATCGCGGAAGACTGCCGCTAAGAAGAGATTGGATGCTTCTGCCTCACAGGAGGTTCTCAGGGAACAGATCGAAAAGGTTCGGAAACAAACAGCATGGAGACTGGTCACCGATGAAGAAGAAGTATGCCATAGTAATTGCTCATCCCCGGTCCGCTGCTTACGTGACGTAGAGCCGAGATAGACTGGTACAGGAGTTAACCCTGGCCGAGAGCATGGTCCAGCAACAACAGGCTACCCTAGCTGACGTCGAGACAAGGTATTCAGAGTTACAAGTCCAACTCGAAAAGGCATGCGAACATGCCAATGAAGCAGAGGCAGCAGTTGGGCCGATCAAAGCCGACCTTGACACGAAGAAGAGTGAAATCGACTCCCTTGCCGCCGACATGCAAAGTGCCTTGGTACGAAATGTCCACAACGCCTAAGAGTACTGCTAATCGCTTCGTAGGAAGATGAGCGCAACATGCAGGGAGAGATTCAGTCGAAGAGGAATGAAATCTCCCAGAACCAGAATAAGAAGGATGAGGCATTGAAACGGCAGTCAGCCGCCGATGATGGTTCATTGGCTCGAATACACGACGAAATTAGCGAAGCCAAGAGTAGGCTCGAAGAAGCCACCCAGAGACTAGATGTGCACACCGCGAGATTTCCAGTAGTCGAGCGAGAACAAAAAGAAGCACAACATCAACTTGATGACTCAAAGTCTAAGCTGGACGCTAGCAGGGCGGACATGCAGCGAGCGCAACAAATGCTGGACGAGCACACTAACAAACAAAGCAACTGGATGGGCGGGTATCGCAGAGAATTATCCAGTGTACTCCGTGCCATCGAAGCCGAACGTCGCTTCAAGACTGCTCCCATTGGGCCCATGGGAAGACATATACAACTGCTGAAACCTGAATGGTCTTCCGTGCTTGAGTCGTCCTTTGGGATGCTCCTGAATGCGTTCGTAGTGTCAGACAAGAATGATCAAAGCCTCCTACACCAGATATTCAAGAAAGCACGCTAGTAAGTCGCCCCCTGGACTTGGATGTGATGAGGGAATTTGACCAAGCTGTGTAGTCATGCTCCAATTTACATAAACAATGGTGAACGGATAAACGTTGACCAAGAGCCCGATCCGCAACAGCTCACCTGGCTCCGCGCTCTAAAAGTATCTCAAGTCTTGTTTGATCTTTGCTTGCTAGGCTAACGATTTTCAGATTACTAACGAAAAAGTCCGCAACGTTTGCATTATCGTGCAGTCTATAGACCAGATAGCGCTCATCCCAAGCCGTGCCGTGGCCTCTGACTTTGTGAATTCCCATCCTAGAAACGTCAAGGCATGTCTCGCAATGCATGAGACAAAAAAGGGCTCCGGACACAGGCTCATCGCATCCGCGACCGGAGGCCGGGCCATGAATAACATTCAAGCATACCCAGGTCACCCACGAATGCAATCGGATGCCGGCACTCAACTCACGTGGGTTCTAGACGTGTGTTCAAATTTCTTCACTAACAAACTTGTTAGCATCTACCGTGACAACCTTGAGCACACCAAACATGAATATCAAGTCATGCAACGGAAAGTGAAAGAATTAGAGGCAGTGTTGCGCCAGAGAAGAGACGTCCTGGTCAGTTTCAACAAAGAGACCCGAAACCTTCGTGTTGCCAAGGAAAAGGCTGCAGACGACATTGAGATATTGAAGGAACAGCTTGAAGATGCCACCCCTCAGGCCGCTGGCGAACTTGCAGTTTTCGACAGGCAGATCAGCCTGGCTCAGACAGCTTTGTCTGTTGCTGAAGACTCACTCAGGGCGTCCAGACAGGAGAGAACGAATAGTCATCAGGCTCAGACTGCATTGAAGACAGCATGGGAGGAGATCAAACAAAGACTCAAAAAGTACGAGCGCCAGGCGGCAAGGGCAAAATCCACACGGGATGAAATAGAAAAGGCTCGGCAGACGATGCTGTATGAGAAGAGCCAGGCCGTTGCCGCCGTCCAGAATGCCGTAGCTGAGCAAGGTAGAGCCGAACGAGACGTCAAGTCCCAGGAAGCCAGAATCGCCGAAGCTGAGGAGTTGGCTACGGATGCAGCTGGTCCCCGTGTACAGGTCGACTTGAACGATACATCAAAGCAACTCGAAAGCCGTTATTTGCGACTCCAGCGCGAGCTCCAAACGAATATAGCTTCGTATGTACCTCTCTATCAATGCTTTCAAGTCCTCTACTAACAGACATAGAACGGGTGCTACTCACCAGGAACTTTGCCAGCTTGCGGCTGAGGCTACGGCAGATCGCAATGAAATTGCCCGTAATGTGAATGTTATTAAGAAACAGGCCGACGCCCTGAAACACTCCATGGCCGATAGACTGGCCCGTTGGCAGAAGTTCCGAAGATACATATCATCAAGGGCTCGCATCATGTTCACATACCTGCTCCAACAGCGCCGTTTTAGGGGTCACCTGAAGATCGACCCGCACAAAAAACAACTCGACATCTCCGTCGAGCCCGATGCAACCAAAGAGGGCGAAACAGGGAGACAGTCGAAGACATTGTCCGGTGGGGAGAAGTCATTCTCGACCATCTGCCTGTTGTTGGCTCTCTGGGATGCCATGGGCTCCCCTCTTCGATGTCTAGATGAGTATGACGTGTTCATGGACAACAAGATACGATCCGAAAGCACGAAGATGATGATCCAAGCCGCGCGGCAGTCTGTCAGTCGCCAGTTCATTCTGATCACGCCGCATGGTGTGAGTGATGGGCATACGGAGAAGGATATTAATGTGTTTAGGATGCCAGATCCAGAGCGTGGACAGCAGACCTTGCCTTTCAGCGTATCGTGACGCAAGGACTCTCAAGATAGAGTTAGTTATGCATAGCGATAGGGCGGAGGCCCGATTTTTTTGTGATACCCCCCCAATAGCTCAATGCAACGAGATCTGAAGCAGGTTAGCCGTTTATGAATGAACATGTGCTTTCATTTCGTCATACCGGTTGTGTTGTTCTCTGTTGGGGTTTATAACATTCACAAATCTACGAAACCAGTGAAAAGACTCTCGGAATAGTAACCAACAATAAAAATAAACACGTAGAAAACACCCCGCAAGGTTTGTCCCACTTCTTTGTTGGACACTAGCTGTCTCTCCGGTGTGCTACTAGGCATTAATTACTATCGTGGGTACCTGTCCATGGTTGCTGGGCGGATCTCTTGGCGAATGAGGAGCCTAAAGAAGTGTCCGGCCGTGCTGCTAACTATTAATATAAGGTCCATCCATAGTTCACCCAGCCACCTTTCCATATATCCATCGCTGACACATTCGCACACCTCTCTGCACTCGACTTGAATAGCTGTGAATCTGACATCTACCATAAGGCTCTCAGGTCGCGTGCTATACTGGATACACAAACCTTATCGTTCCCCATGACGGTCGCCAGATCGTCTTCCGACCGCAAGGCGTAGCTCTCACAGCATGGAATATACGACCAGCCTCTCTACCCCCACAAGCGGATCCAGTACGCCTGTCGCGTTCGATGATGACGACATCGTCTACAGTGATGTCGAACGTTCCCTGAGCAAGCAGCCCGCATCTCTACCATCCAGCCCGCGTCCCCCAGTCCAGTATGATTCGAAAGGCATGCCGCCCTCCGAAGACCAGAGACCGAAAGGATCCATCTCGCGACTTCTGAAAGGCAAGGAGAAAGAGTGGAATGAGGTTGCTGAGAAGCGTGGGCCCTTGACTCTCCTTGATCTACCCGTCGACATCCTGAAAGAGATCGTGCACCAGGTAAGAATGCCCTGCTCAGCTGCGTCATGAGCACAAGAACCGTCTTGCTGATATACCATGGCAACAGCTTCCACATACGAACGACCTCACATCACTCGCACTCTGTCACTCCGCTCTCCATAGCCTCGCGATTCCCTACATCTACTCCCGGTTCGACATTGTTTGGCCGGACGCAAGCACTAGCAATGAGCCACGGGTTGGTGTTGATGCCCTCACCTACGGCCTGTCTACGTTGGTCATGGCCAAACCAATGTTTCGCGAAGATTCACGGCCATCAAAACCCAAGACGGCGCTGCCCAAGGGTTACCAGCAATATGCCCTGCCCCCTATCCGGCGGGGTAACTACTACGCCAAATACACGAAGAAGTTCTCGCTTGGCAATGGGCCAACAGACTGGGTGCAAGAATACCTGATCACGAAAGAGCCCGGAAAGATGCTCGGGACTCAGGTCGCGCTAGCTGTAGCAAGAATGGAAAATCTGGAAACCTTCGTCTGGGACATGCCCACAGGTGTGCTGAGAGATGTCTGGCTGTCACTATCATCCTTGGCGGACAGGAATGATCCAGAAAGTTGTCGACTAGAGCGAATATGGATTCGGTGGCACAACAACTCGGACATCGATTCGCACACTTCGGCTCCATCACCTCCTATACCACTAGCACACGTTATGCCCGCACCACATGCGCCTCATACCAGTGGTGCTAACGTCACTTCTGCCCCAGTAGCAGTATCCGCACACGCTATACAAACGAATTCAGCCATCGATCGAGTCGAGCGGCCGACCTTTTCTGTGCTCCCAGCTCTTAAGAGTTTGAGTGTTCTTGACATCGATGAGCTACCTTACTTGGATGAGATGAGCATCTTGATAGCACGGTCGCAACACAAACTCAGGGAGCTGAGAGTTGGAATAGCGAGACACTCGCAACAGCGAGATTGGGTCAACGCTTGGGAGGGTGACGGGCTGCAACAGGTTGATTACAACTGGAAATGGACCTCCACTACCCCCCGGATCCAAGACAAGCGCCTCGGGGGCGTGCTCGGTATCTTGGTAGGCCGGGTTTATAACATGCGGCGGAATGCATACGATGCAAAGCCTCCGATCTCAGTCGAAGCCGCCGGAGATCTGTTTCCAGCTTCTACCAAGACGGAGACCCCTACCATGGATTCGACAACACCCGTCACATCACCAGTCGAACACTCGCCGACTGCACAAAGTGATGAAAGCCTCGACGAACCGAGCGACACTCCTGAGGACCCCGTCACATCAGCACTTGGTCTCAAGCACGATACTCCGACAGGAGAGCAAAACGTGCATTCCCGGTCTTCTTCTGCGAGTGCCTTCAAAGGTACGGAGGCATTGGAGATGCTTTGCGATGTGGCTCAACTGAACCGGGCTGAAATAAGAGACCAGGCTTATGGACCTGCGTTGAAGGATAGGCTCCAACTGCACACGCTAGAGCTTGAAAGGGTCCCCATATCCGTCCCGATTCTACTCAAAGCTTTCGACTGGTCGATGCTAACCACGCTCACGCTGCTTAATTGTCATGGCCATGACGCACTTTGGAAGTTCTTGAGACGCAGCTTTTCGCCCAGATATAGTGGACACAGCGCATCCAAGGCAGTCTCTAACCCTCCAAGACCGACGAGCTACGACTATAGGCTCAATCTCAGGAAGATTCACACAAACACAGTTTCGGCACCGCTCATCTCGTTCCTCAAAGAGACTTTGGCACCCAATAGTCTGGAGGTCCTCTTCCTGCAAGAACATCGGTCTTACAACTCAAACGTCACAGTGGATGCTATATATAAAGGTCCTATAAAGCGCCACCGGGAGAGTCTCAAGAAAGTCATGATCGATAGCAGCGACAAGTGTGTGGATGGACACGCCACCGGTCCCGCACGATGGAGGAGGTGGATGGTCAACCGCGAATTCCTCGGTTTCATCACCAGCGGGCGGATGCGTAATCTACGGGAGCTTGCCATTACAATGGACTTCCGAGATTGGGTATGATTTGCAGATCTCGATCCAGGTATAATGAAGCTAACTGTTCACAGCATTATTTCCTTCAACGGCTTCCTCAAATTCCCCATCTGCGATCGCTCTATATTCCTGTCTTGGCTGAGCATGGCCACGGCCATAATATTGACCCCAAGGTGTTCGCAATGCAGGTCATCGACATAGTACATTTGAAGCCTGAGGTTGAGCTATGTTATATGGGTATCATGAACAAGTGTTTCGAAATCTTGGAGAACAAGCCGTCGGGCAACGATTCACATAGCGACGCCAACCCTCAGCATAGCAGCTCCAACGCTACTGGAATTGGTTACAATGCAGTTGGTCAGGCTCCTATGAACTCGGACGACGAGGGAGATGATACTGAGGACGACGACGATGATGACGATGACGATGGCATGAATGGTGAGCTGGACGAGACCGAGTCAGAGCCTTCAGACGATGGCCGGACGGACACCGACGGCGAGGACTCTTACATGCACGACGACGATCGCAGAGGGCCGAAGGTGCGACTTCGCGAGATCTTGTTCTACGACGACAAGGTGGCCATTTTCAAGGCTAGGCATGGGAAGCTCTAGAGATATAATTCGACTTTACTACTGCAATGTGGCGTTATCGGGGGGAATACAGGGAGGAGCAAATATTGCATGGGGGGGGGGCGGGTCTCAGAGGCCATGGGCGTCTTTTGAGCTCTCTGGGGGCGATGAAACCCAAATTTCTTCGTTACAATGATGAGATACGTCCTGGACTGGAATCAGAGCGACCGACTGGTCATTTTTCTCGGAGTTCCCTGAAGCGTTCTGTGCCGCGAGATTTCCTCGGCGAGCACACACTATATATATCCCTTGGCTCGGGCTCCTATCACGATTTATGCTATGTAGTACGTCGCTGTGCGGCCATTATTTTAGTTAGTTGTGCCCTTTTTTCTCTCCCATGATAGGGCTGTGATTGGCTGTCTCTTTGTGGACGATACATGGAGTCATTGAGATGTCGTTCCTTTTCATGTGTATATCGCCTTATGTTGAGCGAGTCTGCGGTCATTGCTATTCTTCGGGTCATGCTGTCATATCTAGAGAGAGCTTCATGGGCCAGTCCACCAGAGTACGTACAGGCAAGCTTTGCATAAACTGGACAGTCTACAGAATACGTGTTCCAGACACTATCTGGGCATTTGAAGACATAAACCCACTCTTTCGTGTCAAGCATGTTTGGAAACGTTCCTTTGGTGGCGCAGAATGAATACAAGCAATGGCAGCCGAACTATTGCTTTATCAACGGGTAGAGCGGCCAAGTCGTCGTGGCTATAGCGACCTGGTTTAACAATATATGTAACCAGGCAGCGTATCAAGTCAGCGGATACAAGTGCTTGTTTTGGTGTTTGATGGCCGGCGGTATGTGTAGGTATGTATGCCTGAGGCAACAACCAACCCAACCAAGACCCTGAAACGTGCTGAGACGGCTTGATACGCGCCTCAAACGTGCTGACTCTAAGCGCCCACATCATCTTCAACCACTCACATCGCTCTTCTGTTGCTTCTTATACACTATCCGCCTAGACTCGGTCTCCTAGTCAATCACTTACAGTTTCAATGGCTCGTCCACTGTCGTCTTCGCTGCCCGCAAAACCCCGCTGTGGCGTCTCTCTGATTCGTCGGCTTGCCCTTTCATAGACGTCCATAGCATCAACAAAGACACTCGCCCTTCATCTTGATTCGCTCCCCTGGTACTCGAGATCCTTCGCGTTACAAAGTCCCATTGTCTCTCATTCTCAACAGCAGCGTGCCGCCGCCGACGAGAATCGTATGATCCAGTACTCATCACCCCGGTTTGCGGTTTGCGGCTTGCGTCTTCCCTGGACCTTAAGCCTTGTTCCCGACCCTTGGTAACAGCTTGTTCATGTCTGTCTTCTGAATACCTTCTTTCTGCCCTTCTCTCATAGGTCTCGTTCGGCGGCCGGCTTGCTGGATCTGCAGCCTCCTCGCTTTCCCTTCTTTCTAGATTCTCTTCGTACAGTGCTGGCACTTTTGGTATGTCGAGACTTGTCGATGGATGAAGGAGTTGGCTGACATTGGGCGCAGATCATAATACGTTATCCTTACCTTCCAGCAGGCGATCGGCTCTCCATTACACTGCGCATTCCTTCCGAAGCTTGCCTGCCCAAGTTCAGGTTTTAATAGCTAGATCAGCGCACGCACATCTACCATGTCGCAAGGAGAATCATACAGACTGCCGGGGCGAGAAAGATCGAGATGGCCACCGTTGACACGGATGTTGATGTCGGGAGAGATGAGCGATCAGGCTCCTAGAGAGTTGAACTGGCGGGAAATGCTTGACAGATGGATGGTGAACGAGGGCTACCGGAGGCTGTTCGTTGGTGTTTTTATGCTGGTGCACCTACTGGTGTTCACATTTGGATGTCTGCATTACGGTCTGAAAGTAGGACTACATACTCCGTGGAGGTATTATGACTGACACCTGTAGGATAACCTCAACAACTCGCGGCAGCGATTTGGCTTTACATTTATTATAGCGCGTGCGTCTGCGTTGGTCCTACATCTAGATGTAGCGTTTATCCTTCTTCGTAAGGCTTCCGAGACTATCGTCGGATTATGGCTAACAAGGTCTCCCAGCCGTGTGCCGCAATCTAATCTCACTTCTTCGTCGAACTCCCCTGAACGGCATCATCCAGTTTGATAAGAACATCACCTTCCACAAACTCACCGCCTGGTCCATCGTCTTCTTCACCTGGGTACACACCATCTGCCACTGGGTCAACCTCGCGCGCTTCTCTGCCCAAAACAAGCTTGGATTTGTGGGCTTTCTCCTCGCCAACTTTGCCACCGGTCCGGGTTGGTCGGGCTACGTGATGCTCGTCGCCCTGATGGCGATGGTCTGGACAGCCATGGAGAAGCAGCGCCGCGCCAATTTTGAACGCTTCTGGTACACGCACCACTTGTTCATCATTTTCTTCGTCTTCTGGTCCGTACATGGCGCCTTCTGTCTGATCCCGCAGGACTTTGCGCCCGTGTGCTCCGGTACCGGCGTCTTCTGGCAGTACTGGATGTACGGCGGCTTCATCTACCTCGCGGAGCGCATTGCGCGCGAGGTACGGGGGAAACACAAGACGTACGTGAGCAAGGTCATCCAGCATCCCAGCAACGTGTGCGAGATCCAGATCAAGAAGGAGAATACGAAAACGCGTGCGGGCCAGTACATCTTCCTGTGCTGTCCGGAAATCAGTATCTGGCAGTACCATCCTTTCACGCTGACCAGCGCCCCGGAGGAGGATTATATCAGCGTGCACGTGCGTGCCGCCGGCGACTTTACACGTAGACTACACGCCGTGCTGGGTTGTGAGCCCGAGAGACGCGGTGGTGCGGGCGCAGACATACCGAAGGTCAAGGCTGCTGCCGCGGATGACAGGCACGCGGATCCGACACTACGGCGCATCTTGCCACGGGTGTACATTGACGGGCCCTTTGGATCAGCCTCCGAAGACGTATTCAAGTTTGAAGTCGCAGTCCTCGTCGGCGCGGGCATAGGTGTGACGCCGTTTGCAAGTATACTGAAGAGTATCTGGTACCGCATGAACTACCCCCAAGGGCGCACGCGGCTACGCAAGGTGTATTTCTTCTGGATATGTCGGGATTTTGGCAGTCTGGAGTGGTTCCGAAGTTTGCTGCTGGCGATTGAACAGCAGGATCTGGAGGATCGGATTGAGATTCATACTGTATGTTGTCGCCTGCCCCCCTTTTTCCTCTGGATGCATACTGACTTGATAAAAACTTAGTATCTCACGGCCAAGATCAAGATTGACGACGCCACGAATATCATGATCAACGACGCCAACGCCGAGCAAGACGCCATCACCGGCCTTCGCTCGCCCACATCCTTCGGCAGACCGAACTGGGACATTATCTTCCGCAGCATCCGCAGGATCCATGCCCCGGCGGAGGCTGGCGTGTTCTTCTGTGGGCCGAAGCCATTGGGGAGCTTGTTGCACGTGAAGTGTAATATGTACAGTGATGATGCGTTTCAGTTTGTGTATGGAAAGGAGAACTTTTAGAGCGCGGAAGAAGCGCGCGCAGTTCTGGTTTTGGGGTTGGGGGAGCGGACGTTTGGAGCTGAAGATATCTTTTTGCCTGCCTGAATTTTTCGGTATGTCACTTGATAGATGGATAGCATACTATCTTGCCCGCGGACCTGTATATATATACATATATAAAATATCCATATGCTTTTTCGTCGTGGCGATTGAGCTTAGAAGATTATATTACCGTTTGAGATATTCTATGTTGCTAGTTGTCTGCCCCTTCCCCCTTATCTATATTGCACAAAATATATTCCCTTCGCAGTCTCAAGACCTGAATTGTCCCACCAGATAACGCCTGATTGAATAACTCCCGCGCCTGACCCTGCCTCTAGAAGAAGAAAGATAAACTTTATATTACACGACCCCGTCATGAATGATATACAGGCGGACGCGCACGTTTACATCCGCCAGCGACCTTCCTCCCCACCACCACCACCACTACCATTACTACCATTACTCTCCCTCTCCCTCTCCCTCTCCTCCATCTCCACTACGTCCTCCTCCCCCACGCCCACGCCCGACCGCGCACTCGCCGCCATACTATCATACGCCACCACCTCCACAGGCTCCTGCTCACCATACATATACGGCGGAATGAAATTCCCCCACAAGCTCGCCCACACGCGCACCCTGCACCCGCGCCGCGCCATACTCTCGCCAAACGAGCGCGTGCCGAGACAGCGACTGGGCGAGCGCCAGAGCAAGGCCACGGCATCCTCGATGGTGTCCACATCCTTGGTGGGCCGCATGTGGATGTCTAGGGCGTAGGGCATGGGGGTGGGCATGGCCGTATCGGAGCCGAAACGGGGCGCAGGAAGCCAGGTCGCGAGGTAGCGCTCGAGGATCTGCTCTAGGTATTCGAGGTGGTGCGTCTGGATGCCGGAGAGGGCGAGGGCGCGGAGACGGGGCGGGTGGGCTTCGGCCTGGAGGTAGCGGTGGAGGAAGGATGCGGGGCCGATGACGAGGGTGTGGAGGGACGGGAGGGCATTGCGGAAGGAGGAGGGGGTGGCGGCGGAGTCGAAGATGTGGGGGCTGCCGCCGTCGTGGGAGAGGGAGGTGAGGGCGTGGGATTGGAGGGCGAGGGCGGCGAGGAGGGTGGAGAGGGAGCTTGCGAGGAGGGGGATCGGGGAGTCGTGGAAGTGGTGTTTGCGTTCGCCGAGGGTGAGGGTTTGGAGGGCGCGGGGGAGGCGGAGGGTGGTGAGGAGGGCTGGGGCCGAGATGTTGCATTCGTCGAAGATGAGGGTGCGGAGGGAGGTGGTGTGGTTGGGGGTTGTTGTGGTGGTTGTTGATGGGTCTGGGGTGAAGTCGAGGCAGGAGAGTTTGATGGTTTCGAGGGTGGGGTGGTGGAAGACGGAGTGGTCTGGGAAGGCGTATTTGGCGTTGCCGAGGCCGTGGGAGTGGTATGTGACTGTTGGGGGGAATGGTATGTTAGGGCTGTGGTACTTGGGATTCACTTTGCTTTTGCTTACAGGACTTGAGGAATGCGAGGCTTCGATGTGCGGGATCGCGGAGAAGAGTGGCATTGCGGAAGAGATCCGTGACGTCGATGCGGCCCTTCTCGGCCCACTCGCGCTGGCCCTCGAGATGGGGCCGCCACTGGATGTCGTTGCAGCAGGGCGTCTCGATGAAGAGATGGCGGAGATGCTTCATTTCTCGGATCCTGGGATTGATGTCTTCGATTCCGTCCTGGTCTTCGGCCAGGTAGCGGATGGCTAGACGGCGGATGTTTCGAGTCCGGATCGGGTTGTTGGCTAGGTCTCTGTTCATGCGGCGCGCGGCCTGGCCGGTGCGGATCAGGACGTCGCGATAGATGTGTTCTTGGGCGAACTTGCGCAGGCGGGTGCACGTGTTGCTGGCATTGAGTAGAGTGTTTCTCTCGTCGATGAGATCGAAGATGTGGATCAGGATCTCCGAGGGCAGGGTCAACAGAGCCGACTGCTCGTTATTATCATTTGGCATTATGGTGGAGTTTAGGTGTTGTTGTGGAGTGGAGGAAGCATGAAGTGAAGGAGCGGTGGTCTGGAACGTATTACCCTCGTTGCGGGGTTAGCGGGGCTAAGAAAGGGGGGGGGCTAGAGTGACTGGGTAAAAGGGGGGGGAGGGGGGTTGTAAATGCAATAAATGTGTAAGTGAATGCGATGCAATAATGCACGCGAGCTGAGCGTGAAAGATGGGGCAAATCGTCTCCCAGCGTGGTGTCTGTACTTACACCGTCTTTACCATCCCCGTCTGCCATCGGAGGCAGACTCGGAGCAGCAGTATCAGCGTTCCGACTGCAGTCGGACGTGCCTCGGACTTTTGCTTCCGCTGATAGGGCTGATGATGCAGGGGCGGCATCGGAGTCGGAGGTGCTCTGGACTTGCCGGTCAATATCTACGTCTGGAAAGATGGTCCTCAGTGCAGCCTGTGATAGAAAGATGGGCATCTTTGGGAATGTACGTCTCACAGCACAGGTGATTTCTTTGCGCGCGCGAGAGAGAGAGAGAGAGAGAGAGAGAGAGAATTTTGGAGTGTGCGAGTGAGACTTTAGGTGTAGGGTAGTTAGTAATAGTAGGGAGCCACTAACCGCGCGGGCATACAGTGCGCACCATTCCCATAGTGACAACAAAAAGGCTGGGAGGCCAGTAGTTAGCCGTCCGAACTCTTCCGTGAGAACCAGAAAAAAGACAGTATACCATGAGCTGCAGGAGGTTCATGGCGTCGGAAGACAGCTGATTCACTGACTCCCCCCCAAACCTCTATCGAGTCCAGCAATGTGGTTTCTTGCTAATTTCATTGCTTATACTGTAACGATGGCGACTGACTTGTCCCGTGGATGGTCACTCATGATTAGGTACTTAATGTAGAAGATAAGATTATAGACTTGATTGTGTTGAATTGATCATTGTAAGACTAAGAGAGAGAGAGAGAGTCTCAAGTGAGCTATTTAATGTCTCAACCACTAGTCCTAATCTAGTAATTATGACTACTTATCTAACATGGATACCATTTAGCTTCTGAAACACCATACTTTACGCGCCATTTACCAATATCGAAAGAACCGGCTTTGTCACCACATGACTCCTTGATTGCGGCGTGAATGGCTATGAGATCGCTGAGGTGTACAGTCTGCCTGTAGCCGCTATTGCATCCATAGGCCATGACAGAGCCATTATCTGATTTCATAAACCTGTCGAAGGACAGCTCACCATTTGTGGTATTTATAACCTCAGTGAAAGCCCCTGCGAGAGCCTTCTCATAGTCTTCTTGAGCTAACTTCTCGTCTGTACATGTAGGTTTTATAGTTTCCAGATACGTCGGTAGTTTAATACGGTCAAACCCATGTATGACTTCAGCCCAAATCTGGTCCCAGACGTTGTAATATCCGGCTTGATAGTATATTTTTCTCCATTGGACTGGACTTTTGCGTTCTGGGTCTTCGAGTAGAGTTTTAATCTCCTTTATAACTGGTAGAGTGATAGTTTCTCGTATCATGTCTGGGTCGGTTTCCGGAAACGGGCGTCTTCGATCGGCGATGACTAGGCTAGTAGTAGCTGCTACTATCGTAATGAGGGTTTTTGAGAAATGCATAGTAGAGTGTTGTAGGTAGATGCACTTATAAATGGAGTTTACGGGAACTCGAAGATAATTTATAAATCTCACCCATGGTCGCGAAATTACTAGTTTCATTCTATCTTTCCATGATTCGCGCAGGTATTATAGGAGTAGCATAATGTCTCATTAACAAGGTCATTAATGAGGCATTTTTTAAAGAAATCCCGAAAATAGAATTAATCTGAAACGTCCATCCATATACTGGCTTCGTGATAGCTATAAATTTTAGTGCACGCCACAGACAGTAAAATCTTATAAGTCAATCCTTGTCCAACGCCGATTAGTCCATCATCCTCCACGCCTTTATCGTTATTTTACCTAATATAGTCACTCATCCTCCACGCCTTCATCGTTACTTTACCTAATATAGTCCCTCATTCTGCACCGCGATATTAAAGATGGTGTTCATTGTAGGTATCTCGTCATTGGTATCCCTTCATCGTACTCGGCGCAACTATTCTATACCGATCGTAGCACTTTGGTCCTGCGTGGATTTACTCTGGTGTCTGCGGTCAGAATGAACCACCCGCAGTAATCCCCTCCTCATGATATGACTCTACTTGAAGGAGCCATATTCCTCTCCATAGCCTATGAAGATCATTGCAGCTGTGGCACATGACCATTCTTCGTTCGAGATTTACGACCAGACGGGAAATGATACAGATCAAGACCCACTGTGAACAGTGCAATGCATGCACCACGTCCAGGACGTGAAAGAGCCCAATTCACTTCAGGCGATGTTTTTGATATCTACACAACATTCTGTTCATGCCATTGTGAATCTGAATCACCAAAATCCTTGCAGGTAACAAGACTGGCATGACAATCGCCGTTATGCAGTCGCAACAGTCACTGAACTTGAGCCTGTGTAGTAGTTCGTGCAGACGTAGAATACTTAGTTGGCTCGTTAGAATCACGCATCCCATCAAGATGTGACTTGCCACAAATATCGGTGAATCCGAGTAGCGACCTAGTTTCTCAAATCACACGTCGATGAATCAACGTGACTATCCCAAGGTAGAGAGATCACTTCTCCCTGGAACTCGATAGGCATCTACAAGTACAAAAGAATAGAGAAGAGCAAGGATGCATGGAAGCCACTCACCACTTCTTCTACCACTTCCCGATTACCGAAAGAAAACAAGTATCAATCCCAAAACATGACACCATATCCAAGCTCAACTCTCGATCTGCAGAACATAACGGCAAGGAAGCAGGATCTCCTCGGTACAATCCCCATCTCCTGTGCCTTTTGTCAGTCGACTAACGAACGTAGACCTTGCTTCGCACGTCTTCTACCAACCTAACCACGCAGTCATTCTCGCCCAGACCGAAGGTCCAGACGCACAGTGGATAGCATGGCTTGTGACCACAGCCGCGCCTCCCGATACCAACCTCATGCTGCCCCTGGCGCGTGGAGCAGGGGGCAATGTCTGGAGGGCGCTTGAGAGTCTGCGGACCGTGCTGCAGGAGGCGTTGAACAAGTCAATGAAGGGAGGCGCCGTTGGAGTTGCGGTGATGAAGAAAACGGCTCCTTTCTTCTGGAATGATGGTACTACGGTTCATGTGATTCCGGACTCTTTCCCTGACATGGTTTTGGCTGTCTCGGATACTACGTCGCAAGCATGAATGACGAATGTGATGGCTTATTTGGCGTGTTCAGTTGCATATAATCGATTCTGGTGTTGTGAAATAATGCTTTAGTCCAAGCAGATAGCGCCCGCAGATTCGTGGTGCCAGTGAGCAAGTATCACGGGTGACCTTGAGCTTGATTCCCTAACTGTTGCCAACCCCGTGTTTATGTCAAGCCGTTTAATATTGTCATCTGCAGTTTGGGCCCCTATCAACCACCAACTGGCACCGCATCCATTGAGAGTCGCGTTGTACGAATGATGAATGCAGTAAAGCATGGCGTAGAGCGAGCATAACAGGAAACTGGCGCTTTGGTAGTGGTTACCATAGTTTGATACTAAAAGTTGTTGGATTTTCTAGTAGCTTGATGTTTTTTACTCGAATTGTCGTTTGCGACAGCCCTTGAACCTGGTTCGAACGAGATGCTTGGCATGGTGTTGAGGCGCAGGCGTCGCCCTGCGGCCTTACTTAGTAAGGCTTAACCCGGGGACAGACGCCATTTCACCCTCACGTTCAAGCCTCGAAGTAGTGACCGCGGCGCCAGCGCCCTCGATGTCAGCGTGTGATCGCTATATTCTGCATTGCCATCGGCCGCATCCAAGAACGTCTTCCACAGCGGAGTGCTCTTGAGCTGTCCTTCCACCGTAGCTAATCATGCTACAGCGGATCTGCACGGAATGTTGACAAGCTTTCCTTCACATTATACCTATCAACCACTGAACAACGAGGCAACTTGAAAGACGTGTCGTGAGACTAATGACATCGCAAGGAAGCACTGACTTCGCACGTCTTCTCTATTGTGCTCACTATGAGTGTTCATACGCGAAGCCTTCTCCAATTTCCCGCAGGCGATAACTCAACCGACACATTCATTAATGGCGTGCATTACAATCGAACAACCCTTGACTTGTTCAGCTACCAGCTGTATTCGAACGATACGATCTCGAACGGTTCCAACTGCTTCCTTGTCTTCGACATTTACCACCCTTCGTTGCTGCCAAACGGCTCATGGATAAATGGAACATCATGTTACACCCCATACTATGGCATAAGGACAAGAGGATCATTGAGCATCGCATTCGGAACTGCGTTTGGAATAACACTGGTGTTCACGTTGGTAAACCTTCGCAAACATGGACGCATGTATCTTCGGGAAGACAAGAGATTTAAGATTATAGGAAGACGTTGGCAGTGGTATTGGATGATCTTTGTCGCGGTATGCGGACTCGTCAGCTGCTTCACAGGCATTGATGTTGAGCGCTTCTACCTTCAAAGTTTACCAATCGTGCTCCAAAGCTTCTTTTTCGCATTGATGCTTCCTGGGATGCTGGCAGCTGTATGGGAGGCAGTCAGGCACTGGGGCTCGTTCTCGGAAAGACGAGTGAGCGAGCGGGACCCATATCTCCTCATAGACGATGATAGACGAGCTAAGACTGAGTTCTACTTTCCCTTGGTGTTCTATGTCTTTGCTTGGCTAAGCTTCTTCCTGGTAATTCCACGGAGTTGGGGCAAGCTGCAGCAACAACGATCGCCTGAACAGCAAGCCGAAATAGCTGCGCCAAATGCAACAAACATCAGGCTCAAGATCGGTGGCATAATAGCAGCTGTCGCTTGGTCTGTGATTGTCTATTCGCTCTTTCATTCAGCGCGACACTACAGTACGCGTTCACAGAACCGCATCCCACTCAAGCTTGTTGCTGCCCTTGTCGTACTGGCCATCAGGATAGCATATTCGACTGCTTCGGCCTACGTATGGGACATCGGTATCTCCAAGTTCGATGGCGATCCGGCATGGCCATTCGCGCTAGGCTATGGCAGCTCTCTCTTACTGCTTGTCATCCTCGAGATAGCTGGGCTCAGAGACGAAAACGAGGACAAAGTGATCATACAATTGCGCCGAGAAATGGGACGTGCCGTAGATGCTGAGCTTGGATACAAAGCGAAACCTTCTTGGTGGAACAAAGCTGCTGCGTCCATGCATCTGAATCACGATGATAGACTAAAAGCTATCACTCGTGAAGCACCAGTTGATAGACAGACTCATTCAGATCTGTTTGAGGATGTTGAAATGCATGCCTTTGATCCGCCTTCGGAGAATGGGTCGCAATCTGCTGACCATCCGGACCCGTTCAGAGATCCGAGCCTCACTGGTAGTGTCACACCATCGCATGAGGCGACGCATATGATGCGATCATCATCGAGACCTCGAGGTGTGGCGTCAATAGAAACGATGGATAGCGCTAGTACCTCTATCTCGGAGACCACAGGGATGACTGGACAGACTCTTGATAACGATGCTCAACCTAAGAGGGAATATCGAAGTATGTTGGACATATGAATTGTTTCACGCCCAGATCTATCGAACATTTCTGGTTCACACAAATAAAAATCGTTGTTAATCGTCTATGTACGCCGGAGCTCCTAGCTAAAAGCATTTCTATCCAAGGTATATCCACCATTTATCTATCCTTTGAAACGTCTATCCTCGTTGTTACATAGTACGACAGTGTCGAGATGCGTTTTTACCTAGACACACGCGCTCGACACTTCCAATTGACTGCCGCAAGACTTCGTCACGGATGTACCGGGCAGCGAATAGTGCCACTGAGCGGCTCGAACGCTTCATCTCTTGCGTTTCTATGGATACCACGCTCATCTTGCACTATTCATCGCAACTCGACATTCTGAGACTGTGCATCGCTGTTGGCGTCACTCTCGACATCCTTCTTTCCTTTCTTGGTGCGGAACTTGAAGTCACCAGCAGCATAATTGCCCTTGAAGGCGACTCCAGGGTGCAGGCCTGTGAGACATATGACAGCGATACTGATCATTGTGCCCTCAAGCGCCATGAACAATGGTTCATTGTTCGCCAACTCGCTGTCAAAGCCCTCGAAAAGCTCGGCTACACGATACACGCTTCGGACGAAGATTGTAAGTGTAGCCACACCGAGACCGATCAAGAAGGCTTTCCAGATAAAACTAGACCTCAGCACAGCAAATGCCGGATCCCGTTCGCTGCGGCGCTTATGCGCAGACCACGCGAAGTCGGCACACAACAGCATGAAGACCAGGAGGGAGACGACTTGCGCAACGAGACCAGCAATCATGATGTTGATGCCCAGATCATTTGACTTCTCGTCATCAGCAGTCGAAGCAAGAGCACCGCCGAGAGCTTGCAGGACGAGAGATAGGAGGTCACAGGAGACGAAAAGAACGGTGTAGGTACGCGGCTTGAGGCGAGAGAGAGCGGGCGAATAGATGACAATGATACGGCCGAGGCAGAGGTAGATTGCAGCGGAGAGGAATGCAGGGCCAATGGTGAGGCAAATGAGGTATCTGTGGACTTGTCAGCACGAATCCGCTGTGACACAAGGGCGGATGAGGCGACTCACAGTAGAAAGTTATCGAACAAGAACGGATTGTTGTGTAGCAAGAGTCGCCCTACGTATCCGAGCAACTCGAGTACCAGTCCGAAGACCATGGCGACCATGTAGCCCCATGTTTTATGCTTGATGCCGAAGAATAATTGCAGCAGTAGACAGACACCGAATACGATACAGAAGAAGACATTTCCGGCTACGTTTGGGAGATAGTGGAAGCGGGCGATGTCGATTGGGCAGATGTCGAGTGTGCATTGGTCGAGGTCGGTGATGACCTGCCCGGAGGGTAGAGTGATGGAGTCTGACATTATCGCCGGTGCTGGAGCTCAAAATTCGCAAACAAAATATCGGAATGAATACCCAATGGCTCCTGAAGTATATATCTAGTCGAAGAGGCGAAGAGTCAATGACGTGGTGAGATGGTAAGATGAGATGCTGATTCGAATCTCGAAGTCCCACGTCCATTCTCTTATACGAACACACATTCTCAGCCGTTAAGCTGAGGTACGGGCAAACCAGACCTCCGACCCCATAACATCCCAAAACGCGCCTAGCACTATTGTTGCAATGCGTAATATTCCAACAGAGTGAGACTGCGCCCACTAGCCATTGTCCTCTCACCGAACCGGTCAAGCCGTATCGGGTCGGACATATATACACGCTGATTGGCTGTACACTTTCACAACTGCTCGTAAACAGCCTAGCTCCCCCATCAGAGCACATCTCCGTTCACGACGTCACGTGTAGTAAGCGAAAAATCAACGATGCACTGCCTCACTAGTCGGACACGGGCGCGGTATACTTCTCGATCGGTATCATCACTTCTCACTTTATAACGGCCGGGGTGGGAGTTGCGCCGGCCCGGACTCTTGTCACATACCACATACCGGGCCCTCGTCGTCTCTCCTTGCTTCAGGCAGCAAGCCACAAGGATCATCGGTGTCATTTTTAGAATCCTCTCTCGCATATTGCGCTGCTTGAAGGCCTAGCGTGCTCACGATATGCCCTGGTGGTTGGCGGCACGATACTTCTTGGCAAGCCCTTCGATCCTTTGACGCGTGTGCAGCAATGGTTGAATGTACCCAGTGGAATGAATGGAAGCTTAATCTGCCGGACACGGAGCTTGAGATTCGGATCGTGGGCCGCCATTGATGCAAGGCTGAGTTTTGGGGCTGGTGCTGCTGCTCCTGATCCTAGGACTTCTATGGTGCTCAAGTTGGTTGTTTCGTTCATGGACACGTGATATAAGCGAGATGTCGGAGGTTTTTTTTGGAGGGTCGGGTATAATATGTACAGCCTACAGGATCATCTGAATGGGTTGAAGCCTCTGTTGGCTCGTATTGAAGTCAATTTGTTCCGCAAGCGTTGCCTCTTTTGGGCATAATTCGGGCGGAGGACTCGTGGAGTTATAGTGCCTACGTGTTCCTTGGCAACGGCCCCCGTATACCTAGACTATGGATATTTTCCCATGCTTGACTATCGTTCCATTTATCAGTTTGGCCTTGCCACTAACGCTCGTTCGCGCTGGTGATATAGTTGTTCGAGCAGCTTCGTACGGTTTGAGTGTCTGACGATAGTTCAATCTGGACGTTCCGCAATGCAGGCACTCGATCTGTAGACGTTCAACAGTACAATGCGTACATACAGGCAAGATTGCTTCCGTTTCAACCGTATTCTTCTGGCTTTGCGTGTCAGCAGCATACTACTGACTGGATTTCAAAAATACGGGGCTGGGCGTTGTCGACTAAATCTACCTTCGAAGCTGCAAAACTGTCCCAGAAGTGTATACACCGATAGTGCGTCGGTCTGGAAACTCACCAGTTCCTATGTTAATACGTCGTCGGTCCGTCCGTCGCTTTGGTTCTCGATATAACACTAGTCAACAAGCTGATGTACCAACGATTGCCAGCTATTATCAGATGAATGTTTTCAATCTCAATCTTAATCTTATTCTCATTCTCAAACTCATTCTCATTCTCATTCTCATTCTCATTTCCATTCTCGTTCTCGTTCTCATTCTTAAGCTCATCTTCATTTCCAGTCTCGTCCTCATTCTCATTCTCGTCGCACTCATTATTTTGATACAGCTGAAACCGAAACCGCCCGCACACCTGTGTTCCCATCTCAAGGACTTTGCATCTCAACTACCTTGTACGCCCCTCAAATCGATCTTCATAATCACCTGGTCCTTGACCTTCCCATCACTGGACAAGGCGCCGACATGACCGTTGATGAAGCCCTGCATATGCTCTGCCAGTACCTCCAACGCACCCTGAAAGTGCCAGCATCCGGTCGCCCCCGTGATCACCTTGTAGCTCGTACTTTTCTCCGGCGTGTCGTCGTGGGAGATCAGGTGTGCGCAGTGCTGGCTAGGGCCATGGCACGTCAGCATCACCTCTGGATTCACCAACGTCCACACCGCATGGGCGTTCTCTAGAGAAGGAGGACACTTCGTTAGCGGCAGGCTAGCAGGGACCAGCTCGGGTGCTGAGCTAGGGATAGGGAGGGGGCCGTTCTGGAGGGGGGGCGGGGGGGCAAATAGCGTAGGTACCGATGATGTTGCGTTTGAGCGACGCTTCGTAGTCGAGGTTGCGCTGGGCGAAGAATGGCGTGCGGTCGAATGGGTAGATCAATGTGCGCGGTGGGCCATACGCGCCCGCCGGCGGAGGCGGCGAATTGGCCGTGTGTGGATCGGACATGGGCTGGGGCTCTTAATGTCAATCGGGTAGCTAGCTAGGCAGTATGTAGCAGCAAGCCTCATACTAGTCGGAAGAAGAACAAGAAGAAGAGGTGGTGGGTTCGCGATACTTACGTGGTGGGCGATGATCGTGTACGGTTGAGGGGTGGATGGGTCGGGTGTGGCCTGTGGGCTCATGCTGTCGGTGGCTTGACGGGGAGAACTGGAGATGATGTGCTGCTGTTGGAGAGTCTCTTTGTCGGCAGAGCCATTTTGAGGTTCGTGTGTTTGTGTCACGGACGGTTCGTCTGAGGTTTTGTGGGCCGGACAGGGTTGGTGATTGGCATGTGTGCTGGTCTGCTGTACAGGCATTATCCCGGACGCTACAAGGTGATTCCACGTGGTGATCGTAGGCTATATTACCACATCCATATTCACTTTAATCCTAATGTTCAACGAGCTATCGAGGAAGTGGTCAACCGTGAGTGAAGTGGCATTGGCTGAGTATAAAGCAGCTACCAAGTCTTCTGTAATACTTTGCGGGTTCCAGATTAAGAAGACTGGTCTCCCGACTGGGATAGGGAAGTTGGGACTCTATATGACCCCCACAGCATGGCAATTGCATCAGCATGACTGTCGTTCTTGTCGCCTCTCTCGTGGTATCTGATATCCTCGCCTATCATGTTGTCGTAGATGGTGTCTACTGCATGCTGAATTTGCTCGAGCAGAGAGGCCAGAGCGGCTTCTTCACTGGCGGCCATACTGGGTGGGAGAATGAACATGTAGGTAGACTGCGATCGTGGATTGTCATGACCAGTCAGGTAAGCGCTGAACAGTGGTTCTCCCTTTTTACTACGCCCAACTACGATGGCAGGGTTAAGAATTATCAGGATGGCAGACGCCTGATCTATATGGGTCAGCACTGGATAGTCCGATCGATGGTAGTGGCTAAACAGCTTACCAAGAATCTTGTCCTTCAGAAGCTTTTGCATCTGCAGCTCCTCGAGTTCTGTCATGGTCATGTTACCGGACCGGGATTCCGACCTGTCGTTGATGGTCTAGATACCGGTATCAAGTCACTATTTCTTGTCATGGCTCGTAGCTCACACTCACATCGATATGATTGTCGTCTTAGTATCCTCGAGAAGTGCAAGGCGTAAAGTAGCTGAGAGATATTAGCAGAAGTAGCAGAGTTGCCCAAAACTCTTGTCTCGAGATTGTACATGAGGTGAGGTAGACATGAGGTTCAAGCAAGCGTACTAACAGAAGCAAAGAGTCACAGAACACCGAAATAGCAGGCATGATTCACTTTTGAATCAGGCCAAACCTCATCAGAAAAGCTCAGCTTGAACAAGATTGACTAACCGAGTGAACAGTTACATTATGGTAATGAGTAACAGTGTCCTAGCAAAATGCTTCCATTCATGTTAGGTGTATATCTTAAGTTGGCAAAGTACCAGAGATCGCACGCGCAGTCAATAGTGGCAGTAGGCAAATTCTCACATCTTATGACTACTTCACAACGTGATCGTCGTGGTGACTTCGCTCTTTTGGACTATTATATATCGATACAACTCATATACCTTGTTGGATCAATCAGGGCATCATCATCATCTAATTCTCTCTAGCAGCCGATGGACGTGAAGTCCAGGAAGAGACAACAGGTACACTGTAATATGCTAGGTCGGCTCTAGTTCACTGAGAGATATGAGGCCACGACCATGAATGGACAAAATAGGAGAAGAAGTAAAGTTGAAATTCTGTACCAGCTCCTGACGAACGTTGCACCGCAGTCCTTGGGTTGGGCGCATAGATTGCTGCATTACGGATGTGTATGGATCGCATGCTAACGTCAAGACTTGGTGGAACTGGTTATGGTAGAACATATGCCATTCTCGCGTTAAAGGATATTGCACGTGGGAAATCTCCGTATCTGTCAAGCTAGAGAACCTCCAATATTCCTCACCTCCACGTCCAGAGCCTGGTTTAATATGGTCAGAGTATACGCTACTTTGACTCCTGTGTCGTGGTGCGATAGTCTATCTTGCGAATTATAGTTCTATTCAGGTCCTCTTTGGATAGATCTGCCATTTTGGTATTCAGCGCGGTCTGAACGATCTTCAAGAGCTCCTGTAAAGCGCGATCGAAGTTCAAGCCATAAGCAGTGAGAAGGATCTTGTAGCTCAACGATGATGCGGCTGGACCGTCATGCGAGATTATAGAAGCGGCACAACTAACGTGCTTATTGCGAGAAGCACTTTCGCTGACGATGATGGCAGCATGGGGAATAGCCCATAGTGCGTAGGCGGTTTCTACATTGGTTAGTATGAGGATGAGACAAACTGCAATAGATCCTCACCTAGAATGTGACGCTTGAGACATTCAAGCTCGGAGAAAACGTGTGTGCAGCTCATGTTGGCGACAAAGAATACGTGCTGTGGTTGATTCGGCTAGTATAATAAGTTATGGCGGTTTCCTTTCGTACCCATATCATGTAGGGTGTTAACTTGGTGTCGTGGAGCATGCGGTAAGGATGAGAACTCTTCTCTTCTTTGTCATGTCTACCCATCTTATGCTTCACAAAGTTGCGCGTGAATCGCACTTTTCACTGATGAAAAGTGCTGCCAACACCCTCGAGAGATTATTCAGACGTCTTTGCAAACACAAGTTGTAATAAGCCCAACAAGAGACTCAGCAAGTCTCTCTGATGCAAAGAATCTCGAACTTGCGCCACTCTGACACTTGTCCGAAATTCAAGAATTCAGTCCTGTAACATGACTACGAGACATGTATAGAAGCATGGATGCAGACCAAGTGCCATTTTGGTAACAGCTACATGTGAATCGCTTTATGAAACAGGGGCCATATATATTGTTGCTGAGACAGCTTTCGGACCGTAGTGAGGTGAAATCTAATGCATAAGAGCAAAGAACTCAGTCCCAGGGTCCGACATTGTTTATCGGTAGTTCTTTATATATCACAACGAGCTAGTACACATACCTGATCGACTTGCAGATCGGCTTCTTCCCGGCAGATTCCTCTTATGACACGTGGTAGCATGCATGCGGGTAATCCAAAATGTTTAATTGATGGATATGTATAGTCCGAACTGTACATTTTAGCACCGAAAGGCCGTCAGTATGAGAGGCTTGCTAGAGAAATACGAGACGCCACATCTGTGTTAGATCGTCAGCTGAGAGTTGGGACAATGTTGCACTAAAATCTGATAGAGATCTGGATTCTCATGTTCAAGACGAGGTTTGGCTATGCTGTGGTGTGCTGGTCAGCAAAGCATTATGTTCTGCAGTGTAGACTAGCAACCAGGTCCTGTGTAGAAAGATGTCAAGTGAGAGGCTGAGAAAATATTAAACAAACAGCGTCAAAAGAGGTGGAACATTTACTTTGACTCTCGTTGCATATATTCCAGCATCACAGTGTATATTTGCACTGTGCTCTTTATGATGAATGGCAACATCAAATCGGTAGAAGGTGAACAGATGATGTTGAAGCTAGCCAATCTCGGCTTGAGAATAATTAATGCTGTACGATCTTGTCCCAATCAGGAAATTGGGAAGACACGTGATGTTGTCCCTCCATTTCCCCTCGATCCAAGGGTTGTCATCGGACCGAACCGCATGCAAGACGCAACTGTTCATGCGAAATAAGGACGGGGTATAGAATACGTTGACCACGACCGAAATGTTATTCCAAAGACCGCATCGAGCTGGAACTTCCGCAGATTCTGCATCCACGAGTGGAGTCGCATCTTTCTATTCCCTGGATGATGTGCAGAAGCGAGAAAGCGGCAACCCAGCAGCATCCCCTTGAATACGCCACATTCCCGCAACAAGGAAGTCCATTACAACATCAAAGCTTGAATGCCGGACCTGCTTACGCGTAGAATGATAGCGGCCTGCCTGTACAGTGTCTTATCAACCCGGTGGTCCATACCTTCGGAATCGGCTTATTTGCCATGTGCCGTGTAGACCAGATTCCCAGGCTGCGCAGGTGACCATCCAGGAATCACTACTCGCAAATTGCATCCCCTGCGGACTGTATCTATGGGTGTAACTACAAAACTTTGTGACAGATTACATGTTGCCCAGACACCAAGTTCACTTGTGTGTTAGCGCAAAATGAGACGTCTACACTGGCTATGGATGCAATTTTAGCCTTTTCCCGTTCGATATAAGCTTCGACCTTGACTTCGCGGAATGCTAGTAGGATTTTCGCCCATTTTTGGTAAATTAATGATATGCGCCGCACGGGAGACATTCCTCAAGGCCGATGACGGGACCGTAAACCTGGCAATTGATATACCCTGATCAACGGTCAGCTTGCCTGACTTGTTACGCAGTTTCGTACCGCGAATACGGTCTGCCAGTCACTTGGCTAGTGACACCACCCATACTGTAGCAGCTCAAAACTAGAGACTGCCCGCATGGCTTCTAGTCTTAGCGTTGTTGACCTCTTGGATTTAGCTCAATCGACCTCATCGCACGCGCATCTATATCGCGCAAGATGAAGTGGTCACCGTTCGTTCTGTTCACATCGGCTGCGATTGCCATTGCTCCGCAGTCCGAGACTAATGGAGAATCTGATCTTGGTACTTTGGACCTGACCTGGCGACCTTGCGTAGGAGACAATGTATGTAACACATCACACACGAAATGGGCCGAATACCTGTGATAACCCTATCAACAGCCGAATTCGGTATGTAATCAGCTACTGGACTGGGCTCCAGACAGATGGGACGATCTGCTGCACGAGGTCAAGCCAAGCAAAGAACGTCATTACACATTCGATATCACGAGGGGATTCCTCTCGCCCGATGGAGTCAACAGCAGCGTCATCATGGTCAATGGAGGCTTTCCAGGTCCAACGATTGAGGCCAATGAGGGTGACACATTCGTGATCGAGGTTAACAACAATGCAAACGTTCCAACATCTATCCACTGGCACGGACTGTTCCAGAAGCAGACGCCCTTCATGGACGGCGTACCCTCTATTGGACAGTGTCCTATCCCTCCTGGCGCTTCCTTTACCTATCGATTCAAAGCGGATCGAGTAGGCACCAGCTGGTGGCATTCGCATTATCAAGGACAGACTGTTGCTGGCCTTTTTGGTCCAATGATCATCCATGGGTATGTGCAAGTTATAATATCGTCACGTAATGTTTCACTAAAGAATCAGGCCGCCGCTATTCAGATACGACATTGATGTTGGTCCTGTGATGCTAGTCAGTCCTTAACCTGTCTTTTTCATGCCTAAATGGGGTTCTAACGAGATGTAGCACGATCGATGGCACATTGATTACGAAGACCTCAATGACGAAACTCTCAAAGCAAATCCTGTCCAGAGTGACAGTAATCTCATCAACGGCAAGATGTAACGTTTCTATCTATTACACGTATGAGCTAATCAACATTGCTGACGCAACCAGGGACTACAACTGTTCACTGGTAACTGATGGCGCTGCGTGCTTCCCGGATGCTGGATTCTCAAAGTTTAGATTCAAGTCAGGCAAGACGCATCTACTGCGCCTTATCAATCCAGGAGCCGATGGACTTCAACACTTCACCATAGACGACCACAAGCTCACTGTTGTATCAGTCGACTACACGCCGATCGAGCCGTTTGAAACTGATGTAGTGTCTCTTGCCCCTGGTCAAAGAACTGAAGTCCTCGTCAAAGCTGTCGGAAAACCAAGTGATAGCTACTGGCTGCGCTCCGATATCGACCCTTCTAATCCACAAAATTCGGATCCCACAGCGTCCGTATGTGGCGTAGGTTCACGTCAGCCGCACGCAAAGGCTATCGTCTACTATGAGAAAGCAGACTGCAAGAAGTATCCTACAACGCAAGCGACCAAATACACAACAACAGCGCGCTGCGGTACTTTTCCGCTCGATAAGACAGTTCCACTAATTCCTGAAGCCCCTCCCACCACGCCTGAAACCGAAGTCACTGTCGACATGACAATCATGGCCAATGCATCTGGCGTCTTCATATGGTCTCTCAATAATCACACTTTCCGAGCTAACATGAACTCCGCATCTCTCGCTCAGTCTACTGCGCCTACATTCAAATTCTCCGACATTGACCCCTTAGCTAACATCTATAATCTCGGGTCGAATAAGACGGCGCGCATTCTGCTCTACAACATCTTCGCGGCCCCGCATCCTATGCATTTGCACGGTCACGATTTCTACGTTCTTGCGGACGGTGCTGGCGTCTGGGATGGCACCGTGACGAACGCAGCGAATCCCATTCGGAGGGACACACATCAGTTGCTCCCCAGCCCTGATGGCGGTGTAACGCCAGGGTATACCGTCATCGAGATGGTGTTGGACAATCCGGGAATCTGGCCGTTACACTGCCATGTCTCACAGTACGTTCTGACCCATCGAAAGACACGAAACTGAAGAAGTGAAACTGTGCTAAAAATTTGATGCAGACATCTGACCGGTGGAATGATGCTCGAAGTTGCGTATGGGAAGAGTACGATCGAGACATATAAGGTCCCGGCGGCCATCACGGACGTGTGTGAGGAGTGGAACTTGTGGCGCATGACGAATGTCGTTGACCAGCCTGACTCCGGGCTATGATTCTTGTTCAAATTTTGTTGCCTGAATCTCTGATAGAGAAGAATACAATAATTAATATTTTTCTTTGAGCATCAAAGATCCAGCATTCTCGCCTCTAGACTCTCCTTGCCTTCTGCTTCCGTAATCCCGTTCTCCAACCTGACAATACTCTCAACCTCCTCTCTGAAACCCCACTCTTTCTCCTCCTGATCTGGCACCCGCCTTAAAAAAGCTCTTAATGCGTCGCCAAACCACTCCTCTCTCCTCTCTCTATTCTCGATCTTCGCAACAATAGCAACTATAAGACTATACACCCACTCCCAATCCTCACTTTCTCTAAACATCCATTGCAGCACACTCACCAAGACCCGCGCATCCTCATCAGTCGGTGCATGCGCAAGCCTGACCACATCCTCATCCTTTCCTACTCCAACACTCCCGTCGTCGACACGAGAGGCGCAAACCGGCGCACCGCCATTCAACAGCCCCAACAGCAACTGACTAGTAGGATACGCCACGGGCCAATTTGGATCTTGGAGCCAGGCAAGGAGGCCATCTCGACTGTCTATTTCGGGTGCGCTGCTCTGAGCGGAGTAGTGTGTTGGCGGAAAGAGAATCAGGGGCGTCCATGTTGCAGCGGGGAGTGTGGTGAGGTTTTTGATAGCGGCGATGTCGTGTTTATCCTTGGGCACGAGGTGGGTATTCTGTGGACGTGGGAGGCTAGGGGTTTTGTGTTCTTCGGGAGGTTTCATGGCTTCTATTGGGAAGGACTTCGTAGGTGCGTGGAGAATTGAGGGGCTATGAAGGTATGTTTTTGTGGAACGGAGGGTATTCGTTGATTGGATGCTGTAATTGATATTTCTAGATCTGGAGAGTATACGAGAGGTATACATGCTTGTAATTCCATGTTGTCATGTGTGTGAGTCGACGCTGTGGCGGTGCACTTCTAGATGTACGAATCTGAGAATCCGGATCGTAGGACTGATTAGTTAATTAGACCTCGCTTAACCGAATGGATCCATCGCACATTTGGGTCTTCCCTTACCGTTGAATAACTATCATTGCCGAATTCAAGATGCCTCCTGTCTCTCCATGGTCTCAAAACTTCTTCCAAACCTAAAATCAGAAGATTATAACCTTACTGTCGGTTTTATGTCACGTGGCTTGATGGTCTAGTGGTATGATTCGCGCTTAGGGTAAACCCTGGGTTGATTGCGCGAGGTCCCGGGTTCGACTCCCGGTTAAGCCCAATTCTATGCTCTTTTGCTTCTGATTGAGTGATTTCCCGTGATTGGGGGTGCTGGTGCTCTTTTTTTTGGTACGCAAATGTCTGTGTTTTCGATCTAACATGATATAAAGGTGCGAGTGGACCGTGCACGGGCTAGCGTCTCACTAGTGCCGTAGGACCGACTCCACATTCAAAGCACCGAACGATGCACGGAAGTTTTTCTATTGAAGAACTCTATATAGTAGTATGAGGCAAGTCCCCAGGATTGTGAGGGACCGTATTGTGAATCACAAGCTATACGGTTCCCAAGTTCTCAACAGAATCCGAGTCCGTGAGACATGACGAATCGTGTCATAGTAGCGATCGCCTAGCTGGCGGTCAGGTACTTTTTCGATATCGTTTATCCCATCATCATCATCGTTAAATCTTCTCTCTTTATTCGAATGCAAAGAATGAGGAGTCCAAACATCCACTCAGATCCTCCGGCTCACTCGCGCCCCGAACGAAATCGACTCCTGTTCATGCTCTGGGCATAGACATGGTTCTCATTCTCGCCTGGGGGGCTAGTGCGGCAAAAGTTATGAATGCATGGTCGTCCGTAAGTCACGAAATCTCTATGCCTCGGAGATGCCCTTCCATGGCGGTGATACAAATGCCTCCCTATATATATATGCTCAAAAGTGTAGTCATGACTCGTGTTGTAGAAGAGATGGTAGGCAAAACGAAGATTAAAACATGATATACTCGGTCTATGAAGAATCTTGCATGATTCTGATACATCCGTGAGACGTACTAGATCCAGTCTTGTTACTAACAATGCTAGCTTTCTGTTTGGACAAAGCTATCGAGCCCGGGAATTCGCATTGTTGTCAATCTCAACTACGCCAGTAGTTGCCCATCCTCTCACTCGTCTCTATACTTCCCATCTTGATAGACCCAAAGTCCGAGGCTCTCACCATAGGAGTTAAGATTTTCTCCTCGTCTCATATAGGATATATCATGGCTTCTCCTCAATGGCCAGATCTTCCATCGATAAATAATTTAATGTATCATAATATGCCTGCACCGGAATAACACAGCCTTCGTAAGAAGCTGCCTCCTCCATAAGCCCTAGAAGCCTACTCTGTGCTCCACGTATTTTTTCAGCGCAATGCTTATCGAATTCTTTCATCATACTTTCGCCCTGGAGCAAAAGGATGTTAGTATCAATCTGATCGGCGATCTCCGTGGCCCTTGGGGAACAGAATTTCTCCAAGGTTGCTATGTACTTGGCGAAGTGGGCGAGGTAGGGCTTTCCTGTGGCAGCGGAGTCGTTGCGAGGAATATTGTACTGGGGAATATTTTTCGGGCTGGGAGGCCTATAGTGCGATGCACCTGGTGGAGCAGGGTCTTTCTTATTGCTTGGTGGTGGAAGCCCTTCAAATCGGAGGCTTTGATATTGCTGGACAGACAGGTTATTAGCTTGATTGTTACTGCCGCCATAGTTATGATCACCGGCCTGGGTGTTCTGGCTATCCATGATGATAATCTTGGGCTGTGTTACGACTTGAACGTAAGGAAATTTGACATGGTCGCAAGCGCAAGAGTGTTCGTTGATATCGAGACAATATATAATATCTGCATCACATTCCATTACCATAACTGTTCGCCTAAACGATTAATAATGTCGTTGCCACATATTTTACAATGTTTTGCCCCGGAATGTGGAACGTGTCAGCGTAGTGATGGATACCTGCTGTGGTGCTCCTCCTTGTACCATCGAGTGGGTTTCCGTGCGTGGTTTAGCCAAGAGATCTACTCGGACGTAGTTTTCCACTTGAAAAATGATGCTACTACTACATACCCAAGTCTTTTTCACACCCTCATCGTCACACAGGAATTCAAACTGCCAAGGAAAGGGCAAAATAGCCTGTTTTTCAACATGAGCAATAGAGGAAGGGCAGTCAGGGCCAAGACCAGCATAGCTGAGGTATTCACAGGGATACAAACGTGGCAAATATCTCTGCTGCGGGAATGCCTACATTGCAAGGGGTTCACCGGACCAGATCCAGTGGCACTTGCAAAAGCGTGCCCAACACCAACAGTACTCATCAACGCAGCAAACACATCAACCTAGTACATGCATTCCACGCTCATGGTTTGCCACAGCACTAGGCATCAATGCTTTGACGGAAGAAGCGCCATCCGCGTTAGTCCCTGGTTCCAGAACCAGGAGGATGCTCAGAAGCAGTCAGCAGCAGTCAGCAGTACCAAGCCTCACGGTTTGCTTGAGTAAGACTCGGGGGCACTACCTGTCTTTATGGTAACATGTAGGCGACGGTTTCCGAATTTCCATGTAGTGCAAAGCTGTGACTGGTACAATTCGAGAACCTGGCAGCGTTAAAGATAGGGCTATGGCCTCTACAAATCCGACAGCTCTAGATAAGTTCTTAGAGCCTGAGGAATGAGTTTCGAGGCATCACCTTGAAAAGACCAATCGCCAGGTTCCGGTCGCGCTGCACCTGCCGCCGCTACCTCCATGTTGAAGAATGCTACACGTGCACCGCGCTTCCTACACTGCTGAATGTAAGCAGCCGCTGGGTAAACAACTGCTGATGTTCTAACTACCAGCATGAGGTCAACTTGGCCACCAACGGAATCTAATCCTGCTGTAGCTTGGTTGAAGGTATCGCCAGCTAACCATTTGTCGATCCCTGAGGCTTTGTCTGCTGGAATGGACTCTCCAAACCACACGACTGCGGGTCGTAAGAGCGCATCGGTGCACAATGGACAAATAGGAAGATCGGTATGGTCGATCTTAGCAAGCGGGATGTCAGCCTTCGTAACATCGTTATCGTAGTCCTTGGTCAGACTGAGGGCTGGTGTGATAGGATCGTTGTAATCCTCAGCATTGTAGCCACATGCTTCGTTTGAACATTTGACGCGAAACAGTGATCCATGTAAGTCAATTATCTGAGTAGGCGGATGTCCAACTCGTCTACAGAGACCTATTTATTGTCAGACCATGATCTATGTTACAGCTGATATAGCACTAGAAAGCACACACCGTCTATATTCTGGTTTACGGCCAAAAAGCCTGGCTTTCTCTTTGCCAACTCTGCTAAAGCGTGATGCGCAGAATTGGGATCTGCCGTGAGAGCTTGGTGTCGCCTGTAATTGTAGAACTGCCACACGAGGCTCGGGTCCTCGTCAAAGGCTGTCTTCGTGGCCAGTTGTATGTCAGAGTAGCTTCTCCAGAAACCACCTGCTCCGCGATATGTGGGGATTCCTGATGCTGCGGAAAGACCTGCACCGATGAGCGCCAATATCCTCTTCGACCGAATCAGATGCTCTGTAAAAGACTTGATCATCTCTTCCGAAGGAGGTGGGATGTTGACATTTCGAGTTGCATGCTCCTCTCGTTCAAAATGACGCTTTAAACTCTCATTGGCCCTTGTGCGCAGTTCAGCCTTGAAGTCGGTATGGAGTTTAGACATGGTTACAAAGGACAGAAACGAGGAGCTGCACGGCAGCGAAGTCTGGTGTGAATTACCTTGTGGTATACAGGGTCAGATTCGGGAGAAGGCACGTTGGCTTTAAAGATTCTTTGACTGATGATAGACACCTATTTTTGATCACTGGTGCCTAGTCCATTACTGAAGGATAGGTGTTATTTCAGAGTCAGGGTCACAAGGCACGTCCTTGCCCTTCCTCCGTACTCGCATCAAGCATTTGAATAGTTGTTAGGAGACAGTGAACACAGAGCGTTTATGCTGTGAAAGGAAGAAAGAGGACTTGGGTACAGATGGATGTGATTGACGCGTGGTGGGGCCCGTGCACAAGCTCCTCCTCTCTGACGTTTGACATCCATTGCTTGCCCAAGCCTCTCTCATCTCTCTCTCTCTCTCTCTCTTTCTCTCGTCCGGACCCCAATCGATCTCCATACCGACTCAATGTCTTCTCAAATAGTTAAATTCGCTGCTCGCCGGGCTTTCACGACCGTCAACGTATCCCGCACCCAGGCCCGCGGTTTCCAGTCATCACAAACACTCCGTGACGTTGCTGCTGCACCAGCGCGGAAGCCCGTTGGTGCTTTTCGGGGAGGGTATATGAACGATCTCGCTTTCAGACCCTGGAACAATCACTGATGCGCGACTTATAGACTTTTCGGATTCCTCACAGGTGCCGTTGCGTCCGGCGCTGGCATGTACTACTATGTATTCAACGAATACCGCGTTTCCAATTCGCTATTGACGGAAGATATCTACGTATGTCGATTCCAGAGATGAAATCAAGGCCCAGGCGCTTGCCGAAAGCTCCTTCTATCGCACCGGGGGGGTCTGGAACAAAGTAATGGGCTGCTAACTTTGAGATACATAGGCTCTCCAATCCGCAGTCCAGCGCCTGGAAGGATACGTCAAGAGCATTGAGGACAAGGTGCAGAAAAAATAGGATACTCACTCGAAAAGTTCTCCTCGAACCTTAGTATCATATGTGGATGGCATGAGTAACAGCCATATCTCCTGGCCAGGTCTTAAGAATCACGTCCACGAACGTGTCCCCGATTTCGCAGGCTTAACACGGACTTTTGTCAGTAATCCTGACATAATTCTACTCATACAATGTTCTAGCCTACATAGGCTCTGTATATACCCCCACGAACACGAAAGGATTTCTCCTCGATATGAACAATGCCATGCTCAAGGAGCCGAGATAGCATGATATATACAGAATTCACCCCTGACAGGCAACAGAATCGAAACCCTTCCTCAATCTGACTGATAACTTCCGTACTCTCCAGGCGCTTAGGACAGATAGCTTGTATCAACCCAGCTCGTGTAACCACTTCCCAAGATCGTTGTAATCGCTACCGGAGCACTGAGTTTACTCGAGAAACTCGCTCTTGTTCCAGACGCTCCGGCGCCCGTATTACCATACTCCGCAAACGTAACATGATCCGTTCTCTCGTCGCCAGTATTCCAAATCTTCCACCCAGCGCTATTGATAACCGCACTCAGCGCTGTGTTTTGGAAGACCACCCGCGCGTAATTGCCCCACGGCCGGCCGAGATAGTACGCACCCGCCGTCACAGTGTTTCCACTCGCCGCCTGCACCGTGCTCTTATTGATGACGTAGTAGTTGGCATCCGAGGAGCTCGAACGTCCAGAGGCAGTGATGTACCCAACTGAAGCAGACAACACACCGATCGTGACGCCGTCGAACCATGTGCTGGCGTGTTGCCCGAAGATGAAGTCCGTCGCGCCCTCGATGTAGCTCTTTGCAAAGACTTGCGCGCCCGTCTGACTCAACACCGTATCCTGGAATCCCTTGAACTGGCACGCATAGTACCCCTGTTTGTCCGCCTGTGCGGAGATAGCAAGTGCTTGGCTGCCCTTGCCCCTGGTATTGACCATGTTGATATTGTACATCTTGAAATTCGTACTCCACGCGCGGACCGTTGCCGTCAGGTCGTTGTTCGCAGAGTCATCCTGGCTCTTGCCCTGCGTGATGGTGACCTGGTTGGAGGAGTAGGCCGCCGTGTTGCTCGTGTAGCCGTAGATGGTGAGCGCCGCTTTGCGTGCCGGAATGTACACTTGCTCCTTGTACGTGCCTGGGTTTATGAAGATGGACTGCGCCGTCGTGGAGGTTGTGCTGAGGGCATTCACTGCGTCCTGGATCTTGGAGTAGGAGCCTGAGCCGCCGACGACGAGGGCGCCGGCTGGAGGCTCGGTGCGGGACGCAGCATGGGTGAGCGTGAGCAGCGCTGAGAGGGCTGCGAGGAGTTTCATTTTCTTTCTTGGAATGAATGGGCTGTTCTCTCGCTTCGCTTCGAGTGCCAGGCCTTGTGCTTCTATCTCTCGCGATAGTTATGGCAGTATGAAAGGGAGATGGCTGGATGTCCAAGATCGAAATATCTGGCGTAAACAAGAAATATATTTATATCCGTCGTGGGAAAAGAAGAATCCAGAATAGCGGATCCCCGGGACCGGTCATGACATGTACAGGGTCATATACAAGGGCCGTATACTGGGTAATATGCATCAAACGAGAACTCTCCCCTGCACCCGTAAATAAGCCCCCGCTCAACCCCCAGTCTACAGCTTACCGTAAGACTTGGTAGCGGAGCCTTGGCGAGAACGTGGGGAAGTTCTGAAGTGGATCACAGTGGATTAAAGTGGAAGTTATGAAACTTCATGAAGGATAAGTGCATGATCGAGCCATATGATGGCTGTAGCGGGGCGGGCGGGAAGCAGTGCCGTAGTTTTTGTTTGGTGGAATCTGCTTTGTTTTTGTTTAGATTTTTCCGATGAACATGGACAGGCAAATCTCAGCTGTGAACGAGTGGATATTGTCGCGTGTTTCATCACGTACTTGACTCTTGAGTGTTGTGCGTAAGTGGTGTCATTAAATTTCATATAGATAGTAAGAACACGTATAGTCCCAATCACGGTCGACCATGCGGTTCCGGTGGGACTATCCAGAATCCGGGAGAGCGCTACACTACTAATTACTGTCAAATCATGCCACAATACTATGCCTATGTATCATCTAGAGACTCGTCATCTGCGTCTTCTTCCACGCTCTCCAGGGCTCCAGGTGGCTTTGTGAGCCTGTCAGCAATAAGCCGCACGGTCAGTGTATCTTTCGGAGTCGTCCGACAACAGCCTCCAATCAAACGTGCTCCACCGGCATACCATTTCGGAACGACCTCACCCAACTCCTCGCGTCCGGCGCAGTTATCACACCACGTCTTCGAGCTGGCATCGTACCGCTCGCCGGAATTCGGATACGCGACCAGGGGCTTCGTGGTGAGCCTGTGGAGCTCTACAAGGGCATCGTGCACCATCTGCTGTTCAACGCAATTAACCCCAATCGCAATGACGTTGTCTGCCTTGTTCAGCAGAGCAACGACGTCTGCTATGGGCGTCCCGTCGCTGATATGTGTGGAGTCGCGCAACGTGCACGACACCCAGGCCGGCGTGTCTGGAAACTCGTCGCGTAGCAGACTGACCAGCGCGCTGAGCTCGGCGTACGAAGGCATGGTCTCACAGGCCAACAGGTCGACGTGCTCGTCCACAAGCACGCGTATGCGCCCGCGGTGGAAATCCTTCATCGCCCGCGTAGCTAGCTTGTAGTCGCCGCGATACTCGGAGCCGTCGGCCAGGTAGGCTCCATACGGGCCGACGCTGCCAGCGATCAGAAGCGTCCTTCTGCAATCGCCATAGCTAGAGCCCGAGAAGTACTTGTCTCGCGCTTCCTGGGCCAGATGCACGCTTTGCGCGATGAGGTCGTTGGCGTGGCCGGCCGAGTAGTTGTGCTGCAGATAGTCCTTCAGGCCCGGGATGGAGGCCTGGTAGCTTGCTGTGATGGCCACGTCGGCGCCCGCCTTGAAGTAATCCAGGTGCACGTCAAAGATGGCCTTTGGGTCTTCATGGAGGATTTTTGCGGACCAGAGTGGGTGGTTGAGGTCGCAGCCTCGCGTTTCTAGTTCGGTCGCAAGCGCGCCGTCCAGGACCACAAACGCCTTGGACTGCAGTATGCGGGCAATGGGATCTTCAACAGGCATTTCTTATTCTGTGTTGCGAGAGAGTCTCGGGAAGTACAAAGCTAATGCTAATGTTTCCAGAGGAGTGGAGGGATCAGATTTCACGACGCGAGTTGCAGCCCAGACGGCATTTTTACGGTATGTATGTTGCGCTTTTCTGTATCGCTGGCACGATGATGTATGATGTCGTTGCGCCTGTCCAAGTCAAGGGTGGTCCACTACGTGCACCCAATGGCAGGCATTCTCTCTGATTGCTGTGTTTTGCTGGCTTGTCAAACTACGATTTGCTCGAGTGTCACAGTGACCATTCTACGTTGTTCACGACGCGACGGATGAGCTTGTGGCCTGGCTCGAACTATGTACACGTAATGCAGTAATTACTCCATCAACGCCGATGCAGACTATGTCCACCATTTCATGCACCAGATCTAGAATATGTAAATGTATGTATCACTTTCCCTGCCCGTCTAGATCATCACGTATGGGTTCGGAAACGAGGTTACGCCTTCAACAGTGCTGGAGCTGCCTCTTTTGCCTTCTCTGCTGCGAACGCGGCGGCCTTCTTAAGTTGCTCGTCGCGGAGTTTTCGAACGTATCGGAAGAGCAGAATGAACGCAAGTTCCACCCTATATGTGTTAGCTTCATGGTATATTCAAATCTGTGAATGGCTCGCGCATACCTCTCTTTGGTCATCATGAGAATACCCTGGACCAAGATTCCTTTGCTAATCTGCGGTACGATGCCCTTGAACAAACCCAGAACACCTTCATGCTCAATGATAAACGCCATAACTTCGAGGAAAGATTTGAAGGGTTTGCCGTTACGGGCTGGCGGTGGCTTCGACTGAAGACCGACCTTTGCTACAATGAGAGGCTGTGTTGCGATCGTTGCGAGCGATTTCGACATCGCACCGAGTAGAAATGCTTGCCATGGCTTCAGGACAACAACATTTGGGAAAAGTAAGGTTCGAAGTCTCTCATACGCGCCGTAAGTGATGGATGGATTGACGACCAGCACCAAGCTGGCCTTCAGACCCCTCCATAGACCGGTCCAGCCATCCTCGCTGGCTATGACTTCCCTTCCGGTGTCGAAGAATCCCTTCCGCTCTCCTTTGCTCTGGGTTTGCTGCCTTGTGGTAATCACGGCGACGGGTAGAGTGAACAGTTGAGCCAAAGCGCCAGCCACAGCTCCCATGGAAAGCTCAGCCGCAGTTCCTGGAGGACCGGGAGTCTTCTGGTAGCTAGCATACAGTGTGCGGACCATCGTGAACCAGTAAAAGAAGGCAAAATTAGTAGAGCCAACACCAGCCAAGGAACTGGCCATGCCCTGATAGAGACCTGCAACCCCCTCTTGCTTCATGATCTTGGCAATGGCATCGCCGGTATCCTTGTAGTGGTCCTCGTCCGAGGTTGTGTCGCCAGGCTTCCTCTTTACCTGAACTTGGAGTTTCGTTTTTACACTGCGCGCAATTTAGCATGATTCTTGGGGTAAAGTGCATGACTTTTGGCTCAGCTTACATGTCCAGAGGATAAACGAGAGCGTTTGCCCAGACGGCGCCGGCAGAGCCAGCAATCGCGTAGCCCCAAGGAGGCAGCGGAGCCACCTTTGATTGTGCAGCCATTTCGCGTCAACAGCAATTCGAAACCTGGGAAGAATTATACAGGCTGTAGACAGCCAATGCCGAGGGAGAACAGCTGCGAGTGGGGACTTGGGAGAGTAGTACTACAATGCTCAGCGCAGCATGAGGGTTAAGGTGTAGCCGGAAGATAATCGTCGAGGTCCTGGTTTAAGGAAGGATGAGGCGTTTTAGAGATAATAGAGAATTAGCAGCATGAAACGTATTGCTGCAAGTTGTACTTCTAGTCCAGATCCTCATGACGGTAGAGCCTTGAGCCGACAAGTGTATCAGTTCAGCCGAGGTTGCGAGAGTGCGGGTCGCGCCTCGCCTCCGTTTCCCTGTGAGAACAAGGCTCCTTTATATCTTATCTTATCTTATCTCGGAAGACTTTCGGAAGAACCAATACTCCCCGAAACGGTGCGCAGCTAGTTCTGCAGCTAGTTATAAGGATGTTGACTAATATTATATGCAATGGTCTGCCTCTTTTCTGCGAAGGACTTTGTAATGTCTCATCATGTTGGCATGGAGACTGTGGCTAGATCTGCTATTATCCATAAGCAGCGTCCTCCCGCTTGGCCTGAGCTCCTGCTTGCGCTAGACGGAAGTGGATCATTCCACCTGGAGCTGTTTCACTTGACAACATCCATGAGTGCACACTTCTGACTGCAATTGCCAGTCCACCATAGATATCGTCGCTCAGTAAATCTGGTTACTGTAATTTTCGAGATTCTATCTAGGTCAATTAGTCGTCACCTCTTCCGCATCGAACTTACAACTCTTCCGTCACTAATGTGCTTATGCGGCACAATTGAACACTGTCAGCTTCGATCGCTTGATCGACTGGTTGAGTCGTATATTTGTGGCACTAGACGATAGAAAGAAAGGAATCTTCTCCACGTTAATGCGTGACCTCCTCTGATTTGCACAATGGAAGCTTTAGAGGCCCAGATCGCTGTGCGTGTCTCTCCTCAGCCCAATAGCTGAGTACTGACTGTCACAGGATTTGCAGGAAAAGATCACACAAGCTCCAACACAAAGCCAAGCTCTTAAGCTTGCGCTTAGATCTGCTGACCTTTGTATCGAAGCCATCAAAGTCGCGAAAACAGAGCCGAAAAGAGAAGAGCTGCGCGGCAAAGCGAACTCGTTGATAGGTCAAGCTGAGTCCATCAAACACGAAAAGGCCTGGAGACCTTCACCGACTGTCGCGGAAATCACCAGTGCGATCAAGAGTACGACTCTCACGCACGTGGAACCAAAGCCATCAGCTTCCACGGAAGTACCTGTAGCTAAGATTCGAAAGTTAGAAGGTCCCAAAACTACTCGTGAGCTATCCGCGGGCGAGAAGCTCATTCTGTGGAAAGCGTCGAAGTTGAATGACTCGAACTTTCCTCCCTGGACCGATCCACCTGATGATGCTGAATTCCAAACCCCTTTCGTGTAAGTTAGCGGTAAGGTCAGAAAGTTTGTAAAGAAACTAAACTACAGCAGAGATCGTGAATTGAAGCTCTCTGAACAACAGAGGGAGCTTTTCGAAGGCTGGAAGCGGGTCAAAGATGCATTACCTCCCCCAGCATGGCGACTGGCGAATGACATACCGACAGCGTCGGCGTATGAGCTCACCTCAAGTGTAGATCTCGTACAGGATGCTGCTTCAGACTGTTCAGTCGTTGCAAGTCTCTGCAGTGCAGCAGCTCGGGCACAGCGCAATTTTCCTTGGGTTAGTGGCGATGCTCGAACTGTGTTATACTTCGGACGCTTCTAAGTACTGACTTTGCCCTCTTTCTAGATCATCTCAGACTCTATTTGGCCACGCTCGCTAGATCGATCACATCCTATTGCATCTCCAAATGGAAAATACATTTTAAAGCTCAACTTCAATGGGTGCTGGAGAAAAGTCGTCATCGACGATCGTCTTCCGGTATCGAAGAATACCCGTCTTCTACATGTAGTCGATCGTAAACACCCAGCGCTAATATGGCCAGCGCTAGTAGAAAAAGCATATCTGAAAGTCCGCGGTGGTTATGATTTCCCTGGTAGTAGCTCATGTAGCGACCTCTGGGCTTTCACAGGATGGATACCTGAACAGATCTTTCTACAGGCGTGAGTGTTCTTCCGTGTTAGTGGAGCTCGGCTGATCCAAGCTAGCGATGATATCCTCCCTGACGCCCTGTGGAACCGGATCATTCGCGCGTTTCGCTTCGGTGACGTGTTTGTGACTGTTGGAACTGGACATTTGGCTCGTAAAGAGGAAAACAACTATGGTCTAGTCAGCCGTCACAATTACGCTGTCATTGACATGAAAGGATCCGCTGGCGATCGCATGCTCCTACTCAAAAACCCATGGTTAACAGGTACGCAATGGAACAGTAACCTCCAGAAGGGTGCCTCCAGTACCGACATGTCCTTGGATTCTAAAAAGGACGAGAACCGTCTTGGCATAGCATCTACGACCGACTCAGCACTTCCTGCTGGTTCAGACTGGTTTACCTTTGAGCAGGTCATGTCAAGATTTGAAAGCATCTTCTTAAATTGGAACCCAGGTCTCTTCTCCTTCCGACAAGATCTCCATTTTCAGTGGAACATAAAGGTTAAGAGTCCTGCTTCACTCGGAGGTAATCCGCAATTCTCTCTCGTTACGAAAGCGGATGGCTTTGTGTTCCTCCTGCTGAACCGTCATTTTCAGAATGAGAGACTGGGGAGCGAGGGAAGCTCTGCCGTCGGAGAACTTCCAACAGGCTATATTAGTCTGACCGCTTATGACAGCAGAGGAGAGCGGGTCCATCTTGACGAAGGTTGTATTGAGAGATCACCTTTTGTCAGCACGCCACAGGCACTCCTTCGCTTGGATATGAAAGCACATATGGCCAACACTATCGTTGTTGCACAACAAGAGCTACCTCCTATCACATTCGGTTTCAGTCTCTCCGCATTCTCGAACGTTGATGTGGAGCTGTCACACGTGAATGAAGAACAGATCTGCAAGGTCGACATCACAGGGGTATGGAAAAGTGGAAGCTCTGGTGGTAGCCAGTCTTCTTCGAGGTATTATGAGAATCCGCAGTTCGCTCTGACAGTACCAGCTCGAACGTCACTCTCTATGATTCTAGAATCGCCTGCAGATGATATCCCAATACATGTCGCCATCGTTCATGGACGAGGTGAGAGGGTCTTCAAACTTCGCAGTCAGGATATCATCGTGCAAGCTGAGACGTATCGCCCGGGCGTCGTCCTCGCCAATGTCTCCGATCTCGACAGTGGCACTTATACAGTCATCTGCTCCACGTTCGAAGCTGGCCAGCACGCCGAGTTTACACTGACGGCCAACGCAACGTGTCGGTGCCTGCTTAGAAAGATACCCACAGAAGGAGCTGGAAAATTCGCTTACAAATTAAACCAGCTTTGCTTCGGCACAGAGAACAGCAAGATGGCAGCAAACCTTATTCCAAAGAGACAAGTTAAATTCAACATTGTCGCAAGCTTCATCAAAGTTCGCGTTCGGCCTGGCATGGACAGCACGGACTGTGGTCGCAGTCCTCTCAGAATCACCATCGATGTTGGTCGAGGTCCTGATAAGAAGACGATACTTGCCAGCAACGAAGGTGCTTTTAGTGATGCACAGGTCGTACGGACCGACACGGTTGATCTCTACCCTCGACTCCTGGCACACGGCGACTTATGGCTGGTCATGGAGAGGCTCGCCGGACCAGATCCTGGATTCGAAGAGCTTTATGAAGTACAGCTATTTATGGACGTTCCCAATGGCGTCCAGCTTGGCAACTGGCGTGGATGGGATGACTGAAAGTATACGTGCAGTTCAGAACGAACTATGTTTCCCAGGAGTGAGACATCAGATGATCTTACAAGTGTATTCCGGACAGACGACATATCTTCTCTAGCATGCTCGATTTGTCGATCGACGATGTATTCGTATTAGCCCAAGGAAAGGCCGTTCATTTCCTGTTCGAGTCAACGAATGGTGTCGCATAATGATTAATAGTGGCTGCGAACACGGTGCATATATCTGTCTAGAGAGCACGCAGCTGTTGCCGGACAGTTGTAAGGATAAGAAGGTCAGTCTGCCAAAGCCCAGCTGCCAGGGAGATGGTGCTGTGGATCAGCGAGAGCGCATGCGCGTCTGAAAGCTCTCTGAGAACCTGACAGCTCGAGATGCGCAAGCGTGACGGGATGATTGGATGGGGGTGTTTTGAGGCTGTAGACGGAGAATATGTATTGCCGCGGTAGTTGGAGCTGCAGAAGATCCATGGACGAGTCCTAGTCGCATTAGTTTGATGGCTATGCTTTGTATAGATGATTAGGAGTGTTTAACTATTGATGAACAACATGTTGTAGCCCCTGTGACCAGGCTCGTCGTGGCGTGAAAGCAACACCAGGTAACTTTGTTGCTGGAACTGGTGAACTGGCTTACAGCTGATCTAATAGCTGATCCCGAATCTGGATCGGTCTATTCATTGGGCTGCGTCATAAGGGACCTCCGCCCGCCTGAACCCATCCCTCCATCCTTGGCGCTAGGATACGCTCGATAACGATAAGGCATTTCTCCAGACTCCAGCTTCTTCTTTGTTGCTTGACCGCGACTCGCCTCTTCTCAGGCTCCTCTCTCCGCGCATTACAGTTCGCATAAGATATCTCAAGCCTCTCGGTCGCGGGCTTCTTTGTTTGTTTCTGTATTTTTCCATATTCCCTTGTTCGCCCGCCATCATGTCTGAGCCCACTCCCAGCGTGGGTGCTCCAGACCACCCGACCAACAGCGCGCCAGCGTCGGCATCAAGTTCAAAGCAGCCGTCGAGAGAGACTACGCCAGTGCCTGCTGGCGGCGAGAAACCGCCAGATGAACAGGGAAAGCTCAGGCTTCTGTTGGGAATCTTGAGGAAGTAAGTAGAGTCGCGCAGAGCCCCTCTGCTACACCTCCTCAGCACTGCCAGGTGGAAATACCACACCTCTCACACCGCTTGAGCGCAGACACCATGTTAGATCATATACTAAACAGAGCACTGCAGGTTCTTGGGCGTTGCCGACATCTCAGCAGTGCGCTTTTCGCTCCCCGCTCAACTCATGGAGCCTATTCCTAATCTAGGTACATAAACCCTAGCCTCAACACCAAGACCTCGAATACAAGAGCGACGACTGACAAGGACAACTAGAATATTGGAACTACATGGACCGACCGGAGGCTTTTGCAAGGTTATTACCGCCTTCCAGACTCAAAGACACATAATTAATGTAGCAACGCAGCATTGGCGATTCGGAAGATCCGCTAGGGAGAATGCTGGGATGTCTGCGGTTCTGGTTCACAAAAGACTTGGTATGATTGTGTTCCTTGAGGGAGCGGAGTGGCTCTCTTACTGAACGGGCGCGCAGAAATACGTCAAGGGGAAGCCGTGTAAGCCGTACAACTCTACACTTGGAGAATTCTTCAGGGTATGATCATGATAATATGCTCATGTGGCGGAATTGACTGGCCCGCAGTGCAATTGGGAGGTCGAGGACAATCTTCCAGCTCTAAAGTACAAAGACGAAGCGCCATCTGGAGGCCCCAGTGGCAAGACCGTAAAGGTTTCCTTTCTGACCGAACAAACATCGCACCATCCTCCCGTTTCCGCTTGGTGGGTTGATTGTGAAGAGAAAGGCATTATTGCTAGGGGCTATGACCAATTAAGCGCCAAGTTTACTGGAACCAGCATAAAGGTCATACCAGGAAATCACAATGAGGGAATTTTCATCAATCTTACGAAGCGGGACAATGAGCAATACAAACTCACACATCCAGCTGCTTTCCTTGGTGGACTCATTCGAGGTGAGTTTGTGTCCAATCGCTTGTTGGGCGTGATTGACCATATCCTAGGATCACTCAGCATATCAGTCGCTGATACGTGTACCATTACGTGCGCCAAAACCAAAATAAAAACCATATTGACATATCTGGAAGAGGGGTGGCTGGGAAAGGCCCAAAATAAAGTTGAGGGTGTGGTTTTCAAATACGATCCTGAGAACGACAACTGCACCAAAGTAAAGGACGTGCCCGATAAAGACGTCCTTGCACGGATAGAAGGCTGCTGGCAAGACAAGGTTTACTACTCCTTGGGGAGCCAGCCCTTCGCCAAATCAAAGGTAGACCACACGACCTACGTCCCTTTTATACAGCCATCTTATGCTAATTGCGTTTCTACCCATCAGGAGAAGATTCTTCTACTCGACGTAAACCCTCTTTTCCCCGCTCCGAAACTCCTCCCTCCCCAAGAAAAACAGCTCACCAATGAATCACGTCGCTTCTGGCAAGCGGTCACCGATGCCATTGTCTCAAAGCAATTCTCCCAAGCCACAACGCTAAAGGTCGAAATCGAGGAAAAGCAACGGGAGAAAGCGGCAGAGCGCAAGACTGCAAATATCGAGTGGACACCGAGATTTTTTACAGGGGCTGTTACACCTGCCGGGAAGCCAGAGCTCACACCGGAGGGCGAGAAAGTCATGAAGGGATTACATGAAGGCACATACGATTTGGAAGAAAGCACGATGTTGGGCGCATAAGTTTGGGGGACGAATGCATGCTAGACCAGCCGCCCTTTTCTTTTTGAATATAGACGCACTCGGGGGTTTGTCGAAACGACTACCCTCGGCATATTTTTTTGGCCGTGGAAATTGTGCGACGTGTAGCTGGCGTTGAGGTCTTGTATATGGGTTCTGCATGACTGATTTATATAGGCTTCCGTATTGGTAGAACAACTCCCGAACAGGCATTCCTTGATTGCCTGCAAGACGATGACACATTTGACCTCAAGATTCTGGAAGAATAGTGAATCAGAACTCAGTGTCTTCTCGCTCGTGGTGAAAGTATCACATTCACTCAATAACCTAGCTCCCGACTCGCACAGTATAGAAAATTCTCCAGCAGCCGCCCAATTCGCAAAACACGCACGCATTTCATACTCCAGCCATGCACGTACACAGCTCGGCACTGCAAAACTCAGCTAATCAACCAGATGCTTCCCTCCTTAGCGACCCCCGACCCCTGAATCCTTCTTCTTCTCCACCACCATCACATACCTACCGCGCAACGTCACCCTAGCAAGTACGACGAACAAATCACCAAACAGCACCAGACAAGCTCAACAAACAACCCGCTACCCGCATCAGAAAAACCCGACCATACTAAACCCACGAAACACCCTTCCGATCCCCAGCAACCTGCCCTCGCACCTCACACCGCGCGGCATCGCCAAACCCGCTATCTCAAAGGCGTAGGTAGGGCTGTCCATACTCGCTACCGCTGCCTCTTTCCCCCCGTCCCCGACCCGCTCAGGGGTATGCATGCAGTGTAGTGTAGTGTAGTGTAGTGCAGTCGCTCACCCGCCTGTCAGTCGTACCTGGGGCGTGCGTGCGTGCGTTGTCGGAGGTATCCGAGATGGGACTATTGGGCGTGGCTGGGGTGCGGCGTGTTTGTCGGGGTGTTGTGCGTAGTAGGGCGTGGATGATGGGGTCGTGGATCTTGGGGTTGGTATTGGGGTAGAAGAATGTTGACATTGGGGTTACGAGGATGTGCTGTTTTTTGGTTGATTGGGGTGGGTTTTTGGGGGGCTTTGGGCTGTGAGATGGGGGGATGGGGTGGAGGGGGCTTATGGGTGGGTAGGGAGGTAGGGAGGTAGGGAGGTAGGGAGGTAGGGAGGTAGGGAGGTAGGTATGTATGTATGTATGTATGTATGTATGTATGTATGTATGTATGTATGTATGTATGTATGTATGTATGTATTTTGGTTTCATGTCTTGCATGTGAGTTCACTGGGGCGGGATTGTCTAGATATTTCGAGTGCTTGTTATGTCAAGTGTTGATTATTCCAACTGCTGACTATTCTGAGTACTATTGTACTAAATACTGATTATATTGAGTGCTGATTATCCTGAGTACTGATTATCTGGAGAGTTGAGTATTCCAAGTGCTGACTATCCCCAGTGCTGACTACCCAAGTGCTGAGGTAAATTTTTGGAAAGACCAAGGAATACCAAACACGGGAAGCTGCTCGGTAGTCTCTTCACATATGGGCCGTGTCATATCAAATCCGTCCCGTCTGTTCCGTTATCAGTTCAACTTTATGTTTTGTGGGCTGCTGACAGCGGCGATATCCATCATGGCTATGATAGTCAAGGTTGACTCTGGAATGCAAGGGAGGTTTCGTGACTACAGTGCGAAGCTGACGGCAATAGGCAAGCTGCGAGCCAACCATATGTGCATTGTGTGACGCAATGGCGATGAGTTCATGTGATTGAGGCCTCTATGGTTTCAGAATGTACTGTTGGTTCCCTATGATCGCCACTATCTCCACAATGATAGGCGGAGTCTCGGTATTTGACGATCTCATTGCCAGGTTGTCTGGCTTCGAAAGTGTCCAAGCCATCCTGTTCTACATTCACTTTTCGAGTATATCAGCCAATCGCAATTATCGGAAGGTGTTGGATCGTGACGAGATTACCAATGAAGCGCTACAGTTGCACTATAAACTGTGCCCCAAATGGTTCGCTGTGTGATATTTCTCATAGTATCTCGCGACTAGATAGGTGTTGTACTGTTTGCATACTATTTGGTATTAGGGTCTATCTCTGCGGAAATCACGCCACTCATTTATGCTTGGCAAACGGCAGGAGATACGAAGAGAAAGCGATTAGTTCGGTCGAAAAAGTCCGAGGCGATTGGACTATGATAACATCACTCGATGCGTAGCTCCTTTCGTTCGTCGGCATGTATACCGGGATTGTATGAATGAAATAGGGATGTAGTAGTCGCTATAGGTACTAACCGGCTGACGGTCTGAAGTCACGTCATCGGGCTGTTCCTATACGGACCCAACACCAGGATCCGCTGTATCGGGGCAGGGGCTGCTCTAGGATACGATCTTGCTTGCTATCCTAGCTGGAACTCTTATGCACGATCGCTTCTGTCTTGCATTTCTGGACCGCCGACACCCACAGAAGACGCGAAGAGTGGGGCAAGTCGGCCGACGTTATCGATATGCATACACATGATTGGAAAGAAAGAGCTCGGAGAGAGCGCCGAAGAGGGTAACGGAAACATGTTGGCTGTTGGTAAATACGGGTTTGCCGACATGAGCCACGTACAGAAGGAAGAATTCAGCCCGGTGTGTTGGAGTAGGGCCGTGATAAGGCCACACGGCTTATACTTAGGTGAGATGGCGGACGCGTTGCTGATGGATGTATGGTCAGTGGTATGTGCGTGAGTGAGTGAGTGAGTGAGTGAGTGAGTGAGTGAGAGTGGAGTGCTGATGAAAAAAGCAAAATACCTGGTGGTGGCATGGTAGGGCGGGAAGAATAGTCCATGCGATTTAGACCTCCATCATCTCCGTCCAAGAAAGTGATGAGCGGGATCTACTAACCGGTTATAGACTAGCTCTTCAGCCTTAAATCCACGTCTGTCAACTCGATCTTCCCCAGTCACGAGCTCCTCTATCATCTTCACTCTATCATGACTCTCAAGTTTATGATTGCACGGAGGCGCTATTTCCGCGGTTTAGCATTATACGACACGCGATCAGGGTTCCCTTACAACGCTACGGTTTCCGTCTCCTGTCGCAATGATGAACCCATCTCTCCGAACAAAGGCAATCCCTGCCGCCGCACAGGATGTGCGGTTTCCCAACTTCTCCTGCCGCGCGGTATCTGGCGCAAGGCGCTAAGCGGTAATTCCTAGCGTTGGAGGCGGGGAGATGGCGGACGAATTTTGAACAGAGCAGCTGAACGTAAATAATGATACGGTCTCATAGCCTGACTCGCTCGCTCCATGAATCATTCCAGAGGCCTAAGCACGTTCTATGATAAAGATTCAGGGGATGCCTCCGACTGACTAGCTCAGACATGTCATACGAGCTTGGCTAGGTCAAAGATAGGCCAATACAGACAAGATACCAGGATTCGACTTACTCATATGCTTTCTGAGTCGTAATAGTAGAGAGCGTGAAGAGAGAAGATTGGATGCCCTAGTGTCAGAACTACGACTCCTCATACTGACTAAAAGTCACCTTTCTTTGGCATGAAGCGGCGACAACCAATGGGTACCTTCATCACTATTTTGTGATCGTATCTCGGCCCATGTTCTCAGCTAGTAGGAAAGTAAACTGCGCTGGGATCCCATTAGTGGATAGTGGCGATTGGCGAGAAGAGCTATGGATTCCGTAAATGGGAAATGGATCACTCCTGCTCTCGAGCTTGAAACCCAATCTGGTGGACGCGACTCGGATGTGACAGGAGACCTTGACGAAACTCAAAATGTAGGTTTTGCAATATAAAAGAGTGCTCTCACGCTGTACTACTCTTCAGCGACAGAAAAAGAAGCCATCCATCTAGCAATTCTACGTCTACTTTCAATAAAGCTCTACTGAATTCCCATACCTAAGGGACTACTTTTTCCTTGTTATACTAGTGGTGTAAGATTTATCCATCGAGAGACACGCTTCTGCCGGTCCGAAACGTATATCACTCACCTTTTTCAAGCACATACAAGGAATTATAACCAGTCCAAGTATCGAAAATGTCTACTGTTACTCTGGAGGAGCCGCCTATGGAAGCTCCACAGCGTCTAGCAACCATCAAGACAGACGAAAACAGCGAGGTTGCTTCCAAAATCATGGCTCAGTTCCATGCCCTGCCAACACCTGTTGAAGATAATCCATTACTAAAGACTCCATGTAAAGATGCTCTCAATGGCACTACATTCCTTCCGCCACTGGTCATGGATACACCGCCAGAAAGTCCAGTCGTGTGTGAGAAGCCCCAAACCGTGTTATCAAACCTCCACGATGGACCAGTTTCTCCAGAGCATAAGAAGATGCACCCGCCCTCTTCCGGCTTCTTACCTCTCGAGCCACCAAGCCTGACGTCCCTGATCCAATCCATGAGCGACAAAGACCCCTACAACACTCTTGACAAAGCCTTGATCCTTGATAGTGCGAGGGAGATCGTTCGCCAACTCGAAAACCCCGGTGAGAGAGCAATGGAGCTCCTCATGTCCTTCTCCATAGTTCCCATCCTCAAGATCGCCGTCGACATGGACATCTTCCAGCTTCTCGCTACCCACTCGGAGCTAACCGCCTCCCAAATCGCCCGTTTCTCCGGCGCCGAAGAAGAATTCGTCGGTAAGTACACCTCCTCTCTCTCCCACTCATCCTCCCCCCTGACCACTACCCGCAGTCCGCATAATGCGCGTCCTCGCCTCTCTCCACATCACTACCATCACCAGTCCCCGTACATACACGCACACTCCACTCTCCCAAACCTTTACAGCACCCCCTCTCGCCGCCGGAATCTCCGTCGTCCACGAGCAAGCCTTCCGCGCCGCCTCACGACTCCCCGAGTATATCGCTGCTCACGGATACCACAACCCCTCCAATCCACGCACCGGCCCCTATCAATTCGCCTTCAACACCTTCGACTCGTGGTTTGAATGGCTTGCCATACGCCCACGCGCCGCCGCCAACTTCAATGCCTTCATGACCGGCTACCGCGCCGCCAAACCCGCGTGGGCGGCCCTCTTCCCCGTCGAAGACTTGCTGTTTCAAGGATTACCGGATGCCAACCACGCAGACGTCACAGTCGTCGACGTCGGCGGCGGTTTCGGGCATGACCTTCACATCCTCGCTGAGCACTGCGCGCGCAAGCCAGGGCGACTGATCTGTCAAGACCAAGCCTCCGTAGTAGGATCAGTGCCAGCCGCACTGCGTGACCAAGCGCCACGCGTCGAGTTTATGACACACGACTTCTTCACGCCGCAGCCGATCCACGGCGCACGCGCGTATGTGCTGAAGCATATCTGCCACGACTGGCCGCATGAGATGGCCGTGCAGATTCTGCGAAATATCCGGGGCGCGATGACGCCTGGGTATAGCAAGTTGTTTATTTTGGATCTTGTCATGCCGCAGGGTCGTGTGGGGCTTCCGGCAGCGGGGCTGGATGTTGTCATGATGTCGGGCTTTGCGGGCACGGAGAGGGAGGAGAGGTTGTGGAGGGAGTTGGTGGAGGAGGCGGGCTTGAGGGTTGCTGGGGTGTGGGTTGGGGAGGATGGAGATGGGTTGTTGGAGGTTGTGTTTGATGGTGAGATGATTTAGAGGGTGGTGATATAGGATGTGATGTGAGTGGTGGGGGTTGACGATGTATGGATGGATGCTTTCAGGGGCAATGATTTCGTGGATTTCTAGACGTTGAAGAGATGGATGTGTCGAATCTTAAGAAGTGTGGAGCTTACAATGCAACATCTGTATTCAGGGTATCTTAGCTTACCGACACTGAGGTCTACCTGTACTGAGTGAGGTCCACTTCTCGATATGTCTTCTTACTATCTCTCTTTCCTCTCCTCAAAAGGAACCATGGTATTAGTATCTAATCATACTATATACTAATTATAGGCCTACGCCATAAATCACGCGGACAAGACAGAACGAATAAGTCATGACATAAAGCTAGTACATAGACACACTCATACCTATTAGAATGACCTATCTTGAAAGATTTGAAAAGTCATGATAGGCTTATGTAAGACTTCTATGAGTGGTTGTGAATCGTGGCGTTATATATTTTAGCGTAAATTATGTATCGGAACACTGTGGCTGAGTCGGTAGAGCTAGTGTCAGCCTGAGGCAGCAATAGTGCCCCAACGGGACGAATTCATTACATGGATGAGTAGAGATGATTGAATGACTTAACAATTACACGTGGTCAAATGGAAGCGTCAAGTATCCTTCAACAGTGACTATATATATACGTATATATATATATCTACTTTGCTGCCTGTTGTACCTATTTCCGGCCTGTGCATTGGGCACAGATCGCGATGAATTAGCTGCGTCGCTGGCGAGTACTAGCCCCACCACGCGCGCATCGTCATCATCCCGCTGCTCATCTTCATCACAATAACATTCACTTCCCCTGGCCCTCTTGCCACATCTCTTTTGCTACACACGCCCACAACGTTTGGCATCATTCACAGCTACAACAGCAGCTACTATACACTGTACATCACAGCCAGCATATGTATATCTTATATATCTCCTTCGGACCCCCGCATCTGCATCCTGCGCCTCGCTTCTGTTAATCCGGCCCTTCTCCCCCACGCCGACAATCCTTGAGCCCTGAGGCCTCACGCGAGTCCGAGACTACCTCAGGCCTGCATGCTGCATACTCCAATCAAATTCCGATTTGCAATTACCGCCAGCCTGTCGCCTATCGCTACACGCGCCGTGTCGTCTCCACCAAATACCGCCAAACTGAACCAACTTCGCAGCCTCCGCGAGAAGGCTGCTCGCAACAGCCGTAACCGTCTGGCGAAGCTGAAGACTCCGTTGCCCTTCTCTAATAACGCCTCGATGGCCGACCAGTCTTCCCCTCAGAGTCCCCTTCCCTCCTCTCCAGAAAGTACCATGTCATCTACTGCCGCTAGCGTTGTCACCGCCCCGGAGATACAAGACCAGGCTGAAGATAGGGATCCGGACGGGGCTATCTCACAACCGAGCAGTAGACCTCCTTCGCCAGGACGTCTGCGCATACCAGCCAGAAGGAGTGATTCACGAAGTCCCTCGAGACCACGTACAAATCCAAACGACCCATATCCACACTTCCTCCTACAGTCGAAATCAGGTAGGAAGGCTGTCTACATAAATGACGTTTAGGAGCTGACTGCAAGTCTAGAAATCAAGAAGCGTTTCGAGTCACTGGAATGGACACAACGCCAGCTGCCACATGACAACGCCCTATCAGAGGAACCCTACGACGAGAACTTGAAGAAGATTATCAATTCTAGGAACCGATACGTCAATGTTGACGCCTATCCCTACAACCGCGTCCTACTGCAGGTCGACGAAGATGCCTGCGACTATATCAACGCCTCCCCAATCACCCTCGAACGCTTCGACGGCGATGAACAACCGAGCCGCTGCATCGCCACACAAGGTCCGAAAGACATCACCGTGGGCCATTTCTGGCACATGATTTTCACCGAGTCCACCTCTACAGCAATCATAGTTATGCTCACAAAAGTTGCCGAGGGCGGACGCGAGAAGTGTGCCGACTATCTGCCCTCACACGAACCTGCCTCCATTTACTCCAACGAGCACCTTGAAGAGCCAGACTATACCGTAATACCAGGAACGTCAGATCTTGACGCTACAACGGGCTGCTACCATCGCGACCTGACTCTCCGCCACGAAGCAACCCAAGAAACGCGGCGCATCATGCACTACGCATTCGAATCATGGCCAGACTTTTCTGTTCCCGACGCTAACGCCAAGAAACAACTCGCTGCTCTCGTCAATGAAGTTCGCCGTGTCACCGCTGAGAATCCTGACAGTCCACGCGTCGTACACTGCAGTGCGGGTGTCGGTCGAAGCGGGACTTTTATTGCCCTGGACTTTCTCTTCAGACTGATGCGCGAAGAGAGACTGAAAAAGAGCACAGTCGACGAGAAGCAGGATCCTATATACAATGCCGTGGAGCAGATGAGGAAGCAACGCGTAATGATGGTGCAGAACGAGGTCCAGTACGCCTTGATCTATGAGGTTGTCAGAGAGGAAATGCTGAGAATGTGGGACTCTGGGGAGTTGGGTAGGGAGTCGTGATTCCCTCTGCATACGAAACGGTTGGACTTTTGGGGTATATATCACTTGCATTGCATCGCATGGAACGGGGAATATGGCGCGCGCGCGGGATCACTGCATTTGCTTGAAACTGGGACGGATTGTGGCGAGGAAGCATGCACACACGCATATGTATTGATGAACCTTCACGACAAACCCCGATAGAGTAGAGTAGCAATACCAAATACGAGCGCCTGCAACAACGCGCCAGACTTCATCATATCGCTTGCAAGCCTGCCCATCTCGCTTACTATAGCACGCTCATGATACCAGCCAGCATCCTCTTCCTCCTGATTACCGTAATCCTCATTGCATACGCATACTCGCACCACAATTCCCGTTCCATGTCCCATTCCCATGCCCATCCCATACATGTATGATGTCCAGTCAGCGCCCACCCATGTTCGTAGTCCTCTTACCAATCCAATCCAACCCTGATACACTCCAACCCACCACAGTCCAAACCAAGTTAATTTCAAGTTCCACTCTACGCAAGGACCCTGTTGTTGGGGATTTTCCTTTCTAGTTTTCGGTCCCAGTGCGTGCCGGAAATGCTTTTGATCAAATGACGCGCTAGACTGATATACTAGATAGCCACTAGGCTGGATTGCGCTAGACCATACTAGAGCGAGCTAGACCGAATGGGGAAGTACGCGGCCGAACGACCGACGAGCGAGCGAGCTCGAAGCGAGTTTCGAGCGCGGACGAGAGAAGAAAGGAGAGAGAAAGAGGGAAGGGGATGCTGATCCCAACGGGACTGGGTTGTTGTTTTTTGGGGGCTGAGATGATTTTGGGTTTTGGAGCGGTGTGGGAGTGGGAGGGGATGAGAGGGGTGTATATAAAGGGATGGAAAGGTACCTGGTGGTTTGGTTGAGTCTGTTGTGATATTCTATCAGACTTTTTCACATCTTGATACCAAACAGAGAGCGACGTTAGAATACGGCTTCGCGTGTATAGTATCGACTGCCCCGAGCAACGTATATACATACTCTCAAACATATACAACCACACACACCGACACCCATATACACACGCACATACTGTAAACACAACATCCCACAATGGACGCATCCAACCCAGCCTGCGAGCACTGCATCCAGGGCACCATCCACACAGGTCAGCCCACCGGCAGCGAAGCCAGCCTCCACGACCTAAACGTCTACATCGCAAACCCACCGAGCGGCACGACGCCCAAGGCCATCATCGTAATATACACCGACGTCTTTGGGCTGCCCCTGCCAAACAACAAGCTGATCGCAGACGCGTACGCACGAGCAGGCTACCAGGTCTACATGCCCGATTTCTTCAAGGGCGACCCGGTGGCACTCGACATAGCAGACGTGCTGCTGCCCGTGGACGCCGGGGCGCAGTGTGCGCTGCGCAAGTACACGGGGATGCTGGCCAAGGGGCCGAGTTTCGTCATGTGGATGACGCGGCATGGCGAGAAGAAGACGAACGAGGTGTGTATGGCGTGGCTGCGGAAGCTGCGGGCGGCGACGCCTGCGAGCACGAAGATTGGCATGGTCGGGTTCTGCTGGGGCGGCAAGTATGCGATTCGGGCTGGGCTGGCGGCGAATCGGGTGGCTGTTGATGGGAGGGGAGAGGTGCCGCTTGTGGATGCGGTGGTGGCGCTGCATCCGTCGCATCTGGCTGTGCCGGGGGATGTTGAGGGGTTGGTTGTGCCTGTGAGCTATGGGTGGGGCTTGAAGGATGAGGGTGTGAGTATTGCGACGAAGGGCAAGGTAGAGGATGTGCATGCGGGGTTGAGAGCAAAGGGTAGTAAGGTGCCCGAGATGGAGCATCGTGTCTATGAGCCGGGACGGCATGGCTTCGCTGTCAGGGGAAATCCGGATGATCCACAGGAGAGGAAGGCGTTGGAGGATTCAGAGAAGCAGGCTCTGGAGTGGATGGATAAGCATCTTTGAGTATGTTGAGTTTGATTTCGCATAAGCGCTGGAAGCTCGGGTTTGCCCGTGTGCTTCAGAATAGACCGACCTTAAATCCACGGTGAGATAGATCATCTAATGCTCTTACTCCCTTATCAAAAATTACGACTAGCTGTTCATGTCGTCCGAATAGGTGAGCTCAACCCATGCCTCCGGTAGATTTGATCCAGTCGTACCAGTCAACGTCGAGGTCCATGTTCGTATCAGCAGCTGCAAAGTTAAGGTTAGCAGCACCAAGAGACGGATCCTCGTTTTGCCACAACCATGCAGGGAAACTGGGATCAATAGGCCATGCTGTGCTAGAGGGGTCTACTATGCCGGATTCCTGCCATACGGGGTATTGAATTATGTTCTCACTGCCCGTTTCCATTGGCATAGTGTTGTACAAGAGGTCAAGATCGTGTGGCATGGGTCCATGAGCGTACACATCGCCTTGGAGTGGATACCCTTGGAGGCCTTGCGTTGAAGGCGTATTTGTGGCAGTTGGAGTTGGTGCTGTCATAGGCTCAGGCTCTTGAACAGACCTGGCTTGGGTGGAGATTCCCAAGACCCGGCGCCAGCGTTCTCTATAGACCTCAGTAACATCAAATACTCCCGTGAAAAGACCAGGGCTCGATGGACAGGGCAACGTTTCGTCACTTTTCAACAGCAGAGAAGCTGCCTCGGCATCACTTCTAAGCCGACCTAGCTCGGAGTCGCGGTGTTTTCTCGCCTTGGCTAGCAGCTTGCGCAGCGGTACCCAAATCTGAGATGTTTTGTCAGCTTTCGATTGAGCCGGAATGAGCCATGGGCTGTGAAGTGCAAGCCAGGCTCGTTCAACAAGAGGTGACCATGGCCGTCGAGACACCTCCAACAAGATGAAGATGATTGCCCAAAAATGGGAATATACTTGATAGACCCATCGCCAACGACGACCAGCTGGTTCCTCGTTCAACTCATGGTTATACTCGGCAATCTCCAGACCTGCTACGAACAAACGATTCCTGAGCTCTGCGGTGAGTCGTTGGTCTGTCTCGGAAAACAGGATCGGCATGTGTATGAGGAGCGTCATCTTTGCCATGACGATGCGCGCAATCACAACACCGATACGATACACAGCATCGCTGGATTCGTCCATGTACCGCAGTAATCCACCGTTCAGCTTCTGGTAAGCCTCGTCCATCATGTGGTCTTGCTCTGCCATGTCTAGCGCTCCGCTAGTGCTTTTGTTCATCATCTGCTTCGTTGCTTCGCTCATCTCTAACCATACAAGGGGGTATGTCATATCAGTCAGACCGTCACGAGCCTTTGGGGAGGTCTTAGTATCAGGGCTGATGTCTGTATCATTAATGTTGAGAGGAAATTTGGTGTCAAAACTGCCATTTACGATTGTATACTCCATTCCCTGGTCTTCTGAGGATCTGATATCCATCGTGTATAGGACCCACCAGACTCTTCGTCTCATCTCGACTTCAAATGGTGTCATGTGCTCAAAACGAGATCCGTCCCGTTGCAGTCCAATGGCTTGTGCCATCCGAATGACGATACCGGTCATCATCCATACAAACCTCGGACTGTCGTGACGGCGAGCCAGGCTTATGAATATGGTGAGAGCCTGTACGAGCGTCAAGTCTGGCGCATTGAGGAAATCGGCCTTGGCAAGGGCATTTTCCAACCCCATGCGATATTTCAGGCTGAGGTCAATCTTTGGAACGCCAAAGTTGGACAACACATCTTCCTCTTCCATAGATACCACTACTGCGTAGTATATTGAAAATGCTAAAGATTCGTCCGAAGGACTCAAGCCAGTCTTTTGGGAGTCGCGTAGCATCTTCGCCACTGTGGGACAATGAATAAGTCCGCTGATCGAGTTGACATTTTCCTGGAAGATGTCAAGAAGATACGGAATTTGTGACGGTAGTGGATGCAACTCTCGCAAATCAGGCCCTGTCATGTTTAGGTTCTGCTTGAACAAAAATGCGTTTCGGTTCCACGGTGTCCGATCAATTTCATCGTTTGTCAATGAAGTGGCAGGCAGTTCGTCATCCTCTGAATCAGAGGATCTGTCCGGAAGCAGTCCACGACTATCGTTCTCGAGGCCATCAAGCTGGTATGATTTGTCAATCAACTCATCGTCGCCAAATGCAGACTCCCGGCCGAACATACCTCATCATATATTCGAGACCAGAACCCGCTGCTGACATATCGACCGCCACGTGCATCTTTGACCACCATTCTCCCAAACTTATCGCTCAGATTCCCAGCGTCAGAACCAGAAACCCCAGCCTCGCGATTGGTGCCACCATCATTCGCAGAACCCCTGGGAGAACTCTCATTTGGCGAGCTTCCGGTAGAGGACCCAGCGGCAACATTCGCGCGCTCCAGCTGTCCTCGTAAGTCTTTGACGAGACTTTCGAGACCCTTCAAGCGTTTCAGGACTTGGGGAGTCGCAGCGTCAGCTATCTCTGATTCTGCGTGTTTTGAGGCAGATCCGGTCCCAGCCCGCTCGTAACGGCGAGCCCACCTAACAGGCCGTTCTGTAGATGGGAAAATGCAAGGAACGCCTGCGCGACGGCAGTTTGAGCAGGGTGACTCCTTGTTGCAGCGGACCTTTCGCGTGTAACAAGTCACGCAGCTACGGGTTTTCGACGGCGGTCCGCTCTTGTCAGAAGACCGGCCAGCATTGTCGTGGTCTACCCTAGGCATCCCGATATAAGTCTAGCCACCGTTATCTTTGTGGTGAGACTTGTTCAAGATGTTCTCAATAATAGGTCCAGGACAGAACTTGACGGCTTGTCTAAGTGGAGCGGTAAGTCCAGTAGAGCGATGCAAGTTTGACAAGAAGCGCGTGCGATTGTGTTGAGTGAAATCCTCGGTTCAAATCACATTTTCCGGGCTGTTCTGATGTTATCCGCCTTGTAACAATGAAGATGCAAGAGATGAAGATCTGTCAGATCTGTAGATAACATCATTGGTGCCTGGCGCACGCTCGGGCCACACATGGATCTTCAGCTAGAGCTTAGATCTCACTCTTTACCTACTTGGGTAGAGCTAGTAGTAGAGCATCGATTTAAGCGAGTAATTAATCGAGGATCTAATTAGCTTTAGAGTCCTAAGAGCCATATATACTCTTTGGAGATAGAATAGCCGTAGATACATATAATGAAGTATCAGTGGTTCTTATCTTCATAACCTTATATCTACTAAAATATCTTGAGTATTATCTACTTGACTAAGTTGACTTATCGATTGAATCCATAGGCTGATTCGAAGCTTCATGCTGGGTAATTACGTCTAGTCTTATCGAAGATGGCATAAGCACCACTAATCCCCCCAAGTCTCTTACCTTCCAAAGATTGGCCCAAGGCAAAGGCATGTACACTCTAAATCTATTCAAGCTCAATCTGGGCCGAGAAAAATATAGAGAGAATATAAGCTTAATCTACGCCTTAAAACGATTCTCAAGACGGTCCAATCTTATCTATTCAGTTGTTTACATACTGGATTAAACATATGAGTCCACAAAGAGCGGATACTTTGTTACCCACGGGGGGGGGGGGGATAACGTAAGGCTTCTATGTGTAGCTAAATTACTCGATTTTTAGTAGGGTTCTAGTAGTGAGTTTCTTAATATATCTAACTCTATAACACAAGGGAGTTTATTACTTAGAGACGTACAATTCAAGGCCTTATATACGACTATACTAGTCGAATATAGACAGGTTCGAGGAGAATTAGGTGGCCATTCTATGTACGACGTATCTACGTATGTTAAAGCTTCTTAGGTTCTTAGATATTTTAACCTATTTGAAGAACCTTAATTACTACCTCGCCATATTTGCTCTTGAATTAATCTAATATAAAGTCAACCTAATCCCTTGGCTCAGATTGCAAGCTCAACCTGTACTGTTAGAGTAACTAATTATATAATTCCTATCTAGGCCTTCGGATTGTATCCGGTGGTATATACCCATGTCTTATTGGCCTCAGAAACGATTCGCAATCCAACGGTGACAAATTACCGACCCAGGAATGCTTCGGCGACCATGCGGACGACATGGTAGGGAGCAGATTAAGGAGAAGAAAACAATGGCGGGCGCAAAGTCATAACCTTCTGAGCTCCCGCACCCAGCTCAAATATGAAGCCTTGTTTCGCGACTCTAACTGCTACGCAAGACTCCCTAGCACCGTCTGCTCCTGACTCTGCGGCCGAAACGCAAGCTGCCGACGGACCTTAGCCGGATTCTCCTACTGCGGTATGACCTAACGTGACAAGGAATGTGTATCTAACGTGATTCCTTCGTTGGATATATCGGCTATGAGCGTGAGACCGGGGCTGGCTCATCGTTTATAACGAAGCGGCCTTGGGGTTACCTTTCAACAGATAGTTTGTCTAGGAGATTGAAACATAGCCGAAGGAATGCTGATACAAGTTCTACGTCATCATAGCATATTTCAAATTTTACATTGGTAGCCACATCTATATCGATGGAAAGCATGGCAGAAACTTTAATATCGTCTTTGATACCCTTTCATCACTATCCACTACTACACGATAAGTTTAACAGCCTGATAAGATTCCAGATGTAAATACAAAGTCCCATCGTTTTTCTTCTTACCTCTACGGTAAGACGGGATGGAGAATGTATACAAATATATTAAATTCTGATATAATGGATAACTCTAGTGTTGTTTTTTCATTGGCCTAGTACGTCTAATTCCATAGAGAATCAAGGGTAGTGGTTTTAGATATTGTAAGGATGGAGATAATGAGAGCGATCGTGGGAGATAGGTTGGTCTAGTATTGGGTGTACATACGTTCATATAGAAATGAAAATAGTAATAAGAATAAGGAGGAGGAGAAGTAAAAGGAGGCGGAGGGTTATACAGTAAAGTAGTACCTTAAGTGGATAGGGATAATATCAATATGAAAGGAAGGGAAGGCAAGGAAAGGAAAGGGAGAGGACTACGTGTCGAATGTGCATGTGAAATACTTTCTTACTTATAGAATTTTTCAATATGGCTTCAATCCCTCGTATTCTGGTATGGAGACTGTATGTTCGGTAGGGGATAGGCGATATACAATAAGTAGGCATAGTCTTTCGTGTAAAGAGTTTGATGCAAGAAGGACAGAGCACGTAGTATTAGTAGAGTGATAGGATTTAGAAGAGGTGCGTGAAGGAAAAAGTATAAGTATAATATCAACGAGATCTATTATTTATCTCCTCACCGTTCTTGCTTACGCCCTCAGCCGTTCTATATATGATGGAGGTCTACAATAGAAGATGAAATTTGGCGCGAGGTTAGGCTCATTCCTATGCTAAAAACTCGATCCTCAATCACGCACAAGTCAGTCATAACGATATGACATAGATACATGCTTTAGCTTATCCTTCGGTAGACCTTAAATATAATTCGATAGACGATCTACATAAATCAGGAAGGCCACGGGATACCATGAGCAATTTTCCTAGCCAGGTCGATAGCATTCGTACATAGCGCTTCGAATTCGAGTCTGTATGTCTCAAACACGCAGAGGAGATCGGCCGTTATCGGCTCGGCGTCGCAATGAAGAAGTTCGCGAAGAACGTTGACTAGAGAGACGAACCTTTGGGCGCCGCAGTTGAACGCTATACCTGCAAACTGCTCCATATAGCACAAAGCATCTTCTGCGACGACAATACGGTCCTAGTACCAGACTTTCGAGAAGCCCATTTCCAGATTGAGGGGGGTCGACACTTGACCGTCTTCTAATGTTCTTGCAGACGAACTTACCTATCAAGGCTGCGCGAAGGCCTCGCGACCAGTTTTTGTGACATTTATAGACAGCTGGTAAGGCCCTGGCAAGTCCTCAGTGCAACTTCACCGCGTCCAGAAACGACATGGTCTCCGAATCTGCTTGAACGATGCTCATAGAGCGTACTCTGTTTCGTGTCGTCGTTCGAGGATATCCCGATGAGACACTAAACAGCTAGATCTTCTTCGATAGATCCGTTCTCGAGGGTGATGCGAACGCCATTCTTGGAGACTTCGCTGTCGTTCACCTTGCTATACACCCGTAGGACCTTCTCGTAATGGGTAGAGTGCTGAGAAGCTTGTCTATGAGAGCCTCGCGCTCTAAACCCACACTGAACTACCCATGACTAAATCATACTCTTGAACAGAGCGTCAAATCGGATAGACAGTGTTGTAACGTACTTCCCCTGGAAGACCGGATCCCGTTCGTTTTTCGCAGGACACGACCGTCGGTCAGGGGATCGGACCTTCTCGATCATAGAGACCCCAACGCTGTAAATTATCCAACAGTCAAAACTGTTGGAATACTCGTAGCGTATTGACTCGAAGGAACAAGGATCCACCTCGCTTGCCTGTGACGCTGGATTCCTCGCGGACAATACAGTCGAGTTTGAAGGTCGTGAAGGACATATGCCGCGAAAAGACCGATCGGACCACCATCGACGACAAGCATGCGGAAACTACTGGTTGAAGACATTGCGCTGATACCGATGTTAGAGAGAAGGTGTCAAAGCACTCACATGCATGAGGACTTGCTGTCAGGAGATCGTGCTAACGACAGTATTAGTCTCTCAGACTTGACGAGGTGAATGATCAAGTAGATACAGATCAAGAGGAACGTGCATGGTCCTGGCGGCTCTGCGATCTCCGTCACTGACGCAAATAGAACCTCTCGCATATTGCTACAGGGTCATTCCGCGCTGATAGATAAGCCATCAATCTTGTTCGTAATCGTATCATTGCGTTCGTAGGACCGATGGCCTGCATACTCGGCCCGTCGCAAGTCTCTGCACGACAGTGCAACAGTATAACGGGGGAAGAAGCCAATGCGCTTCTTCCCAGTCCCGCTACTGGCGGAGTGATAGAAGGATACGAGAACGAAAGGCCCGATCGACTGAACTGATAGAGTCATCAATCATCGTCATTCAGCGGCTACGCCACGGTCAGAACTGGGGCCAGCCTCGTCGTGAGTAGCATCTAGATGTCGGTATCGCGGGTTTGAGCGCATCCCCTTGCTTGTACAACATTTCGAGCACTATGATCAATTAGAGGGTATCCCCTGCCACTTTCTAGTGCCACCTTATGATCAACACTAGAAGTTTACAGTGCGGAAAGAGAATATATGCCGTTGTGCCATTGGAGCATATAGATTATAGAATATAAGCGCTGTAGATTCGGGGTAGTGCCAGTCCCACGGGCAAGAATATGCATGCTGCCACTTTCAAAACAGTACATCATCGATGTCCAGGCAAATGACTTGGTAAAAAATGGGCAGGGGTCAGGGGACCAGGACAGTGTGAGATGAGATAAGCAGTGTAATTGCCAGGGGGCGGAGTTTTTGATCCAGGAAAAAGGCAAAAAGGCAAAAAAAGGACCGATACCAGACGCTTTCTCCAACCGATCTGGCCATCTTGGCATCTACCAACACGATAGTCAGCTACCAACAATTGGGAGCTCTCAAGAGGGTACTGTGGTACCCAGAAAAGGCAAATGGGGCCCAGGGCCTGCATAATTCAAAAGTTAGCCTGTGTTGTGATGTGGATATTGATGTTCAGCTCTGATTTCGGGTTCCCCCAGTAGGAAGAGATGATTATCGAAGGCTCTTTGGATCATTGAGCTAACCTCGTGCGAGATGGCTTCTTGTTGGACAACCATCGGTTTTGAGCGGCTACGCTATAGAGAGATGACAGGGCGAAGTGCACCTGCTAGAATTGAAGACATAGTCTGGCGCGAGGATTGTAGTGTTTCCCAACCTTGACGTTGCCTCCGATCGCTCGCAGTTTTGCAAACAGAGAGAGCTATGATCCTATTGTTATCCATGTGAGACGGATGGCAAGGCTCAGATAGATTCCAAAGCTCAGAACCGAACTTGTGTTCTGTGAGAATAAGCCCTCCTCGAGAGTGAGAGTGACGTCCAAGACTTGGGGGCCGAAAACCCCAGATCCATCCATCTAAGACTAAACGAGACCTGTGGGGAACCGTTGCCAAGCTTTCCGTGCCGTGCCGTATCAAACTCGGGGCCTACGTAGGTACCTTGCAGGTGAGTGCTGCACTAGCCTCGTATTCATGAAGCCCTACATCAATGAACACGGGCAACTTGGACACACGATCAACATCAGTGACGACGTGCGAGAGCTCTCGCATCATATCATACAAGACCTTTCATATGCACCGCCTGAAAGACTGCAAGCTGTTCTTTAGGCGGTGCGAGGGACCTCTCTCTCGAACTGCTGCAGTACTGGTCAGCGCTTATCCTGCATGGTGCATCGTGGTCTAGAAATCTCCCAGTTAAACCCTTAGGGGGCGTGCCGCGTGCATAGATAGGCGCCTAGAGTACCGCGCTGCCGCTTGGACGAAGGATACTGCCACTAAGTAGAGTTCTGGGTCTATCAGCTATCAGCATTGTACTGAACTAGCCTTTCACATAAGTCTGTAGCAGATCCCAGTGACTTTAGATCATGTAACGAAGTTAATGGCGTAGCTGAGGCGGGGCATGGATCAGACATCCAAGAGCCGGCATCCATGGAAGCGCGATATTCCACGGCATCCTGCAAGGGCGATCCTGCAGTTGATGAGACAAGTGATCTTACCGGCCAATAGCAATCAACGATCATCCAAATAATCCTGGCCGAGCGTTTTATGAGCCGTGTGGTGCATTTGCCCGGCCACTCCAGCCGCTCTGCACCTGAGGCTTGCAAGAGGGCATCTACTGTGTAACAGTGGGCCAGTATATTCTTAGCATGACAGACAGCCTCGCGAAGATTTGACTGATGGATGTAGAAGACGATGCCGCATATAAACCCTGCACATTTCATGAGTTAGAGTGGGCCTCTCGAATGGTGACGCATGTTCATTCGACCGACTCACCAGCGACATACCGTAACCTCTGACCGAGGATTCATCTTGCCTTATTGCGCCACGGCAACGAATTCCAAACAGAGGACATCGAAATTGAATGCTTCGGTGACTGCTATACGTATGCAGCGATCTTGGTAACACGCATCGAAAGCGTAGGTATCAGCTCGGCAATGTACAGCTCGATACATACTTAAAAGACTCCCGACACTAAATACCGGTTCGCGGCGAATCTTTGGGTTACAGGACATGGAAGATACTTGAAATTGCACTTTGCTTTCCAAACGTAGTCATTGTTCAATACGTAAGCTTCTTTAGGTTAACATCAATCGCTCGAACCATCTTTCTACTTCACAAGCAGAGTCTCAGGAACTTTGCAGATCAATCACTGTGCGCCACCAGTCGATAGTTCGTCGAATTGAAGAAGTGATTTGCCCGAATTAGCTCCAGAGAACATCGCTAGGAAGCCCTTTGGCGCATTCTCTATGCCTATCGTCACGTCATGTTTCGGCGGCGCCACTGTCTTCTGGAGCAGATATCCATACATAGTTTGTCCAAACTGCTCCGCATGTTTCTGCAAGAGATGAGGGTCTGAGACGATGAAACCGCTCATTGTCAGCCTCTTGAGCATGAATTCCATGAGATTTCGAACACCATAGCGATTCTGTGGTTCCAAGTTGTACTGAGAGATTGCTCCACAGCTGACTATAGGTAATTTAGTGAGATCTCATATAGCTTGAACATCGCAACACTCACCAATTCGGCCAAAATCTTTCATGTTATCGATAGCGATCTCTAAGTGTTCTCCTCCAACGTTATCAATGTAGATATCGATACCCTCAGGTGCGAGTTCTTTCAATGCTACCGCAGGACTAGTTTCCTTGTAGTTGAAACCGACAAAGCCCAACTTCTGGATGTATTCGAGCTTCTCCTGGGATCCTACGCTTCCGACCACTTTCAGACCTTCCAGAAGAGCGAGCTGACCAACCAAAGTGCCTACAGCACCGCTAGCGGCAGAAACCCAGAGGGTCTCGCCCTTTTTTGGTTTCCCATACTCATAAAGAGACACCCACGCGCTCATACCGGCAGTTCCAAGAATACCAGTAAAGTATTTCCAGTCAAGGCCAGCAGGATTAAACAAAGGTCGTACCGTAGGCATATGGGACTCGGGGACTACACTGTACTCCGAGGTTGCGAGCATTCCCCATACAACATCCCCAGGCTTGAAACCTGGGTTGTTCGATTTGAGCACCTTTGCGACTGCTCCATTGATGAAAGGCTTGCCTCTGACAAAAGGAATAGCCCAGGTCTGGCTATCCGGATCTCGCATCAGACCACGTTGATAAGGATCAAAGGAGGCATAGTAAGTTTTGACCGTGATACAGCCTTGCGGTGGGGCTGTCTCCAAGTCGAACTCGCCAGTCTCAACAGCGAAATGTTCGCCCTCGACAGGTGTTTCGAGCGGAGGACTCTTGAAAATGAGGGCCTGATTTCGTACCATTGTTGATATGGCTGCGGCTGTAGAGAAAACGACGAAGAGATTTGAGGGTAAGAAGCGCACAGGTCGGATTCTTTAGGACGCCGGTTCACTCTTGATCTTCCTTGGGGTTCCCCTGTGCCACGCAGCAAGTGATCGCCCTACTGCCCTGGAAACCTTCGTGGGCCTACTCATGCTAGCCAGATCGAGTGATTGTTTTACCTTCACTCCATGCGAACAAGGCGCAGTCATCGCTGGTCGCTACGGCTGAAATGCAGTAATTTTGCAAGGGAGTTCGATATAACTTCACCGAAAATGACCGAGCTGAACTCCGCCTCCTCATCGTTTAGATTGTCGTCGAACATCCATCCCGGTCTTCTTGCTGTGCCTCTCGGAATAGTTGGTTTTCGTACTTCTGCGCCAAGCCTTGGCGTCAGCCATCTCCCTGCGACTTGAAATCAGTTTAGGTTAGTTAGAGACCGCGAGGACATGGTGGGAACTCATCAACATGTATGTTATTTTCGAACATCAACATGATCTTTTCATTCTGCGATGATCTTTACTGAGAATGATCGTAGGACAAGAAATAGTTAACTCCACTAATAGTCGCTTACAAAGACAGTACTCCGGGCACTTCTTTAGGTTAGTGTGAACGTGTGTAACAGTTGGAACCTTAGCTCAAAACTTCGAAACCTTGAAATAACCTGAACCATGAAAATTCACATTACACAACCTGATCACTTCACTCGATCTGTGCCAACGTATGATTGTAATTCTACCTGTCTGATGTGGCTCAGCCTCGCAGTGGTCCGCCACCATGCGCTCGTGCTCTCCTTCAGGATGAGGCTTGAGCCGCTCATCCGCCGTCGCAGCAAGCTGTACAATGCTATAAGAAATGGATTGAAAGAAATGAGATGATTTTGTACGTGCTGATTTAAGCTGAATCTCGTGGCAGTTAAGGTGGACACGTATCAGCGGCTTTCGGCATCTATTTGGCTCCATTCCAACTGGATCTCGTTGCTCACATGAATATGAGCCTCATCAGACTTGTTGTCTCGAGCCTTGCTCGTGCTAGCAGTGATACCATAGCTTCTAAGACCTGTTATCCTGTTTAGCTGCGATACTGTTGCCAAGAATAGTGGTCGAATGGCCGGCAGGCAGGCAGCCATCAAGTAGACTCCAGGCTCTACTATGGTCCAGACAAGCAAGTTTGCTGTAACGTAGGTGCCATCAGTGAGGACATCGATTGAGAAAAAATAGGAGAAGCGGACAATAGCAGCAATGATTCCACTGAAGATGAGTTAGCATGTCTTCAACTGTCATTTTCGAAATCATGACTTACACACTACCAGTGACAAAAACGAGAGAAAGCGCAATTTTCTGCGCGGTGGACATCTTAAGCCTCCAAACAACCGGGAGTGGGAGTATTAAAAGTGCTACATCCGTAACAATGTTCGGGAAGCTGATCCAGCGCCAATACTGGATTGAATCTATGCACACTGAAGTGGGATTATGAAGCATAATTTGAAGATTCCACCGTGCGCTGAATGGTTGGCACTGAGCAAGCGAAGCGATGATACCAGCAGTCGCGTTTGCTATCATGACTCCGCAGACCAGCAGAGTCGCAATGCGGTAAGGCATCTCTGTGAAAATCCGAAGGTATGTGGCTGCAATGGATAGCTTGGGTAGAGAGACTGCGACGCAGTATAACTGCTCAACCGCATAGGCACATTTGGCCCAGTTCTTCACAGCCTCTGGGTCAGTGACCAACACTACTGGCAAATGACGTCCCACGCCGGCAATCTCAACCTCCACTGCGTATGGATTAGCTACGTGATGGCACCGTGGATTCAGCGAATCTCTCACCTATGGCACAAGCGCTCAGCCCAAGGCAAATGATGAGTGCAGAAACAATAAGGAAGTCATCCGTGGCAAGTTGCAGTCGAGAAACCTTTCGAGATATGAACCGCAGGCTCACGAATGTGATATCCAATATAGCGAAGGTTATAGCAGTACCATAGGCTCGGGGACCAATGTTCTCTGCGGCGTATTCAGGCGAAAGTACTGACTGACTCATGTTCATGTGGTGACTGCTGGCGTTCAGTATCAGGAGCATTCTTCGCCAGTATTCGCACGGCGTGCTTATAAGAAGACACTATAATTAGAGTTGCCGCGCATAGATTGTTGTGAGCCAAATTTCCGCCCTCTATCGGCGGGTAGGCTTGCATGATGACTGCAGGTGTTAGCTCCAACAGTTGTCGAACCCTAGTACTGTTGCATGCAGAACCCCTTGCGTTCAACCATAAGGCAAAATCAGCCGCCCAGGACTTCCACGATAACCGTTAGTCTGTCATTCCTCGGCTTTAATGGCTGCAGTTGTCGAATGTAAACGATTAGTAGTAGGCCAGATCTCAGCTGACTTAAGTACATGTTTCCTGACTGCATCTCCATTTAGTGGATTCTTATAGGAAAACATTGTTCTAGATTTACTCCCCGACACCCTACAACATCCTTGCTGATAACGTATCAGAGTCCTACAAGCTTGGTCATTATGGCCTGTACACTCCAAAGTGAGCGTGTGGACAATGTCAGTGATGCAATTGCGATTATAGGCATGGGTGAGTCGGTCCCACGACTGGACCTCGTAGCTTACTCACAGCGGACACAGGCTGCCGACTCCCCGGAGATGTGAAGTGTCCTTCAGATCTGTGGAATATGCTTCTGCGTCAGCAGGTAGCAAATTCGGCAAGGGTTCCATCCTCTAGATTCAATATTGCTGCTTTTCTACATGAGAATCCCGAGCGTCCTGGCAGCTTTAATGTCCCTGGGGGATATTTCCTAGACGATGACCTAGAATATTTTGACCCAACTATGTTCAACTTATCTCCCATTGAGGCAGCGTGGATGGATCCACAGCAACGAAAACTTCTAGAAGTGGTCTATGAAGCTATAGAAAATAGTGGCACTCCGATGCACAAGGTTGCAAGTCAAGTCACGGGTTGCTTCGCTGCTTCATTTGTCAGTGACTGGCAGCAGATGATAATGAAAGAACCAGACTTCCGTCATTCATATACAGCAACGGGAGTGGACCCGGGAATACTTGGCAATCGTATTAGCCATGTGTTCGGACTGCGAGGTCCCAGGAAAGTTCAGAAAAGGTTAATATGCCCCCATCACTAACAATTCATAGTGTACTCATGAACACTGCTTGCTCGTCCACCATGTATGCTCTTGATGCTGCTTGTAATGCAGTCCGTCGTGGAGAATGCGAAGGTGCCATCGTGGGAGGCGCTAATCTGGTCGTAACGGTTGATCAACAGATCAATACGGCTAAACTTGGAGTGCTCTCGCCAACAAATGCTTGCCATACTTTCGATGAATCTGCTGATGGTTATGGAAGAGCTGACGGCGTTGGAGCCCTGTATATCAAAGGACTAGCAGCGGCTATGAGAGATGGAGATCCGATCAGGGGAGTCATCCGATCCGTGTGTACTAATGCGTATGTTGAAGTCTGATATGACTCAGACACGCAGCGTATTGACAAGAGATACAGCAATGGCCGACATTCAGACAATGGAATCACCTACCCAAGCATACAAGGGCAAAGGGACGTAATCCTCAAAGCTTATGAGCTGGCAGGACTAAGCCCCGACCTTACTACATACATAGAAACTCACGGTACAGGCACAAAGATAGGTGATTCTATCGAATTGCACGCAGTCTCACAAGCTATGAGGCCTATGGGCACTTCTGACAAGCCAATATTGGTTGGGAGTGTAGGTCAACGTCCTTAACATCATCTCACGCACTCAACTGAGATATCACAGGTCAAGCCGAACGTGGGCCACAGCGAGGCTTCCAGCAGCATTGCTACCATCATGAAGGTTGTGATGGCGTTGGAGAATAAAGTCATTCCACCAACTGCTGGAGTACGACGACTCGCCCGAAACAGTAAGTGCTGGTTCATCTGCATTAGAATTGGGCACTGTGGAAATGTACTAAGCCTCCTCTAGTCGACTGGGAAAACTGGAAGGTAAAGGTGGTAACGGAGCCTACGCCATTCCCTACGGAACCAACAGTTCGGCGCGTCGGTGTGAGCGCCTTTGGATATGGCGGCACAAATGGCCACGCAATAGTAGAAAATGTCGAGAATCTCGTCCCAGACTACAGGGGTCATAAACTTCCGAGCCATAGCGCTATGGATTCCAAAAATCTGGACGCACAGAGGCCCTTCCTTCTACCATTCTCTGCTCACAATAAAATTAGCCTTCGAAAAAATATCAAGACTTACGCAGCCTTTAGACCTATTCCTAACTTGCTAGATTTGAGCTATACCCTCAGCAGTCGTCGCACTGCTTTAGGCTACCGTACCTTTGCGGTATGTTACAAGCATGAGTTCGATAATGGCATGCTACTTGCGCTCGAGCGCAATGTATGGCACGCAAAAGAGAACGAGTCGGTCGCTTTTGCTTTCACAGGTACTCAACCTTCGAGACTGTATACGTGCAGGAAGATAATGATGACTTCAAATAGGACAGGGCGCTCAATGGACACAGATGGGCCTTTGCCTGATGCGCTGCTACCCCTCATTCCGACATAGTATTCAAGATCTTGACTCGATCCTCTCTGGCACTGAAACGCCTCCATCATGGACCCTGTTGGGTAAGTCGACCAGATCGCACCTTACTTCCATTTTTACTCATGCAAGTGGTACAGGGACTCTCGAACGGACTGAAGCAGACAATCTGATTAATGAGCCTACATATTCGCAGCCTCTGTGCACTGCTATTCAGATAGCCCTTGTTGATCTGCTGTTTTCTTGGGGAGTAAAGCCAGCTGCTGTGATAGGCCATTCGTCAGGTTAGAGACATTCTCAACCTATCATATGTACCGTCTGTTTCCTAATGGTGCAAACAGGAGAGATCGCAGCGGCATATGCAGCTGGGATCATATCATCTAAACAAGCCCTTCTCCTCGCGTACTATCGCGGAAAGGCGGTTGCTCAGAAGCAAAGTGACGGAGCCATGCTGGCCGTTGCGAATACTTTGGACGAAGCCAAGCATAGAATCCAGCGATTTGAGGGCAGAGTCGCTGTTGCGTGCATAAATTCGCCTTCCAACGTAACCTTGAGCGGAGAACGCTGTGCGATCGAGGAACTCAAGGAAACTTTCGACAAGGCGGGTATCTTTGCTAGAGCACTCAAAACCTCTGGAAATGCATACCATTCGCACCTCATGAAACCCGTTACTGGAATTTACGAATCGTACATAAGCGACCTTTTCGTAGACGCGGCGCCTAAGAAAGGAACGTGTCCCATGTTTTCAACGGTCTCTGGATGCATGGTTGATGAGAGTGAGCTTAACCCAGAGTATTGGGTAAAAAACTTGATTAGTCCAGTACAATTCGCCGATGGATTCAAGCATATGGTCGAATCAACTGGCAATATTGGATGTGTCTTGGAAATTGGCCCTCATGCTGCATTATCCGGTCCCATCCGTCAGCTTATCATGGCTCAAGGCGCGCAAATCGAATACATAGCTACCCTAAGACGTGGCGAAGATGATGCAGTCCAGCTATTGAAAGCGGTCGGGACTCTTTGGGCCAGGAATGTCAAGATCGACATCGATGCTGTTACTCAGGGAGAGTCTGTAGACTGCACGGGACAGATCGCAAAGCAGCGAGGCCAACTGCTCGTAGATCTTCCACCTTATCAATGGGCCTATTCCAAAAAGCTCTGGTTTGAGGCAAGACAAAGTCGTGAGCACCGTCAAGCAGTATTCCCGCGTCACGATATTCTAGGCAGACGCATTGCTGGTTCCTCTGCTATCGAGCCAGTGTGGCGCAACATTCTTCGGCACAAGGACCTGCCTTGGCTCAAGGATCATTCGGTAGGTGAATCTTAAGTCAAGGTCGACTTGCGCTCATGAGTTCATCTAGCTAGGTGCCGATGCAATTTTCCCTGCTACTGGTTATTTTGCAATGGCTATCGAAGCCCTGACGCAGATATACGCAACTGAGCCTGGCATAGAGATACAAGGCTACACCCTACGTGACGTTTCCATATCGACGGCATTAGTAATACCAGCGGAGGATGACGGAGTAGAGGTTATCTTCAGAATGAGTCCTCTAGAAAGTGTTTTAGACGTCACCAACGGTCGGGGGAAAGTCAAATGGTACTCGTTCTCCATGTCTTCGGTACTCACTGATACATGGAAGAGGCATGCGGAGGGCAAAATAGCCATCAATGTCCGGAAACGAGGTATGCTACCTTTTGGAAAAGCGGAACTCTTGTTAATGCGATTTACAGGAAGAAAACCGCGGCCGATCCCAGCAATGCCGATGCGGACCACGTACAAGTCCTGGAACGAGCGTTTACGCTCATTCGGATTTGACTTCGGGCCATCATTCCGCAACACTATGTTCTTGAATGTAGATGGAATCACACATTGTGCTACTGCTGACATTGCTATCAAGAAAGAGAGCGGAACCATCACAGACGAGTCTCGTTACTGCATTCATCCCGTTTCTCTTGACAGCTGCCTACAGATTACATCAGCAGCTATCGTTGCCGGTCGACTCGCTGAGGTGACCGCGGGGACGGTATTGACTTTCTTTGACGAGGTATCTATTTGGCCACCACGCGATGCTCAGCTGGAAACGACAGGGGCGATGTCCCATGTATCCGTCTCCGCAAAAGGAAGTCGCTCCTTCTTGGTGGACGCACAAATGATCGCCCATGACGGCGAGCTGATCGCGGATTTTTCACAGATACGATGTCTTTACTATGAAGCTGCAATTCCGCAAAGCTCGATCCAGCCCGAGCCGACCTACATGCAACAGAAATGGCTGCCCGATATTGTGACCTCACAAGTGGGTATTGCAAGCCTCGATACCGGGCGGATTGATCTGGAAGCAATCATGAGGCACACGTTACACAAATACGGCTCGCTTAATGTGGTCTCATTTGATACCGAAGTTGCAGATCTGATACAGCATCTGCATCCGTCAGCTATCTTGGATCGCGTTGCAAGTCCTGACGTATCGAGTTGGGTCCCATCAAGTAAGGATCCGGCGAATCTGGTCGTCATACCCTCGGTGAGTCACGCATTATATTCCATGTTAGCGGCATTCAAAAAGTAACAAATTAAATGACCAGAGCTTTGTATGTGGTGATATCGAACATGTCTTTGCACAGCTTCATATCGAAGATGGTTCGGAATGTATCATTATCTTCCAAGGCAAGTACCCGCAGATAAAAAAATACCTAGACGAATTGTCAGACTCAGGTGAGCTATTACTTAAGAGTATCACCGATTGGGACCTAGACGAAAGCGGCCACTGTATAAAGCAGATGCATGCATTCACTGCTACGTCGAAAGAGATCCAAGCTCGCGCACTATCAGAGACTGCAGTATTTGTAAGATCAGGATGCAATATTACAGGGGAAGTAACTGATTGCAGCAGGTATACCGAAACCAACAGCCACGCTGCCTGAACGAGCTCATGCAGGCTTTTTTGAGACATGGTCGCAAAGTCCGCATTTCGAATTTCAAGGACTTGACCGTTGCCGAAGACGAGCAGCTCATCATGCTCACGGATGCGGCAGGCCCTATGCTGGCAGATATGGAGAAAGAAGAGCTGTCTACGCTGCAACGACTACTCGAGAATCCGCCACCTCTTCTTTGGCTTACCTTTGGCGACTTGACTGCAGCCAGACTCCCCGAACATTCCATGATGTCGGGCTGGTCTCGCGTAGTTAGAAACGAAATTGCTCTTCTGAAACTCGTGCTTGTTGATCTTGCCGAGTCGTCCAGCCCCAACCTCGAGCAGGTAGTTCAGATTGCGAGGAGACAGCTCGTTTATTCCTCGACACTGGAAACGGAATACGCCATCCGCGCTGGAGTCGTACATATCTGCAGAATTGCTCCGTTTCAACACGAGAATGAAGGCGGGCGTCTCATCACTCTAGCTGCAACAAATGACAAGAGTGGCCTCACTGGCTTTGCAAGGGGTGGTCGTGTGATGTTCAGAATAGAACCAGACAAGGCTCAAGAACTGGGTCCTGATCAGGTCGAGATCGACGTTTGCACGATCGGACTTTGGCCAGAGGATAGCTTCGCCGCTAATGGCTCCCTGGCATCCGAATTGCTCAACCACGAAGTAGCTGGTACAGTCCTCCGAGTTGGATCGAGAGTCGAGTCGGTTACTGTTGGCGATAGAGTTGCAGGTTTCTGCTTCGGCACATTGAGTCCCATCCAAGTTACCCCTGCCAGGCTTGTCAAGGTCGTTCCTGAGGGTATGGATAGTGCCACGACGTCTAGCGTATATTGCGCATTTACCACTGCACACTATGCCTTACACGAGCTTGGACGATTATCGGCAGGTGATAATGTCGTCATCCTGGATGGCTCTGGGTCATGCGGACACGCGGCTTTGCAATTATGTCGCCTCGCAGGAGCTCGAGTTTCTGTAATCACCCATTCCAACGAGAATGCAGAAGCATTGCGGAAACAATTTCCTTACGCAAATGTACTAATGGCGCGTGACAGAGACATTGTCTGTCAACTTGCTGACGTTTCGGATGGCAAGGGGGTTGATATAATTCTTGCACCGAGTTTTGGGGATATATCCTTGTTAATGGAATGTAGTCGCGCGGCCGGAACGCATGGGCGGCTCATAAGATATGGTCAAACGATTGCGAGTCAGCTGGCATCCGATTTAAACAACACGAACGGGCTCAACTTTGACTGTTTCGATATCAAGAGTCTAGCAGAATCTCGCAAACTGAAGGCATTAGAAAGGCAAGTCCCACATTGTAACCAAAATCTCAAGATCAATCTAATGGGCATCGTAGGAACATGCACAAGGTATGGCAGCTTCTTGAGAACGGCGAAATATATTGTTCGTGGAATATTTCCGAAGTCACCGTCGGGGAAATTGATGCTCTCTTCCATTCATTTCCCACCGATATCGCAGCAGCGAGACCTGTCATCAGGTATTCCAAGGCAACGGAAATCCATGTGAGTTCTATCATCCTGCACTACTAGAACAGACTGACGATCTCTAGGCTATACCCGCCAAGAAAAGAATGAGATTCCGGAACGATGCATCGTACCTTCTTGTCGGATGTCTCGGAGGCCTGGGCCGTAGTTTGACAAACTGGATGGTCAATCAAGGCGCGACATCACTTATTTTTCTCTCACGCTCCGGAGCGACCAATCGCGAGGCAGCTGAGTTGGTGCGCTCTGTTCGAGCCAGAGGTGTTGATGTCACAGTTATCCAGGCGGATGTATCCTCGAAAAAAGCACTTACAGATGCTCTTACAAAAGTAGACCCTGCTCGCCCTATTCGTGGCGTCGTCAATGCAGCAGGTAGTTTCAAGGTAGAGGCGTCCTTAGAGTTTATCCACTCGCCCAGATCTGACTGTTACAGGACTCAATGTTCCGCAATATGACCATCGATGCCTGGCATGCGGCTCTCCAGGCGAAGGTTAAGGGCTCCCTGAATCTACATGAGGCTTTCACTACAAAGGGTGAACTCGACTTCTTCTTGATGACAGGCTCAGCATCGGCCACACTCGGATCTGCTGGTCAGAGTAACTATGCATCAGGTAAGTAGTTCAGCCTTGAACAGCAAGCATCTTGGTAGTCGTTAGGACGCTCACACCATTATAGGCAACAACTTCCTGGATGGGTTGGCGCGCCATCGATCGGTCCTAGGACTTCCTGGAGTATCTCTCATTCTACCGATGGTACTCGGTATCGGTTATGTCGCTGATAGGCCGGAGTTGGAGGCTACTATTATACGAAAAGGTACTTACGGGATTGAAGAGCAGGAGATGCTGCAATCTTTCGAGGACGCCATGCTTCTACAGACCAGTGGTACCATTAATACACAGGGCAATGATCATCTTATCGTCGGTTTACAGCCAAAGCGTCTGGCCGCAGCAATGGAATCCAATACAACTGACACCGAGGCGACAAACTGGCTCAGAGACTCTCGCCTATTGAGACTGGCTTCCATGATTGAGGCTCATGGCTCTTCGAAAGGTGGAAACATCAAATCCAATCGCGGAATCCAACTTTCTATCAAGAATACCGACACTAGAGCCGATGCACAAAAACTCGCTGAAGAAAGCGTTATCGAGCGCATGTCGCGGCTTCTGATGCTGGAGCTTGATGAAGTCAAAGATGGAGCTGGATCGCGATCGGTAGCCAGCTACGGACTCGATAGCATGATCGGGGCTGAGTTTCGCAATTGGATCTTTAGAGAGTTTGGAGTTGATGTCGTGTTTCAAAAGCTGCTCGCTGGGAGTTTGACTATCAGTGGCCTGGCTACTCTACTTTGTAATACCATACGGGAGGAAACATCCTAGTAGATGGTGAATCCTCACGGTACTATCTTGAATAGCAGCGCTGCTTATTTTGTGTTTGCCATTAATTATAGAAAAGATTATGATTACGTATGAATACTAGCGCCGAAGGTCTCCACAACTTTAGTTTACTGGTTTATATGCTTAATGTTAGTATTTACCTGATCAGTCGACCTATAGTTACTACAGTAGGCAATTGTACCAGTATTGTAGTTAGTCCTCTAGAATCAGTACCATAACAACTATTCTAGAATAGAAAGGATTATACAATCGTAGAACAGCCTTAACCACGTGTCAGTAATAGGAGAGCGTTTTCGATTAGCGCAAGAGAGTACTGTACATTTGCGACGAAATATCATGTCTTTCAAGCTGGGTAGTTAGTCGTTAACAGTCCCGGATACGGTAAACACTTGTGAGGACTTTCGCGTGTCAAGCATCATAAAAGACAAGACTTCTAGTGTGCTCAGAGGACCCACGAATATGTGTTGAGCAGGTGTCCAGCAAGGTCATCGTGCAGTATTGAGCATCATGAATGTCATTTATGCCCCGACAATCTATCTCATGAAGATATCGCTCTTGAACCTCTTTTGTTGGTTCTTCGGAGTTGATGTTCAAACCTAAAAGTCTTATCTACACCGGTATTATAGTATGCACAGTAATAACTATACCATTTTTGGTCATATCAAGCTATCGATCCGCCTATCGTGATGGTCTAACAGCTAGTATCAAGTCCGGCTGTAGCTCCAACAGCGTTATGTTGATAGTGATTATTTTGGAGCATGTAACATCCTTACGGATCTTACATATTGGCCGTGCCTATCGCAAGGACGAGGACACTCCAGATCAGTCGACCGACAAGAAAGCGCTGATAGTTTCGTCTACCTTAGCCGCGTGCCTTCCTGTACTCCAAAGTATCATCTCAAGAAAGACCTTCGAGAGGACCGGCGACGGCTCGAGGATCAGACGAGGCTCGGAGCTGGGAGACGGGTCCGTTATCGCAAAAAGTGAAGATAGGTGGTAACGCTGGGCCCTACCATATCCACCTGCAGCTGGCAATATGCTCGAATGCTCCAAGGGCTGAGTTGTACATCCACCTTTGCATCCTCCCATAGCTGTCGTCCTGATGATCCAATGGATGTGAGCTACTATAAGTTCCATGCACGCGCGTTCAGTCGCATGTAGGAACTTTTTGAAGTAAGTTAAAGCACGGTATTCGTAGACAATTTATTGGCTTAACCTCGACCTAGTACATACTATGAGTATGGAACAACAATTCCTAGGATGTGACATTTTCAGCATAACCAGACACGTTCTTAGGGTGTCCGTAGCTACATGTGGCGGCGGCAAATAACTGAAGTTTCTTTAAGAGTACAAAAAGAACGACGGAGGCCGGAGTGACCCTCCTCCTTTTCCTTACAATCACCAACATCTCTACTACTCTGTAATGCCAATACATGCAAAAGCCTGGTGTTTCGCTGTGTAATCGCCCTCAAGGAAAGCGTTGATGTAGGTCTTGTAAATTCCGGTCAGTCGGTTTTGATCAAAGACGCCGTTTTCGGTGCAATATTCCAGTATGTAACTAATCCAATTCATCCAGTATCTTCCGTAGGTGCTCATGTCTTTCTTTGCTAGCAAAAGCAGCGCAGGAACTAGTTGATAGACGGCCAGAACGCGCACTGGATGCAGATCCTGCTGGAATCGCCCTCCTCTCCCTAGGATGTCTGGACCGGGTAGTTGATTCAGATCAGACGCTAGGATTATAGTTTCGCCGTCCACGTTTAATAGATTTGGAAGTCGCCACAGGATGTCGGATTTTTTATAAAAGCCCAATGATAGAGATTCGGTGATGTGTAGATGGTTATGAGGGGTTGGAGCATAGCCAAGGTTCTTTTTACTAATGCAACCTTCTGACTTGCACTCTTTGAACCCTTCGCCTTGGAGAGTGTGATAGGCGGCGTCCATGAAATCATCGTCAATAACGAAGTCGATACCCTTGAACATGTGTTGTTAGACTGATAGGCTCAGATGAATACAAGGTACGTACATCGACTATCGTTGGTATTCCAAAGATAGTTAACATGTAATTGCCCCATAGGACATGAGGAATCTTGGCAGCATCAAGTCTTGCAGCTGCTGATGCAACGAGTCTGTTGTCGAGAGGTGGCAATTCAAGATCAACTTTCCCCTGACTGACGTCTTCAGCCATCGTGAGAGTGTTTGAAGTAGCTGATCAGTGAGCAGCGATACTGTCTAAGTCGTTAGGAATGGCGCCTGGCAACGCAGCAGCCGTGCCCCGGTCAAGCTCGTAACGGACCGCCTCAATAGGTGGCGGAACTACTGTATCCGTTGTTTTCCTAGAACCTGATGAGCTTGGCGTTTTGCGTCTTAGTTATTCTACTTTTCTACCTCTATATAAGAGACTCCATAAGATAGACATGAACTTATAAAAGGATCAAGATACATCTAATTATCTATTACATCTACTCTTATCACTCTAATACTTTTAAATTTAGACGTAAATGTAAAAAAAGCTCTGTTTACAAAGACTGGGGTTTGAACACGCATGCACGAGTGCCAAGAGAGTTAGGTTTAGGCAGATAACGAATGTGAGACCAACACCATGTAATAACAAATTCACTTAGCTCTAGCTCACAAATCGATTTCATTGAAAGATCAATCAAAGCCTCAGTTTCGCCTTCCACAACACTTCCTTGGTTGTTTATTTTGGACCCATTCATGCAAAGCATGTGCAATGCATTCCATTTGCTGAGAATTTAGCCACAGACTCCCTTATTGCTGTCCAAACAAAGAAACTGCATCGTCTGCATCCTGCTACTTTTTCCATCCCCTTCAGTTGACAACCACAGACATGGTAAAGATACAGATCCTCTCTGACCTGCATCTGGAGGCTCCAGCGGCATACGATGTCTTTGAAATCACACCAACGGCAGAATACCTCGCGCTGCTCGGAGACATTGGCTACATCAAAGACGCCAGCCTAATCACATTCCTTCGAAAACACCTCGCCAAATTTAAAATCACGTTCTACGTGCTCGGCAACCACGAGCCATACCACTCGTCCTACGCGACCTGCAAGCAACACCTTCTCGCCCTCCAGACCGAGACCGCACAACAAGAAAGCACGGGGAAATTCGTCCTGCTCGACCAAACACGCTACGATCTCTCGCCAACCGTGTCCATCCTCGGCTGCACGCTCTTCTCCAACATCACCGCAGCCCAAAAGGACTATGTCAGCTTCGGACTCAATGACTTCTATCATATTGCAGATTGGACCGTCGAGACGCATGTGCAGAGGCACGAGTCCGAGCTCCGTTGGCTCAACGCCGAAACGCAGAGGATCATGGGTGAACCGGGACGCGACAGGAAGATCATTATCATGACACACTACTCGCCGACTGTTGATGCTCGTGCTATTGATCCCAAGCACAAGAGCAGTAATATCTCATCTGGTTTCATGACTGATCTGTCCTCAGAGGCTTGCTTCTCCTCGGAACGTGTGGCGGTGTGGGCGTTCGGACACACTCATTTCAACTGTGATTTTGAACACGAAGCTCATCATACCAGATTCGTTACGAATCAGCGTGGTTACTACTTCGCACAGTCAGACGGCTTCGATCCGGCAAAGACGGTTGAGCTTTGAAGTCGCTTGTACCGTCCTGGGTGGAGGTCTAGCTTGTCAGATGTGCGTAGATAGATAGTATCATTGATCATTGATGCCTGGCAGAAGCTCGGGCCACAAACCTCACAGCTGGAGCCTAGTGTTTACTTTAGGTAGGCGGGGCAAGTGGTACAGCACCTGCATGAGCGCGATTGCCGGATTCGGTAGCAATTAGTAGGTAATGAAGAGGTCCGGCTCCCGGGAAGAGAGGATCGTATGCACCTTACAGACAACAGAGTAGACAGAGATAAATCGAAAGTTCAAAGGACAGATAGAGTGGAGATCATGTTGCATTGAAGATCTGCCTGCTTAACGAGCGCGTTGAGCGCTCAGTATATTCATCGTCGTATCCATCCGTCACTCTCGTTTAGCCTCATGCATAGATATTGGGCCATTCTTATTTCCTTGGCCCACCCAGGACGAGTTGTTGACAAACTCGTCGTCCATCAGCCACCTTACAGAGGAAAGGTATTGAATATCTTACTCTTCGCTTTTATGTAAAGGCGATACAAAGATCCCTACTGTGGTTGAATACTTGGCCCAAAAGTCCTTTTGTCTACTGTTGAAAGAAGCAGATCACTAACGCCAACCCAATTCCAAGCGCCTTTGAAGATGCGCGAAAGATGCTAAGGTTTGTGAACCTACACTGGGAGAGGGAAAGTGACTGCCCACGCGGCAATCTCCTTCTTGAGGGCGTTGATCTTTTCCACGTCACCGGCAGCAACCTTAGCCTTGAAGTCCTTGAGCTTGTTGGCTTCTTTAGGCAACTCGGCTTGGATCTCCTTGCATAGCTTGACACACGTGTCGATGTAATTGGCGATCTTCTTGAAATCTGCTTCACCAAGACCACGACTGGTCATGGCTGGAGCTCCAATACGGATACCCATGGGAGACAACGCAGACTTATCACCGGGTGTGGTGTTCTTGTTACAGGCGATGTTGACTTGTTCCAAGACGGCTTCGACACGAGCGCCATCGAGGGCTTGAGGCTTGAGATCAAGGAGCACCATGTGATTGTCAGTACCACCGGTGACAAGAGTGTAGCCAAGCTTGGTGAACTCCTCTTCAAGGGCCTTGGCGTTCTTGATAACCTGTTGCTGGTAGGCCAAGAAGTCTGGTGTCTGTGCTTGCTTCAAGGCAACGGCAAGCGCAGTGATGGTGTGGTTGTGAGGACCACCCTGGTGACCTGGGAACACAGAGAAGTTGATTGGTCCCTCAAGATCATAGAGTGTCTCCTTGCCAGTCTTAGCGTCAGTCTTTCTCACACCCTTGCGGAAGAAGATCATAGCACCACGAGGGCCACGAAGAGACTTGTGGGTTGTCGTAGTAACGATATCGCAGTGAGGGAAAGGAGACTTGTTGACACCGGCGGCGACAAGTCCAGAGATGTGAGCCATATCCATCATGAGATAGCATCCAACTTTGTCGGCGATTTCACGCATGCGGGCGTAGTCGATCTCACGGCAGTAGGCAGATGTACCTGCGACTAGCACCTTTGGTCTGTACATCAGTGCATTCTGCTCGAGCTGGTCGTAATCGATGAGGCCGGTCTTGAGGTCAACACGGTATGGGAATGTCTCGAAGTAGGTGGATACAGCAGATATCCTGCGTAAGGTCAGTCAATTGAGTATGCTTGGTGTCAACATTTCGCTCACTTTCTCTGCGGTGTTTGGTATCCGTGGCTCAAATGACCACCATGGGGCAGATCCAGACCCATGAGCCTATCATGAGGCCTCATTATGGCCTGGTATGTCTGTAGGTTGGCTGGGCTGCCACTCAAGCACTGAACATTGACACCCCATTTCTCTGGGTCAAGACCAAAAGTCTCGAGAGCTCTCTTCTGGCACAGCAGCTCGACAGCGTCGATGTGCTCATTCCCTCCGTAGTATCTGGCGCCTGGGTATCCCTCAGAGTACTTGTTGGACATTGGCGAGCCGAGTGCATCGAAGACGGCGCGGGAAGTGACATTTTCGGAGGCAATGAGGAGGATAGATTCGCGCTGACGCTGGATCTCTTTTTTCTACCACGGAGTCAGTGGGTGCAAAGGAACAGTTCGGAATGGACGTACCATGATCTCAGCAACATCGGGATCAGTCTCGACCAAAGACTTCTCCATGAGCTACAGAATGAGTCAACTCCGAACTTTCAATGGGTAGGTAGTTGCATGGCTTACGTCCTGGTGGGACTTTGGAAGCGCGTAAGACATTTTGGTTTATGAGAGACGAGCTTTTGGATGGTGTATATGAGAATTGTCAGAGTGAATTGTCGGAGGGAGTGACAAGTAGGAGACGAGACACGAGGGTACGTGGGAAGTGGGAGACTATAATGATCATACCAACCTGGCCAAGACAGTCACGGCCACCGAAAACTTTCTCCAACCCGCGAACCTCTCACTGCCCCGCGCCGGGCGCTACAGAGCTCGGGCCCACATGTCTGACACGCATCGGAGAGTCGGAGACTGCCTGTTGATCATTGATGCGAATGGAAGCCGCGAGGCAGTCTTCGTTCCGAACTCACCTGCCGCATTTGAAGAGCCATTCAATTCACACAACACTTCGAAAGAGAAACAAACACTTGCGCTGCACTTTTCATTCACTGAGATCAGAAAACCTATGACTGCTCGATTGACTAGTAGGAGGAGCTCGGGCCTTCCAGGGTTGTCCCTGCCGATCTCGGTGGTATTAGACGCCCAGGTTATAGTCAACACCATGCATGTCTCTTTTGATACATCAAATCACTCCGAAAGCACCGCTGCTACGACAAACTTGTATACTCTAGGATAGAAGGCCAAGGCATCAGTTCTTCTTCTGTGGTTCTTTTAGTGTACTCGGCAACCGATACTACAGAGATACGGGAGGAAAATTGACTGGAATATAGTAGTACTAAGAAGACTTCTTTATCTCATCATGCTCCATTACAATCATTCGATTGATTCAATTCTACTCATCTTTCGAGTTGTCTTTATGTTCAAGTTTGCTATCCATGTGTAGGCAGAAAGGGCGTGTGGGACATGTTATGTGGAGCAGACTCGAATATACTTCATCCATTCCGCTATTTGATTCTTTACTCCATCAGCTATAATGAGCTTTAGGATGGGTAATAAGGCTTATAACTCCACTGTCTGCTGGATCTACAAGAAAAAGGTTTGGGACCGCTTAGAAATGGAGCAGAGTGGAAGGGAACTTGTGGCGCAGTGGTCTGTTCAGCCACACTTAGCCTCGCACTAATTCAGGGGGAATACAAAACACGTGTCGCGCTAGCCTCACTCTCTCAAGTTCCAAACACCTGTCTCAACACCACAAGTCCATCACCACATTCCGGCACACAAGACCATGTGTTCGACCTTCTCTAAGCGTCACTATGTCTGAACTATCCAACGAACGTACTGTCTCCGAGATCCTCTTCCGGACTTTCGCCCTCCGGATCGTCGTTGCCCTGACCCAATCATCCCTCCTTGCTCTTCAAGGTCAGCACCCTCAGGGCCGCAGTTTCCAACAACAAATCGCTCTTTACACGATCCTACCTGTGACCGCATTAGCCGACTATATAGCTCAAATCATCCAGTTCTTCGCCTCGCTCAAATGGAATCGCACCAGGCGAACGATTCAATTTGTAGTGCTCCAGCTCGCTGGAGTACGCATCCGCATCGACGGCGAGACCGGCGGGCAAACCTCCCAACTCGTGTCTCTTCGCGCCTGCGACTCACGTAAAATCATCCGGCAATCTGTTCGCGCCTTCAAGCAGCCACAAAAGGTCCGCTTGGAACGCCTAGGCCAAATCCTCGCCGCTGCGGCGTCGTTCGTAGGCTGCCTATTCGTTGTCATTCTTGTCGTGCGCCGCATCGTACTCGTATTACACTCCTGGCTGCTTCTCGATTTCTGGAACGGACTGGCAGCATTAAATGGCTGCATTGCAGCCTTCCATGTCATTCTCATTTTGATGTTCGGCCCGGCACTAGAGACGTGGACGTACCCACCGGAAGCCGCACTGCGTGTATCGCGGAAGCCCACCAATGGCCTGGGCATTCCAACATTGCTTATGATATCTTATCCTGCAAACGCGTTGTTCTTCAATTTCTTTCATGTCTTCCATCATCGTTTGCTCGCGATGATCCGAGGGCTGCTGTGGGCATTGCTATTGCCAATCAGCTCGCGCAAACCGTACTTTGAGGGCTTCACGCCGCTGCTGTTCGTGGCGCTCTGTGTTGGAACGTGGCATATTGATTGGATTCGCAAGTCAAAGACGCCGCTAATATGGGTGTATTGGGCGGCATTCGGTTTGATGGTGTTCAATGATTTGTGGCTGATATATGGATGTATCTCGGATGAGGTGTACCACGCAAGGGAAGGCTATCCGGGCGAAACCTTCCACAACTGGATTTGGGTTGACGAAATGAGACCTTACATGCTCGTGTATTGAAGATAGGTTCGATGGAGCTGCGAGAACGAGTAGGTGCTGGGCATCTTAAGGTGTATTGGACGGCGCACTCGGACAAAAAGTTTTGGAGCTACTGCTCTTCTCATTCTGTATATATAGTTCCGCTGTTGCATAAAAACATGTAGACCAAACACATCCTACCAGCTCGCACTGAAGTCCATATCCGTGTGCTTCCCGGAATCCTGTCACTAGCGTATCTTCATCCATTCTCTATTAAGAGCTTATATGTACTTAAGCTTGTAGATGAGTATGTAAAGATATGTTAAGTAGATATTGTCCTACCCGAAGCTCGGACGGTGTGTCGATGAGCAGATAGATTCAGCATGTACCTTAAGGCGGTTTTTGGTGTAATATAGGAATAATTCGTGGGTGTAGATGTAATAGGCAGGTATTATTCATAGTCTGAGTGTGCTTTGTGGCGATCCGTGTCTCTTCTATGTAAGTCTGCGTCGTAGCAGTGTATATATATATCTGTATGTCCACGATGATCCTCCTTATCTCCGTTACAAGAGGCTATCGTGTATATATGAGGCGACTCTACACTGAGTGTCTGATGCCCAACGCGTAAATTATGTGACTCTCTATGACTGTTGCAGCACAATAACTTCAATAAGTATATAGATATACCTCTATAAGCTTACGTAGAGTATTTCAGAGTTCAAACATAGAAGTAGTGATAAGCTTTCGTTAATCATGGATCCCGTATCCAAACGAAGCTTCTGAATGGGTTCGTCTTCATCATATGTGTGTTCATTAGTAACGCTACACTGTAATGTACTACCTTCATCCTCTGCTGGCTGATAGAAACATTGTAGCTGGGCTGATACCACTATGGCATGCACACCGCAATTGAGGATGGACGAAAAGCGAACTAGACACGGGACTCAGACTTCAGTGCTAACATGTAAAAGTGTTGCCTATTCCAAATCCTTGTCTTCATTGTCTTCACATGCAATTTCGTAGCACCAGTGCCACCAATACCCCACCGCAGGATTTTAGCCTTGTAAGAGAATAAATGCATATTCCACCTTCAGGCGTCTTCCGGCGGCTCAGTACTCCGTCCACCACTACACTGAAGCATCAAGTTCACGATGGCCATCCAATCTCTTTCCCAGACCAGTTCTGAGCACTCTGCGCCCATTGGAGTTCAGGAAATCTATGATTTGGCAAACCTGCCTCCATTGCCCGAGTCCCCTCGAGACTCGCAAGCATACGCGTATACTCCGCTCATCGATTCAATCTTGGAGATCCGGCTCATCAATATACTACCTGGGCGTGAAGATGACCCTTTGGAAGTTGAGATATGCACTACTCCGTTAATAAGCGCAAATCTTCCGAAATACGAAGCACTCTCGTACGCTTGGGGAAGCCCTGAAAAGACAGAAACGATTTACCTGCGAAACAAGACATGCTTCGATTACGACGTGCATCATCCAGGCTATGGCAAGCCAGGATGCTGCGTACCAGCAACTCCTTATGACATTCTCGGAGTGACATCGAATCTCGGTTCAGCCTTACGACACCTCAGATACATCGATGCACCTCGGGTCATGTGGATTGATGCCATCTGTATCAATCAGGAAGACAATCTCGAGAAGAGCGATCAGGTCTACAGCATGGCCGACGTGTTTCATAAAGCCACGCGTTGTATCGTTTGGCTAGGCCCAGAAGCAGACGACAGTTCGCACGCTATGCATCTCTTGGATACCATTGGGAGACGCGGGAATGATTTTGGTCGACCAGTTGCTGAAGACGATGTCAATTCCTCGTCAACTGATCATGACCCTGAACGACCGTTGACAGAGAGAGGCCTTCGCTCCATCTTATCTATCACGTCCCGTACCTGGTTCTCACGGCTTTGGACTCGACAAGAGATAGTACACTCTTCAGATGAATCTATAGTACAGTGTGGTTGGGATCACCTCCTATGGGGAAGGCTCAGGAACGCTTTTACCCCTCTCTATCAAAATCTTCGTCTTTGTTGGCTCCCTCCGATTAAGGATCTGGACGAGATCGTGTTCAGTATCTTCAAGAACTTGATGGCCACACCAAAGAAAGAAGTCAGATTTATGAATGCAATGATGGCTGCTTCAACCAGCCACTGCGTTGATCCCCGCGACAGAGTCTTTGCTATGATCTCCTTCAATCATGAAATTCGTCTGAGGATCAAGCCAGATTACTCCCGTACTGTGCTTAGTGTCTATACGGATTTATTGCTCCACATGATAGATATAGGTGGTTCACTGAATGTGTTATCTCACTGTGGGGTGGCTTTGCGCCCTTATGGTTTCCCCACGTGGGTGCGAGACTGGCGAGTTGCTTCGCCACAAGAAGGCCTCATATTCTCCTGGGCAGGACACTGGGCCTCGGCGGGCACAGCAGCTGAGGTAGAATACGATAAGCTGAAAAGAAAGCTGAGCAGCAGAGGACTGATCCTCCAAAGTATTGTACATGTTTGGCCAAGTTCGACCGATTCCAAGAATCTGGCCTCGCAAGAATGCCCCGACTTACGCCGAGACACGCCGTCACAATCTCCCACGCCTCTAGTATACAATCCGTTTTCCATTCCAAGTATAGTTCCCCCCGATGAACGCTTTGACCTTCCCGGTATGGGCAGAGCTCAAAAAGACAAGTTGATAAGAAAGCTCGTAGGCTCTCCAAGCAAGGGTTGCAATAGCTTCAGAATTGTTGAACTCCTATTAGAAGAAAGATGTAACACCAAGAGAGTCGAATTTATGGCCGAAGACGGTTCACATGGAATTGGCCCAGCCGACACCCTTTCAGGCGATATTGTTGCCAGTTTTCTTGGAGCATCGGTCCTCTTTGTCCTGCGTCCGGTGTCAGCTTCAAGCGATTATCAATTAGTTGGAGAGTGTTGTCTTCACGGATACATGTATGGTGAGGCTCTTTTTGGGCGGCCCCTGCGACCTTGGCTTCCGGCTATGCTGGGGCGTGACGCAGATAATAGAGGACCGAAAAGGGCCTATATGGATTCAATTACCAACAATGCACAGTTTGCCGACCCCAGACTCCCAAACATCCTCCACAGTGAACTTAGCGCCGAAGAAAGGGCTTCTATACAGCCGGACGGGACCGGGTTCACACCAAATCTTCTCCGCAAGATCGGTGTCCCATTGCGGACCATAAACCTAGTCTGAAAAATCCAACGTATACGGCTCCTAAAATATCTCAACCCGAACCATACTGCATTGGTATCAACTCCCACTAAATGACCCAACTGCTCCATCTACTGTATGCCATAGTCATGGTTTTGAACCTGCTACGCTCCAACTTTCCACTTACCACCCAAGATCAAAGCATTGCCTTCTACTTCACATTCTACGAGCCCCCACACGCAGCGACTGGCACTTACAATTTCTCATAATCTACTGATGCATGATAAGCACCACATCGCACAGTTCTATTGAGATCCGACTTGGCGAGTTTGGCGCCGTTTTAACAAATCCCAACGAGAGGAGGAGGAGGAGGAGGAGGAGGAGAGATCGAATGCGACAACCACGCACACCTACACTCATCAAACGAATGAACTTCACAGCTTCGCTAGCGCGTCCTTCCTTACTTTCATTCAGTACACCTATATCTATCTTCATATGTTACCGATCGATTTAAATCATTCGAAATCCCTCGAAACCAGCACCTAACGCCAAAAACTCATTTTTTCCTCAACGAATCACTTATATCCCATATCTGACATATAATATATCTGTCTTCTTGTCTTCACCCCGCACATCTGGATTTATCCCCCTTTGCACTTACTACACTCTCTACGCTTGTTTAAGCTATTTACCCAATCAACCCTTATTGAGATCCCTTGAATCGTCTACCTGATTCAAATCACTTACGTTTCCCACGCATCACTCATGATACAGCATAAAATATCTTCCTCTTCCCGTGATACGTTCCGCAATACGAGATCCGCCGTCTTGTCTCCTCTGAAAGCATAAAAACCCTATATAGACTACCCCACCAAATCACCCATCAAACACAAAAGACTTACCCCTTTGGTCATCACGAAATAAACCTACCTCATGAGCCCTCGTACTCATGATGTATGTAGAATCTTCGTTCCTATTTACTATTATCGCATCATACGCTCGCCAAACTCTTCAAAATCATCTGCAATCTTCCAAAACAATCTTATCTGCCTACCTACCCACTAACCCAACCGAACGCAGCCCGTTGGGTTCCCCTCCCAAAGCGTCCTCATCACTGCACAACACATATAAACAAGTTCAACCTACCCTATTCCCACTCCGTACTTCCGATAAATCATTCCGCCGAACGCAGAGGCACGTTCAGCCGATCCTCACCATCACTTCCCGAATGTCAAGCTTATGATATGGCTGTATCCATATATGCATCCAATGGCACAAATCCAAATTACACGAAACAAAACCACTCACGGTACGACTCGCACAATAAGCCACACCATCCTTCCTCGTAGTTGACGATTATGAAATGATGCTACAGGAGTATAAGCTGGCAGTATCCACACCATACCCATCGCAACAAACTCCACCATCGCTTACACACTCCCTCTTCCATCTATCCCCTACCACCTAGCTCCAAGTCTTTCAAAAGACGAGCCCAGGCATATCAAAATGAGGGACAGGTTGCGAATTCCATTTTCCTATACAACGTGTGCATAGGCATACACGTCCGCGTCCGCCCTCCTTCGCCCCCTTTCGCTCTACATGACATCAATACCCGGCGCCACGACCATCCATCCCACCCGTTTATCCACCCATCAATTCAGCCAAATCCCAGCTTGCGCCTCATAATTCTCCAAGTAGACGCTACGCGTAAGCTTCAACATAATGCGCCACAAAAGATGCACCGCAGAAGAAAAGAAGGTTGGGGGGTAGTGCGTGCAGAGCTCGGAATGTCGAAATCGACAGATATATATATATATATATGATGTCAAGTCAAAATTAACAACAAAAAAACCTATGCTAAGCTAAGCTAATAATGCCTCATGACACATGATCATCGTCATTGTTGTTGTTGTGGTCGAGGTATATGTATATAATACAGTGTTTTTGTTCTTGATTTCGTTTCTTATGGAGGAAAAGCGCCCAAACCCCAAACCCCCGGTCCCCACCTGATCACCAGACGGTCACGGAGCTTTTTGATCGTAATGGGATGGATCCTAACGCCGGTAGTTACTCAGTTGGGCCATAAGTTGAGCCATGTCGGGCTGTATCTGGGCTGGTGATTGCGGTGAAGCGTGTTGCTGCTGCTGCTGTGTGTGTTGTTGTTGGTGCTGCTGCGGTCGATGCTGTTGTTGTTGTTGTTGCTGCTGCTGCTGCTGCTGTTGGGCTTGTGAAGGTTGAGCGGCCGCGAGTAGAGCTGCGAGAGCTGGGTTGTTGGCGTATAGGTTGTTTTGATTTGGAGGAGGGCCAGATTGAGCAAACATATTCTGCTGCGGTGCTTGGCCACTGAGCAGCTTTGACAGGTCAGGCGTGAGACTGGTCGGGATAGAATGATGCGGCTGTTGAGGAACTCGCGAGTTCGGCTGGGCCTGCTGTTGCATAGCACCGAGTAGCTGTTGGAGAGCAGGGCCATCTAGCGAGGATATGGCGGAGGAAAGGTTCGAGGGGAGGCCTGGGGCTGCCTGAGGTGGTGCATACTGCGGAGTGGCTTGCTGTTGTGGCAATCCGTATTGAGCAGGGGGAAGACCGTATTGCACCTGTGGCACAGCACTCTGCTTTGCTCGTACAACAAGCTCTGCTGCAATCGCGCCGTCGAGATCTTGATATTCAACAAACTGAACATCGGAAGCGCCACGACTCCTATCGAAGACTTGTAACGGGATCTTGCCAGTCTGCTGCGATGCTAATGTCAGCCTCGACACCGCCAGGACGCCTTCAACAATCTGTCGGCGGACAACAGCGGCTTCCGACAAGCGTGGACTGAGGAGGAGAACGTCAACTCGCACGCTCCGATCTTTGAACGCCTTCTCCACGTAAGCAATGAAATTCATGTCAAGAGATGTATCGAGTACGATGATTTGTATGTCGGGAACGTCTTGTGGGGCGCGTCTAGGCAGTGGAAGATCGTCGTCATCGTTTGTCCTCCGGGGACTCGGACTGCGGCGCCTTGCTCGGCTATAAGGTGATCTTGATCGACTTCGCCTGTATCGATCGTGACTGCGATCACGACGTCGACTACCTCGCGGTGGTGACGGAGATCTGCCTGGACGGTAATCGTCTCTTCCGCCGCGTCTGTCTCTATCCCGAGGCGAGCTTTGTCCGCCAGTGTACCGGTCTACGCCTCGCTGGCCACTACCACGACCGTAGTCTGGAGACCGTGAGCGACGTCTATTATTACCACGGTTGCCATCCCTATCTTGCTTGGCTGCGTTGCCTGTATTACGCTGTGGTTTAGAGATTTCGAGATCTAAAACCGGTTAGACCTACGCATGTCAGGAGGAGCAATGAACTCACGCATCTTCCTGCCGCGAACTGGCTGGCCCTGCTCCGTTGACAAAGCTGCGCGGCAAGCATTCGTGTCAATGAATTGTACAAAGCCGTATGCCTGCTTGAGCGATATCTGCGCCAACTTGCCGTGTCTGTGGAATATGTGGAACAAGTCTCTCTTCGTGACTTTTTCGGTGGGTAGATTGCCTAGGTATAAGTTAGATTAAGACTTTGACCAATTACATTTGAGCTTCATACCAATGAATAGACGCGATCCAGGAGGAAACTTGTCCCATTGACCTTCCGTAACATTCGTTCTCTCGTCGACGAGGAACTGATCATAAAGTCGTTGCACCTCAGGAGGCCACGGTGCCTCGTCGTCATCTCCGACGTCTTTTTCATGGCGAACGTCGACTGACTCTTTGGGCAGATAGCCTGGCGTTGAAGGCGTGTAAGAATGTTGGGTAGCAGAAAGTGGAGTCTTCTGGTAATTCATAGATGTAGTAGAGGTAGGGGTAGCGGTCATTAGAGGGGTCAGGCCTGGTTGGGCTCTGAAAGGCGCCCCTGCCGTTGTTTGGCTATGGGGATGGTACGAACGAATGTCGTCTTGTGGAGTATAATTCGGATGTGTGGCCGGTTTCTCTTGCGGAGGTGGACGTGGAGGGAGATTGGGATGGGATAGAAGAGCAGCAGCGGCATTCGAGGCTGGGTCGGTGAATGGGATGTAGGCTTGGTTGTCATTGGGTTCACCTTCTTGTGATTGAGAGTTAGAATTCGCTGGTATGAGGAAGTTGAGAGAGGCAAAGTAGTTGGCCCCACCATTGCTGCCTTTGTTGTTATCAGCCTCAATACGAGGCTCCTGAGAATCATTTGGAGAGAAGTGTCCCGCAAGGAGACTGGACAAAGTAGAGGCTTGGGAAGTAGATATGTCACTAGGGGCTGGTGCGGTGGGATTTTGAGGTCTTTGCGTGGAATCTTGAATTGAGTTGGTACCTTGAGAAGTTGAGGTTACTGCTTCGCCGTCATAATCATATGCTTGAGCATAGGACCCTGAACCACTGTTTGCGCCGCCATTTTGACCAAAAGCTTGAGCTATTGTGTTTCCATCTGGAGTGTCGTACAGAGAGTTGGCCGCAGGTGCGTCCGAGGGGGTATAGTCCTGCATGGCACTGAAAGGTGTGGGGTTACCTATCTGAGCAGATGTTTCATTCAACATTGTCAGGTCGGTCTGTCTCTCAAGGATCGGGATATTGGAAGGCGAAGGGTAATGGACTGGTTTCGGAGACACAGGTTCGAGGGTCTCGCCGCGAAATTGAACTGCTTCTTGCGGAGGACTGGGTATCATCTAGAGGGAGGGGCGCAAGTGCACCAGCGAGGTCCGCAATCGAAATCAACCTCAATTCATCGACAAATGGGCCTGCGCTGAAGGACTAGTAGCTCAGGTCTATGTCAAAGCAGGTGGCAAAGGTGCGCGAGGCGTTCAGTTGAATGCGCTGCGCTGTGTCGTGATGATGCGAATGAATGCGCGGTGAAGCAGTCTTACGCGATAATGAAGCAAGGCAAGATTGCGATGGCTGAGGACAAGCAAGGCGTCGGCAACAATTCCAGAGCAAGTAGATGGGCGAATGGGACGAATGTCAAGAGAATTTCAGTTCCAGTGTATGGCAGGGCGAGAGGGTGATAAGTAGGGAAAGAGAAGATTGGGATGGTGTTTGTTATGAAGATGTGTGGGAGGAGAGGTGGGATGTGAAGGAGAATGGCGACGGCGACATCCATTCATTGAAAGGCGTTTGAGCTTTTTGCGCATTTTAGCGCCGTTTGGCCCAAAGCCGGAGAACTGCCATGGATTCATGGATCAAGAACATCATAGAGTCTTTTCTTTCTTACCTCAATTCTACTCTATTACTTCTGCTGAGAACCACCCTGGACGAGCACTTGCACGGTCATGCTACGCGTTCGATCATCTATTGCCAAGTGGTCGTGCAATCGCAGAATCCTTGGTGTTGCGCAGCTACGGTACGCCTCCAGTCGACCAACGAGCGACGAGGAAGAAAACATTGGGGCTGCACGGAAATGGCTTGACCAGTTCAATCCGGACACGATACCGAAGAATATATGCGAGGTCACTTTCAGTCGAGCTTCAGGCCCTGGTGGTCAGAATGTGAACAAGTGTGTGATATACTGGTCATGTCATGTACATAGGTTCGCGAAGCGACTAATCTCGAGATAGAACCAATTCCAAAGCAACTCTACGCGTGCCTTTGGATACACTTCTTCCACGCATTCCTTTGCTACTCCATCCAGCGATCCGCGCTTCCCGATTCTACGCTGCAAAGTCAGATTCGCTGGTTTTGCAAGCCGATGATAGTCGCAAACAGAGCGATAATTCACATGCGTGCTTTACAAAACTGAACCAGTTGATCACTGAAGTTGGTCAGCCCGCGGTGCCTGGTGAAACTTCTGCAGAGCAGAGGCGGCGAATGAAGAGCCTGTAAGATTCGACTCACAACTCGCAGAGTTATACTGAGTCGGCTTAGGGAAGAGGCGCAGAACTCGAGCAGGCTGAAGACCAAAAAGCTGCATAGTCTCAAGAAAAGCAGCAGACGTGGTAGCCACTCAGATTTTTAGATATGGCTGTGTATTGGCTCAGAAGACCCAATTGCGGCTCATACTCCTGTTCCATCAGGCTTCTTCGGCCATATGCGATCTCTGATCCGTACGAGTTGGGTCGCATCACCTTGATGACCGTCTGCGCGAAGCTGCATGATAATAGCTGTAATTGCCTGCGGACTAGATGAGTCTACACTCGTCAGAAGTTGACACTGCTGTCGGATCGACGCCGTAATTACTTTGCGGACTGCAGCATCCAAGTCCTCGTGCCGCAGTAGTCGAACGAGGCATAGGATCGCTCTCCTTGCCACCGATCCAGGTGACGAGGTCGATGTTGAGGCCAGTTTCAGCAGCCGCAAGCATTCCCCGAGTGCAATGGGAAAGTCAGGAGAGTCAGGCTGGCAGCCTACAAGCACAAACTTGGCAGCCGAAGTAGCATGCGAAACTGACTGTGGCGCGGAAGCTTCCAGGTAGTCCAGTACATGTTGCAGTATATTTTTGAGGTTTGCGATCTGATCGAATTCAGCAAACATGTCGAAGAAGCTTTCCGCTAGCTCGATGTCCTGTTCGAATTCAATCATCGCTGCATCGAATATAGCCATGGGTATGGCGCCCGTCATGGCAGGTGTGTTTGATAGGTCTTGTAAGGCCTTTTCGTCAAGTGCAGTTTCTTGCGGCATGTCTAGATTGACATCATCCCCTGGCGCCGTTGCGACTTGATCTTCCACTTCAGCCTCCTGCTTCCTGTCCTCGCCGAGACCAAGCACATGCCGTCGAGCTGCGATTTTCGCAATGTAGATCATCTCCAGTTTAGCGTATTCCAACCATATATTCTTGCACTTCTTGCAGAATCTAAGACCTCGCTGCATATGTCCTCTAGCAGCTTGCATATCAGCATTCTCGTCCATTGCGAATCGCGCGGCAGAAATCCATAGTTGCGGCTTCGTTGGATGCAATCGCAGCACGTCTGTAAAGATTCGTTCCAATTTCTTGTATGCCTTTTGCTTTTTGGTGTATTCGATATACTGCATCCATAAGCTGGTGTCTGCGTAGAACTTGCGCGTCCCGCGCTCAAGTATGAAAAATATCCGTTGCTGCCCTTTGTGTCCAGATATCTTTGCGCCCATACGCTTTGCGCGCTTTTGGGTGAGGGCTTCGAGATTGAGTTCGTATTCCGCATATCGTGCATAGTCAGAAGGTGAGGATACAGCGCGCGTATTCAGCTTATGCTCGAAGTCGGAACGTTTTTTTACGATCGAAGTGATCTCTTCCTGTTACATAGTCAGCAAACCTCCACTGAATGCCATAGCCTGGGGGATATTTGCCTTGCTGAATATGCCTTTTCGTTCAAGCTTTCGCAGCTCCGGAACCGTCTGCTCCAGGTAGAATCGCGCTTTGTCTGAAGCTGACGCCATGTCTGAGAAGTCGTGGTTGTATTGATGTGCAGGGTGGGGATTGTACGCTTCACTCACTAGGGAGAAAAAAGTCGAGCCGTTTCTTCGGCATGCCGGTGATAGATCCATATCCGGCTGCGTCTCGGCCCGCACTTCTGACCACATGTCCCGCCGACTCCGCGCGATCTCAGGAGAGACGCGACTTCAGTATTATCTGCCTCTTAACTACTCTCTCCACCACATTTCTTGACATTCCTTTGTCTTTCTCGTTTCAATTGTATGGGGTTCTGATTGAGAGCATTCCAAGATGGCTCCGAAATTCAAGGAGGGCGATGTAATCGCATCTGTACGTCTGGCGTAGCGATACGCTTTCGAATGTTGCGGCATATAGCTGACAATGTGGCAGTTCTCAGGAAAATGGATTGGATGGGCGCACACAATAATGGCATATAGTATGCTGCAGCCCACGATCGTATAGTATGCGCAGCGCTAATATCAGATAGCGGCATTCTTTGGAGCCCTCATTGTCGGAATGTGAGGAGAACATTCTTCTCAAATAAGCCTGCCTGACAACCTCCAGCAAACTTCACTACCACAAGATTGTGCAAAATGAGCACTACGTATGCGCTGCCGATACTCCTTTAATCAATGTCTCTAATGATATGTCTTAGGGATATCCCCAAGAATGGTTCCCTTCCGTCTCCGCGACAATCGGCGACCGATACCCCGAACGCTCTGTTTTCCAGCTCTTCATCGCCTTGACATCCGGTACGATGATATGATAGAAAGGGAGGGCTGTGCTGATAGAGGTAATAGGTCCAAGATTCGCTCTTTGCGCCATGTGGTACTTCATGACACAAAAGCCTGGCTCGAGCCTGCCCAGATTCGTCTTCTGGACTGGCATCTTTAGAACTATGACTTGTGGTGGATGGACCTACGTGACCTCTACAGATGATCATGATTGGCATGACATATTCATGATCTCGTATCTAGTTGCGACCCTTCCATGGACCATTGGGTGCATCTTGCTCAGTCCGCAAAATCCGACCACCATTAAATATCGCAAGATTTTTGGGTACTCATTTTTTGGTACACTCGTTCCACTAATCTACTTTTTCATCCAGCACAAGGTGCACAAAGTTGCTGGAGGTACGTCTGAAACCAGTCTTTGTCAATATCTTTGCTCACAGCGATCCAGCGTACACGATCTATGCCTTTTTCGAATGGGCGTTGGTCCTTCTTGATGTAGCTTTCGATGCGGTGACAATCATTGATTTCGATGGTCTTGAGATTGTGGTGAAGGATATTAAAGGACTTGGCCGAGGGTATGTGTCATGGCTTCCGAAGTGATACTTGGGATCCTAAATGTATGTGCCAATGAATCAATCTAATATTCATGCTCCCGAGTAGGAAAGGTAAATATGTTGCCGATGCTGTGCTTGAGAAAGAGTATGTCAGCCTCTAAAAGACCTGCTATGTCCACTAATCTCGTTTCAGGAAGAACAAGGATGTAGGTGTCGTCTTTGGTCAGGCCTTCTCGTGGCCCGCTGCCATTGATGCTGCTGCCGATGTCTACAATGGCGTAAGAAATGCCACCACATCTATATAGACGAAGCTCACACTTGCAGTATGTCTATTGGACCACTTTGACCTCGCTTGGTGTTTGTGTTTGGTGTGAGTGCGCCACAGTCTTGCGAGTGCCCATCTCTGACAATAGCCAGACTTCCCCCTATGGTACATGGGAATCTCCGGCTATGAGGTTTTGGTCATGACCACGATCTCACCGTTTCTTCTTTCAGTCCCACCACTTCGTAGGCTCATCGTCAAGAACCTTCGTGTCACTCATCTTCTCGGTCTCGCCGGACTAGTTGCGTTTCTTACTCCCAAACCGACCCATCGTCTGTTCACGGTTGGCTTCGGCGTCTGGATGTCCACTCTGGCATGGGCTGCAACATTCTATGGTGAGCGCTCTCAACCACATCGCCTAGAGGCTCGTGTGAGCGCATTCAGCCTCGGTCTCCTAGCTTCTAGTGTTGCCAAGTTCGCATTCTACACGAACAATCCCCTATGGCCCATCATGCATGCTGAAAATGGAGGATGGAACAAGTTTGGCCTCTTTGTTGCCGTGCTCGCAGTTCTTAGGTCGACAGGTCGACCAGCAGGGTCTGATGTCAGCGCTCCAGGGCCAAAAAGTGGCTCATCAGTACTATCTGCATTTGGCCTGGCTGGGCTCTTCTTCGCCATGCACTCTCTCCTGTCTGATTCTAGCACAATGATTCTCTGGGTTTGGGAGGGTTTCCCTGTTCAAGGACCCATCGCCGTTCCGCATGGAAGCTATACCCTCTTCGCCATGGGTGTAGGCATCGTCGTAGGCCTTTTCTATCCAGATCTGAGCCGCAGCTGGACGTTCTACGGCATCGGCTCTGTTGGTGCCGCTGTTCTCACCACATACAGCAACTGGCTGGGTTTCTATGGTGCCCTTGTTCTCGCTGCCTACACGATGGCCCTGGCACCTGCACTCATCTCGTCCGCTGTCAAGCACTCCCCAGCTACGACGTTCGGTCTAGGTTTCCTCGTTTATAATTTCATGGTTCTGTTTCATGTCTGGGTTGTGGCATATGCCTTCGTCCCTGGTGGACCGCTTGTTCGCGAGCGTACTGACTGGGTCATGACGACCATGATGCTGTTGATCGGTTGCGGTGTGTTCAGCGCGAACGCGTCCGGAAACTCAGTCTCTCTCAAATCCCGCAGCAAGGCGCCCAATCCTGCAACACGCAAGCAACGCAGCTACTACCTGTACGTCCTTCTCGCCCTCGAGCTTCTTTCTGTCTCCATTGCATACCTGCGTTTCCCAACATACGACTACACACCGTATCATAAAGACGAAAAGCTCGTTACTGCGGGCATCTGGACCATTCATTTCTCTCTGGACAATGACATGTGGAGCTCCGAGTACCGTATGCGCGACGTTATCAAGGAGCTTGAATTGGACGTCGTTGGTCTGCTCGAGTCTGATCTCCAGCGCATCATCATGGGCAACCGAGACACCACCCAGTTCCTTGCCGAAGATCTTGGCATGTACGTCGACTTTGGTCCCGGTCCCAACAAGCACACATGGGGCTCCGCGCTGCTATCAAAATTCCCCATCGTCAACTCCACCCACCATCTCCTTCCGTCGCCAGTCGGCGAACTCGCGCCCGCGATCCACGCCACTCTCGACATGTATGGCGAGATGATCGACGTCTTCGTGTTCCACAGCGGCCAGGAAGAAGACCCGGAGGATAGACGGCTACAGTCCGAATACCTGGCGAAGCTCATGCGTGAGACGCCTCGCCCAGCAATCCTGCTCTCATACCTTGTCACAAAGCCGCATGAAGGCAACTACAACACGTATGTCGGCGAGAAGAGTAGCATGCGCGATATCGACCCCAGCGATGTCGGCGACCGATGGTGCGAGTATATCTTGTACAAGGGCTTCAAGCGTACTGGCTATGCTCGCGTGAGCCGTGATACCATCACAGATACAGAGATTCAGGTAAGTTACCGCTTCCGCTTCCAAACTTGGAGGAGTGCGTGTATATAGCTTTGTACTGATGATCATCAGGTTGGCAAGTTCCAGGTCGGTCAGCCCGAAGGTTCGGACACGATCATCCCCGAAGAGCAAGTCCCATATGGCATGCGCTTCCCGACGATGTTCAGAGGTGCCGGTGTCAGAGGACACAGATACCACGTTTTCGATGAGCCACGCTACTTCGCGTAGGTGGTTGATCTTCACTCTTAATTATACCATCAGTCTCGAGTCAGTGCCCGGTCGAGGCAAGTGACTGAAAAAGTTTTAAGTGTATAAACAATTATATATAAATGTACTGATAGTAGGGAAGAAATAACTCATGCTCCACGAAGCAGGTAGCTTCTCAAACTTAATAAAGCTTGCAGGAAATCTTATTAACCACAATGAACCCAAAGGACTCTCCTCGCTATACCTTTGCCACGATGTAGCTCTCAAATGCTTCTCGCAGAAGAATTCGCTTCGCCATCACCGCTGCATGCAACTTGGTAAGTACCTTAGACCCGCAGGCTTAACTGAAAGAAAAGTGAAAAATAGCGTCTCGCCAATATGGAATCCAAATTGAGGAAAGACCACCACCCACCGTCTCCTACCGGTCCATCACAATTTTTCTTTCACAATTCATTCCCAAATGCTCCTGGGACAGCAATCTCCTCCTCTTCTCCATCGACAGACAGTTGCGCATCAGCACTGGTCCCATTCACGACCTTCAACTCACGCGTCCGACCCCAGCCATGACGACGCCTATAGCACCTGCCCTTCCCTTTGTCTTCTCTCACCATCTCCGCACTGCCAACCTGCTCATCCGACGATGACGACAAGGACGACTCACCCTCATTGTCTCCAGCTTCTTCCTCCACGTCCTCATCCGCCGAATAGTAGTACTCTGGACCATTACCAGCAGCACCAGCACCAGCAGCAACAGGAGCAGGAGCAGGAGCAGGAATAGGGACAGTAGGCTCCCCTCCCGCCGTCGCTGCTGCCTGTAAATTCGATGCCCGAGCCTTACGCGGATCGTCATCACTTAGAAATGCGCGAATCCACTGCCCGCTATCGCTCTTATTCCTCCGCGCGTCGGCCGCCTGAGGCTCTGTTGGCGGAGCAGCAGCACGACACGCGTTATTCGTGCTCAATGCCACACCAATCTCTGCAACTGGGACCGTGGGCCAGGACGTGCGGATGTGGATGGGTGTACGTTCTGGACCAGACTTTTTGTTGTTATTGGCGACGTGTGGCTTTGAGGACTGTTCTTGCACGGCAGCCGTATCACCGTCGCCGGCGTCTAGCAGGGCGTCGCTGTCGTTGAGGTCCAGCGCTGACATATCGTCGGAGCTCAGACGACGTCTGGCCATGCGGCCGCTGGCGCCCATGTTGGTGGTCGTGGTAGTAGCAGCACTCGACGGGATCGTCGAGAGCTGGGGCCGGAACGAGTGAGCAGAGGCGAAACGCGTGCAGAATTGCATCTGAGCACCCTCGGTATACATCTGGTCCTCGACTAGACTGTCGTCAAGCAGTGGCAGCTCAGGAGAAGCAGGCCACGCAGTGACTGGCTGTACACCAACAGCCGGACGGCGACTCTCCTCAGCCTCCCCACTCTGTACCCGCGAACGCGCAAGCGGCACCCAATCCTCCGGAATCCAGCTTATGTGCCGAATCCGAGGCCCTCTCATCTCGCGCTCCACGGGCCCAATAACACATCCATCATCTCCAGTGCGACGAACAAGCCTCAACGAGCTGGTAGAATCGTGTTTCGCCATCCTGTCTACCGACATAGCGGACTCCTTACCCTTGGGCTGGCGCGCGCCTTTTGCGCGGCCTAGACCGAATCCACGGACAAGACCAAGGCCAAACAGTCCGAGTTTCTTGGACGGAGTCGGCTTGGATTGCCTCCTGGTACTGGCATCCCGTGCGGATGCCGTTGTCGAGCATGCCGACGAGCTAATCTCCTGGACGGTGATGTTGAAACGCTCGTTTTGCTCGTGCGCGATGCATATGGGCAGGACGCGAGGAACAGGGGCTGTCTGCGCCGGGAACATCGACAGCGTTAGGCCGGTAGAACCACTCTCGTCGAGGCGCAGACGGGATGTCGAGGGACTCGCTGAGCTTGAGTCTTGCATCTCTGGGAGAGCGCCCAGGGGCTGAGAGACGGCGTCCTCCTGCGGTTTCTGCGCCGATGCTTCGTGGCATCCGTCGCGCGCGGGTTCAGGCTTCGCTGGTCCGAAACCAAACGCCTGTCTCATGGTTGAGAAGGAGCCGTCTCTATGCTTCTTCTTTGGCGAAGGGCTCGCTGGCTCTCCGCTCTCATCATCACCATTATCATCTCCATGCCCATCATCCCTGCGCAATGCAAAGCTCGGGCGGTCTTCCCAGTCCTCATAGTCCAGGAAAGGGTTTACGTCGGTCCAATTGATTGCCAGATCCTCGAAATCCGGCACTGAGTGGGAAACCGAGGGTTTCTTCAGCTTCGACTTTGACTTCAGCGTGCGTTGCAAGGGAGAGGGGGTGTGTTTGCGTGTCTCTGGCGTGAAGCCGGGAAACATACTCGCCATTCGACGTCTGCTCCGACCGCGGCCCGATGGTGTGACGTCCAGTTCAAGGAGAGAATCACTATCGCTGCCAGTCTGGGACACTGGAGTCTCGTTGCCCTCATTGGGGCTGTCTGTGAATGCGCGGCCAATGTTATCCAGTGGGCCAAAATCTACGCCGAGGCTGGAATGCGTTCGATCTGCATCTCCTTCGTTACTTGCGGTGCCATCATCGATCTGGTATGTGCCGTCCGTAAAGTTGAATTGGGCCAGTGGGTCAGACGCCGCTGTGGACACCATTGACAGGTCGCCCAGTGAGCGCATTGCCAGCTCAGCAACCCAGTGGCCAGAAAACTGATTATCGGAAGATGGTGGAGATGGCGACGAGACGGCAGCACAAGAACCTTCAACCGCTTCGGACGAGACTTTTTGTGTCGCTGTTGTTGTTGCTTGCAGCTGGTTCAGCTCCGGGAAGCGCCGCGCCATGTCGCCCATCAGGTCCACCTCAGTGAGATCACTCAAATCCATATCGACACAGTCCTCATCATCGTCTCGATCGAGGAAACTACGGCTTTGGGCGTCGTAACGATCAGAAGAAAGCCCAAGATCCGCGGTGGGAAGATGGCCGATTGCGCGTTCAAGCCCCTGAAACCGAGTCGCTGCTTCGCCCAGGTCGGGCTTGTAGCCAGGTGCAAGGCAGAAGCCAAAGTAATCCCACGGATTGCTCCTCATATCGGGTAGGGTGAGCTGCGGCATCAAAGCCGCCTCATCCTCGTCCTCATCCTTGTGCTGCACGACGACTTTCTCTTTCCCCTTACCAGACACTCGTGCCGGCGCCGTCATGGTCCGCATAATACCACTCATAAGCGACGCACTACCGTCATCATTTGCAGACTTTGCACGACTACTCTTACGTGCAACAGACTCGAGTTTCTTCTGCAACAGCACCGCATCTTCGCCCTCGTTACGCATACACCGCGCCTCACCAAGCAGGATCTTCTCCCCCATTCTAGCAGCCTTGTGGTCCTTTGTCTTGCGTTTCGCCGCATTCTTCTTCGCCAACACGGTGTCGAGTTCGTCTATATCCGGGAAGATATCCGGATTGGGCGGCGGGGGTGCGTTCGGGTACGGCTCTTCGCGGTCGTCACTGTCCCCGACGACGTCGACGCTGCTCCGTTTCGCCGTCTTGGAACTGCTCTTGCGGCGCGCCCAGTTCAGAAGTGTTGTGATGGCATTGCTATTGCTGTTGCCGCTGTCCTTGCGGCTCGCGCTCGCGCTCGCGGCATCGGATTTTTTCTTCTCCCGAGCGTCCTTTGTCTTCGTCTTCGTCAGCTCTCTTGTTAACGGCGAAGGCGTCTGTGTCGAGACCGGCGTCGTCGCTCTCTCTGGCTCCTTCGGCACTTCCGGCACCGTAACAGAACTGAGACTACTACTCTCTCCCAACGGCACAGCAACAGAACACACACTCCTCTCCGGCACAGGCTTACGCACAATCCTCGACACAGGTACCCTCGCATGCCCACCAGCATCACGCACCACCCCACTCTCCACCACACTCTGTCCACGCAAATCCCCCTGCCCGCCAATCTTCCTCAACTTGGACCCGTGGATCTTCTCGTACGACTGCATCGTCGCCAGCAGCAGCGACGGCGGCCCATCGTCCTCTCCCTCTTCGTATGCCATGTCCTTAGTAGAGCCCATACTAAGCCGCTTGAATATATTCGCCTCTTGTCTGCGCTCGCGCATGCTTACGTCGTGGTTTGAGATTCGCTTTAGCCTCGTCATTGTGGCGGCGGTGGAGGGCGTTGGGGAGGTGGTGGTGCTTGTCTCAGACCAGGGGTTTTCGGATAGGGACTGCGGGATCTGCTGGTGTGGCGAGGGGTTGGGGGTTATGCTGATGTCGCTGATGTCAATTGTATTGCTGCCGCCGTCCATGGCGGCGGTGCTGATGTTTTCGTCGTCGTCGGCGTCGTCGTTCTCGTTGTTATCGTTGCTTTCGTCGTTTTCGTTGCTATCCACGTCTTCAGCTGGCTTGGCAGGGAACGTGAAATCGAAGCGTAGACTGGGGGATCGAGAGCGTGCGTTGGTGATGGTGGCGTCGATGCTGGGCATCATGTATAGTTCCTCCATGGCTCTGTGGGGAAAGAGTGGTGCTTGATACATGAGGTGGTACTAGTTTAGAATCAGTGTTTGTGCTGTGATGTGTTTGTTCATTGTAATTTTTCTTGTCGAACGCTTATAAATGTAGATATGAGACGTCATAGACAGACAGACAGACAGACAGACAGACAGACAGACAGACAGACAGACAGACAGACAGACAGACAGACAGACAGACAGACAGACAGACAGACAGACAGACAGGACAAGACAAGATGTAAATACGATGTGGTCGACATACCACGGAATAACACATCCAAGAGGCAGAGAAACCAAGGCGAAAATTAATAACAACGAATCTCGGCAAAGTCAACAGAATATTCCCAAATCAGAACAATACAGACACAACTATGACAACAAGAATGACCAACTACCGTTTAAGCAATCAAGCAGCAAGAGAAAACCGAACCGAACTAAATTGAAACCGAAACCAAAACCAAAACCAAAACAGAAAACAGAAACAGAAAACCAAAAAGACAAACCCAAAAGAAGACAGAAAAAAAACCACAAAGTCGCAAAAGATAGCGATAACTCTTACCTCTCTCTCTCTCTCTCTCGCTCTCTTCTTCTTCAAATCACAATCCACTCCCAAGGCCAAAGACTCAAAAGCGCTTTCCTTCGTATAGTCTCCCCGAAAAATCCCACCCAGATATCTTATCTTAATTTTATTTCTCAAATCGAAATACTCATGAAAATTCTAACACAATCAGTATTCTCAAATCCGCGATTCAACTTCAGTCAATCGGACTCAGTCAAACAGGTAAAGCTTACTCACACAAAATCACACGGTATACCCACTCTCTCAGTCAATCAATCAATCAATCAGCCAGCTAATCAGCCAGTCAATCAACCAACCAATCAATCCCTTCTCTCTTCGCGATAAAAAGAAAAATAAAAGAGTGAGCAATCGGTATATATGTCGTGTATATATTCGTCAGAACACCTATCTCAAGTCGTCCGTCCGTCCGTCCGTCGATCCGTCAATCTTGAAAGCGAAGAAGACGAAGAAAAAACGTGTTTGTTGTTTTGGTAGAAAGAAAAAGAAGAAGAAAAAGAAGAAGAAAAGACCATGTTTTGGGGGGGGGAATTGGGAGGGAGCCCAAGCAACGGTTTCCAAAAACAAGCGGGATATGAGTGATTTTATTCCTTTGTATTGTATGTGGTGATTTTAATTAGTCTGGGACCTAGACTGGATAGCAGTGTTATCAAAGGACATGCGCGGAAGTCCTTACTCTCCCAAAACCAATAATGCCTTGTATAGCTAGTCTACCACAGCTATTGCACGAGAGAAAGATTCACGGCTATTTCAAAGACCACACATTCGAGCGATTCATCGTTTGAGAGTCAACACATCAATGTATGACATCACAGAATCGATTCAGGTTTGATACCCCAGGAAATGCAAGTAAATATAAACTGTCTAATTGGTAGGTCTATGATACATGGAGCTGAGTGTTACAGACACTAGGATGCTAGTCTAAGAAGTGGTGATGTACGATGGGGCTCGACATTTATAGTGGCTTTCTTATCTCAATGGAGCGGCCCGCCGCGGTATGGTAGTATCAACGGCGAAGCCTCTGCCGGGTGTAGAGCATTTGCTTCCGACAAGGAGCCGTTGTGAGAAAGAGAAACGGGTACAAAAGAAAGATGAGGGTGATAGTGGCGGTATAGCATGTGAAAGTACGAGTATGTTGTGTATCTCCAGAGCAGGATAAGGTAGACGCAGCGAGGCAAATACTCTGACATAAGGCGGGAGGGTATACAATTATAAGTTGAGGAGTAGTGACTGTTTCCGAACAAATCACGTACCCATGTAGACATCACCGTCGCCAACAGTTGTGTCGCGGTGATCGTGGCTCGCTCGCTGGATTGAAATTGCTCGGCCATGTCGTGGCTTCTGCCGTCCCTGTCCACGTTTTGTGTTGAGTGATCGCACCCACTGGCGACCTTTGAAAAGTATAAACTTCAAACGCTGAACCATCTTGCGCGCCCGAAACTCAATCCTACCCATACCACTTGTTCCACTGAAGGGCTGTCCGAGAGCTAAAGCGTCATTTTCTTCGAGGTCTGGTGCTGTATTCACGACTGACGGTGTCTCACTACAATTTCTGCCAGCATCAACACGACGGTCTTTAGTAGAGACCAACCGCGATACAGGAGCGATTCGTGTTCGGGAGCGGAAGCTTGTGAAGTGTCTTCGAATGCCTCTCTTCCGTGATTGAGAACTGTCATCGGAAAAGAAGCTGCGCACTTCGTCCAAGATGAATGTAGATGGAGGCGTCAATCCCGTCGTAGGATAACGATCTCCAGGATCAACTGCGAAATCTTCGCGACCCATAATGCCAGGAGACGCGGAATAAGCCGGCATTGGAGTTGGAGTATCACAGCTTGGCTTAGACCGTGCCATTTTGTCCTTGATGCATCCGAATACGCTTCGTTTCACTGGTTCATGCAAGCCTGAATCGTCTTGGTTAGTGCTGCCGCCAACTCCCGAGATGTTGTGGAGATCCAATGCTTCGTTCGACCCCGTATCTTGATGATCAAGCATGGAGAGGCTCGTCTTCACGACGGGTTGCGGGCTATTCTGACGTGAGTGCACGGGCTCAGGAAGACTGATCTCGATCTGTCCCTCGATACCAGCCCAGGGATAGTTGTTGTCATTGTTCCAAGGTCGATTGTCTCGTGGAGATCGTGTCTTGAGCTTCGCCAATGCCATAGATCTCCTTATGGAGTCGTCGAGAGTGGTGTCTCCTTCAAAGATTGGCGGTGGTGTATGCACACGCAGATATGCAGGCAGAGGCGCTTCCAATTCCCATATTGGCGTCGACTTTCCATCTCCTGCTGTGCCCAAGTCGATCTCTCCATTCTCCTCAGGAAGACTTGTTAATGCTCTCTCGTTGGGCTTTCGGGTCATCCTCTCAAAGACATCGTCATCCAAGACGACAAGCTCTGACAGACCAGGAAGGGCTCTCAGTCTGCGTGAAGACCGTTGCTCGTGAACAACCTTGCCATTACCGGCTGAAAGTTCTGCTTCGGTAGGAGAGCAGCCAGACTTTACCGGCGTGCTCGGGGCACAGTACCTTTTGAAAGATGGCAGGAGCTCTGACAAGCGATATGCAAGACCACCAACTGATGGAATCGAAAGTCTCTTTACTTCGTCCATGGCGTCACTGGATGAGCGAGATCGCGCGCACAAGTCAGCCGCCCTAGACCTCTTAGTAGGAGAATCTTCCACTCCGTGGCCCATCTCATCGAGACTTGCGAAGAAGCTCTTATATCTTTCACGAATTGTTTTGGACGACTTGGGTCGACAGGGCATTGGCATGAGAAAGTCTCGGTAACTGAGCATTCCAGACATACCATCAGCCGAGCGTAGTGAACGCACTTCGAGCTCTTCGTTCATCTTAGATATCAAATCCACCTGACTAAAGTTCAAGAGCGGGATCATACCAGTTTCCTGCACCTGGATGCTTGATCCTCGTACTGGTTCAGACAGTGCCGATGTACGTCCAGAGCGACGAAGATCTTCTACCGAGTACCGTGTATGGAGTTTTTGAGTTCTCGGAAACTTGAAGCTTGTTCGCTGGGATTCGGTCAAACTCGATCCTTCTTGTGACTCTTCCTTGACATCCGACAAGCAAGTCCCTGGGTAGCGAAAAGCGCTCAGCTTCATGTCTGTTGAAGCTCCATCAAGGTAGCCAGGTATATGTAAGGTGGACTGAACATTGTAACTAGAGGATGCATAAGGCTTACGATAGCTCCATGTGTGATGCGAGACTTTATTGCTGTCCGGATAGCAAATTGTGGGAGTCGCTGCTCGTGTGTGCACTGCGGGTGGAGACGATATCGGTCGATCCAAGGTCTGCATGTTCGACGCGAATGTAGGTGGCCAATCAGTTTCGCAGTGTTCAGACTGTTCAACCCGCTCGTCTTCGTTACATGTCGGGCTAGGCTCGCTGAAGATGTCGTCACCCGTGATGATAGCTTGCATGCGATGCACAAATGGCGTGGTTAGTGTGTCCACATCCCAAGTAGTTGTAGATGCACACGGCGGCGCTGAGAAGCGGCCTTCTACGTGAACGACTTGAGGTGAACACTGCGGAGCTTCCGATGCAGGTCTCATAGCACTCAATGGCTGCGTCTGACCTCGAGGCGACACCTCTGGGCTTGATGGTTCAGATATGTGCTCCAAAGTACCATGTGTAGCATCTATAATGGTCTCTGTATCAGTCAAGCACGTCTTCGTTGCAGCTCGTGGACCAGAGCGCATGAGTGGCACTGATGGACTAGCGCGCGACATCTCATTCTTTCGATGCTGTTCGAACAGAAATTCAGGTGCCGTGGAAGCCGACTGTGTAGATGGAGTCTCGGATAAGGCACTGTTTCTCTTTTCACTGCTGGTGTAGACAGATGATGCAATTGCGGCTACATCTGAGTTTGATCCAGATGCAACGGACTCATTCTGAGCAATGTAATTCTGGATCGCCGTGCTGATTGAGGTGCCTGTGTCATCGCCTGAGTCAGAGGATCGCAAAGCATTCACAATTAACTCTCTAGTAATTCTCTTGATTTTCTGATCGGCCGGTAGTTCGACTGGACGAACTACGTCTTCCGCGGGAAGCTCTGCAATAGGTACAGGACCAGAGGGTTCAATGATCATGGGAAGATTCTCACCATCGACAAGTGGAAGACTAGATGTGCCTCTTTCTTCGAGGATGGTCTTGATCCGGTGAACAAATCCAAAGGGGACAGGAAGGGGTTTTTGGGAATCACTTTCTGGCTCGAATACTTGCTCCGTTCGTACGAGCCTTTCGTATTGCTCAGAGTAGTCATAATATAGGGGCCCACCTTGAGCAGTGGGACCTCCAGAGTCATCAACGTCTCTTACGACAGTGGGGTCATGTATGAGCCCATAAGGAGAACAATCTCTTGGAGTTGTTGGAGCCGACGATGATGGAGGATTCGAAGATGTTTGTTTGTCAGGAGACGAGTCTTCGGCTGCGGTAGTATACCCGTTGGAAATGCTGAGGTTTGAGCAGATAGGCGCCATTCCCACGCCTACTGGAGCTGGCTCGAATGTCGCGTCGCGAGAAGGCTCTTCGAATTGGGTGAAGTGGTTGTTTGTAGATCTACTCGATACCTCTGGGAATGGCATGCGTTCCTTAGACTGCAGAGGATATGGTTTTGCGTAATGCTGAGTCCTGGGCATTGGTGCAAAGGCTGTAACAAATGCAGGTTGACCATGTCTACCCGGTGGAAAGCCATTCGTCTCACTTAAAGCTGGAGATACGGGGCGATAGCCAGGGCGTTTGAGCCTAGTGGGATATCTGAAGGGCGACCTAGGTCTGGAGATGGTCTCATGGCTACGAAGACTTGAGAAGGATGCTTGATTCGACAACGAGATTGGTGGCTCCGTATTGGTCAATGAAAACGATCGAGCGTCCTTTGAGATCGCTGGAGGTGGTAGCATCGCCAAACAATCCGTGTAGCCCATCAAAGCTGGTGTTTGCAGTTCATAAGACAGCTGTGGGACAGTGCCGTTACCATTGCTATTTGTAGATCTTCTGGAGGAAGCAGAAGGACAAGGTCTATGACGTGAGCCATGCTTCGAAACATGAGAGTGCGTTGAACTAATCGAATTATGTGCAGTGTGGCTCCGACGATTGCTTTGCCTTGGCAGAGGAGGCAAACGCGAGTTCCCAGAAAAGGTGCCCAGATCTCCCAGCTCTGTTGAAGTTTTGAGCATACTCATCACTCCAGCACCACCGGGCACTGAATCCGTTTTTGGTCCATGGGACTTCGCAAAACCGCGGCTGTTCGTAGATGTGGTTGACGTTCGACTTGTCCTCCCGCTGACGTTAGGATCCCTATCCGTGAGGGGCATGGCCTATCGTGAGCGAAAGAAGCTCATGAGAATGCGAACGGGGTGAGGAAGGCAATATTCGAGAGAAAAGCTGTAGAGTTGGGGTGACAGATAATGGGTAAAGTGAACGAGAGTCGACAGCAAGAGTAGAAGATGATGGATTTCCAAAACAAAATGCTGGGGACGAGTCGAGCTCTGGACGAAAGAGTTGTTGTTGTAGGAAGGAAGACAAAGAGTGGAGAGAAGCTGAACTATTGTTGACAAAGTGTACAAGCGCTCTTGCTCACCAAAGGCATAGGACGCTCATGTCTATAGCGCATGCATGACAAGAGCGACAGCGCGACGAATAGTAGACAGTACCTACTTCATCCATGAACTTCCTCCACCCAGGGCGACTTTCACAGTCCTTGGTAGCCTTGATAGATTCACACCCGGTGGCCATAGGTATGGAAAGTGTCAGCATGAATACGCGCCTACCTTAACTTCGTCCAGGTCGTGAGTCTCACGAGCATTAAAATGATAGGAGTCTCAGACTTTGACTCATGATGCGGTGTCTGTTAGTGCAAGCGTAAACCACTACTGTGGTGCCTGCCCATCCATATTCATGGCTACTACATATGAGAGATATCTGTACATACATCGACAATAGTGTGAGACATGTTGTGTAGACAAAAGATTGTTCTATACCTGTGATTACAGGGCGCAGTGATGTTCTGCTCGTCGGCATATTCTGACATTATGAAACTGAAGTAGTTTTGGTTACTGCGCTTCTACCAAGGCAGATCCGATTGCAAATGACCCCAAAGAACGCCAAGACTGGGTATTAGTATATATGAGATAGCGAGTGGGCGTCGTGATTCGTAAGAGGTCTTGACAGGCCGCGTTTCACGTGAACGCGGTCCGACGCATTGTCGTTCATCGCTTGAAAGGATTTCGAAACATACATCGCAGGCGTCCGTGAGAAGGCTTATTCTGATGACTCTTCTGACTTTGGCGACTCTGTCTTCCAGAAGGCGCGGCGCTATCGTGCCGTGGAAACGACGTCATGGGAAAGCATTCTGACGATATCGTGTTCGGAGACTGCTCCATGAGCGTCCACAATGGAATGTGCTTTGATACACTCGCTGGGGCAGTACTTGGACGGGTGCTAGGGCCTGACACAGACGTGACACCGCCTAACGATGCAGCCTTTGATTTTTTGTGTTTGACGAAGCGCGAAGACTCGTCATATTGACGTGCGACAAGTTCCTGGCTTGGTGATGGTTCCTCATAAGTTTGCGGTGGGGGGACGCTTCGAAAGAATGCAGCGAGCTCGGCAGTCGATTCTGCTCGCTGCTTATCACGAGGTTGGAGTTTGCCTAAGCCGGTGTTCTTGTAAGGTTTCGGACGGACTCTAGCATTGGCATTTGCATTTGAGGCGCCGCGCGCAGGAGTGCTATCGGCATTCATGACTTGCCGCAACGGCGTGGAAGGGGAGGAAACGGCGATTTCTGCTTTGCTGGGTAGAGCTGGAAGCGGTTTTTCCTTACGTCCCGACGAGGTACGCCCGGACGAGGACCGTGAGGTCGAGCTTCGCGACGACGACGTACGGCTTTGCTGCTTATGGCTTTGCTACGTCGCATTAGAACAGCGTGACATGCGTGCCAGGAGACGGTATCGTATTGTACCGTAGACAAGATTGAAGATGAGGCATATACTCGTGATTGCACGATAATGAAAGATTAGACATACCATCGTGCGTCTGGCTGCGGCAGCACAACGCTTCTCAAACTCATTCACGCACAGAGCACATCGCTGCAACATTTTTCCAAGCTTTCTAGCCTTCTCTTGAAGAATTTTCACGTTGTTTTCCCAAATGCCCGTGTTCTTACGCATAGCAACATAGATGTCCCATTGTTCTCTGCTGTCACGTGTCCATTCTGCGCCAATTCTTTCCAGATATGTGCTAAACACCAGATTTGCCTCTTGTAGCTTAGCAAGGTCTGCCGTGTAATCAGTCATCATTTGCGAGTATGCCTTGATGAGAGCGTCTATGCGGATATTGCCTTCCAGAGTTTGTGTCCTGTACTTCCGGTCGGTAAGAAGATTATCGAAAACGGCAACATGCTGTAAGGGTAGTGCCAGATTTCGATATAGGTCTGATACTTCCTTCAATGACTGATCAAAATCGCCGTTGACGCGCTCCAGAAAACTGTCTAATTCCTGGACGAAACCACTGAGGATGTTGGATACCTCAGGCACAGACTGTGCTATTGACTGACAGAGAAGGTGCACGCCAAATATGACCTGCGACATAATCTTCATTATGGGATGATGCTTGGACTCTGAGTCGGACGTCCACTGTGCATTGTATGAGACGTTTCCAGCACCGCCTTTCTGATTCAGTATCAAAGATCGACGAGATCTGCCCTTGAATTTATCTGGATTCGTCTCTCTGTAGTTTGAACAGTCCTCCTTCTTCCCAGCGTCCAGCATAGACTCTTCGAAGGGGCCTTGCAATTCGATCAGAGGATGGGTAGGGAAATGCGAAGGGACGCGCGATGTTTCGACGTATATTTTTTCGTCCGAGTAGTATGGTTTGTCGCGATTGGCATCCGAACCAGAGCTTGCTTTATTTGCGTTGGGAACGCTATGGAGAGCACCATTCTCGACATTTTGTATAGGACACAACACAGGCGCAGTGGCTAAGTTAGATCGACTTCGAATTGCGAGTTCGTGTACTGGTATCTTGCCGGTTGGTTTAGACAGTTTCATTGACGGTAGTGGCCCGCCAACATGAGGAGTGAAATTCGAAGGATCAGAGCTATGTCTGTCGCTCAGAGTCAGGATTGACATTGGCATAGCCATGTCGACTCTGGCCCAAGGACACCCCGCAAGGCTCACGACCTTCGACCCCGAGGCACCAACGCCTCAAGGCCGACGATGTTTGACAGATCTATGGGAAGGACGGTGTGTTGCAAATGCTGTGGCTATGCGACAGTACACTCCAAAGAGACAGCGTGTTGTGGTCTAGGTGAGGAGATGGTAGGGCTTTCGAAGGACAGCAAAAGCAGACGAAGGACAGGGATTGCGGCGCCAGCTTTCTGCATGGTGTTGTGTTGGTTTCTGTGGGGTGGATGATCGAGCGGCGCGAGAAGATGCGGAGATGACCAGGCGTTCCCGCCGCGACAGCAGGACTATGTAGTCGGAGCGAACGTAGCAGGACAGAAGGGAACGGTAAATGAAGAGGATGAAGAAGAAGAAGAAGTAGAAGGGCAGATCAATGAGGAGGGAAAGTAACGAAGATTTGAGGCGCGCTGGGACAGAAGCACAAGCAAACGCTGAGAGGAGAAACAAGGCCAAAAGGTTTCTTCTCCGCCTACAGGAGGATGAGGAGGAGTAGGGAAGGGCAGGGAGCAGCAGTGATGAGGAGTGAGGAGGAGCGTGCTTGGGGTGCTTTTGGGGTGCTTTTGGGGTGCTTTTGGGGTGCTTTGGTGGCTTTGGTGCTTGTCTGCAAGGTTTTGGCTGCTTCGTGCTGATGGGATCAGCGGCCCAAGGAGCTTTTGCGCTTATTAGCGCCCGCCATTGACCCCCGACGCCTGCAAAAATCTCCCCCTCGCTGTCCTCCTCCCCACCTGTAACCACCCTCCCCCCGTCACAACCAACCAGTCATTTACGCCGCACCCCTGGCTTCTTCTCCCGCGTCTTGAGCTTGTTTGTCGTTCTACTTCTGATTACGTATGATGACCTTACGAGACGTCCTCCATGATGCATGTCGTTGAGGTCGGCGTCGTCGCGTAGCTGAAAGACGACGTCGATGACGGTGACGACAACGATGACAAGAACAACACGCCTTTTCTATGGCAATGAGAACGTTGAGTACTGCTACCGTGCTTTACATTCTTCCCGATGCCTTAATCTCGGGGCTCGTCTCTGTCGAGATGAAGCCCAATCTCGCGAAGCTACTGCTCATCTGCTTCAGCTGTCAATTTCCTCGCAGAGAAGAATCGATCAATCTCCTATAGGTCCCTTGCCTTATGGCCATCTACCAGCTATCGATCCTGGAAACAATCAGCATGTATCAAGAAATGACTGGTCCTAGCGCTAGCATCATAGACATGGAGCGGACCGACGGATGACGGCTTTGCGGGCGATCAACAAGTTACAAGACCACGATCCTCTATGCCAGTGCCATCGATGCTGTGAAACAGACGAACTGATGTCTTCCATGACGCTACCGTCAGTGGCGAGGTGGTGTCGGTTGGGTACAATAACACGGCGAGACACACTCCGTTACACAGGACTTAATAACGCAGATGCTGACACTTCAGTCAGAGTTGTAGCATGCCCTTCCATCCAGCGCCAGACATGTGGCACTCACTCCCTGTTCATTGTGCTCGATGGCTTGCTCCAATCAACGCCTGTGATGTGCTCTGCCAGCGTACACCCTTGAAACACAAAGCATAAGTTACACTTCGTCAGAGTGATAGAAGACGAGCTACTTTGAGCACTGCGATAGCATCGCAGTTGAAACATGGGACGAATACGAGAGGCGATCTGTCGGCATCCATCTTCAATGTGTCGGTCGGCTCTCCAACACATACCTCAGAGGTCCTTTGATGTCAATCATACCTAGACTCGGCTCGATTGGGAAGCCTTGATGCGCAAGTCGCAGTCGGCAACTCAAACGTCCTAACACCAAGCTCTTAATACGCGTTCCAGAAGCAGGCCTCATAGCACCAACGCTCTCAACAGAACTCAATACACTCCTTTACGATCATCGTCCTGCCATACGAACCGAATGCAGACAGACCGCTTTCTAGGCGTCACGTAATCTACATCAGGTTTGTTTCTTGAGTATGGAATGTTGCGCACTAGCTGCCCCTCTCCAAGTCCAGTCCCTGATAGGACAGTTGCCTGAGTGTAGAATCACAGATGCACGTTCTCGCGGCACATCAAACAACCTCGTAAGTTTATCCAAATGGTCTGTTCTCAAGCCTGCGATTCATCGACATACCAATTCTTCGGCCCAATGCTCCTTGCTCTCGGCATTCGAGTAGTCTATATGATACGCAAGCTTAACAACCAGCGAGACTCCAATTCACCCACACAGCCACACAGTGGAGTATATGGTTCTCGTTTTTCCCTTCCATTCTCTGAAAATCTGACTCTGAATCAGATAACATGGTCCAGCATCTACGATACGCATCTACCCACCCCCAGCCAGATCCACATCAGGTCAAAGTCAAATCTGTTACTGCACGGTCCAACAACAAGGACAATTACAGGGGTTCACTTGCCGAGTCTGCAGGTCATGGTGATTAAGCTCGCCGCACTACCGGCATTTGCACATCTTCGCGACAACCAGCAATAAGAGAAGACTCTAGTCCATTCATCTTGTTGCATAGTAAGCTCGTGTGGGCCTTCCACCATGAACCACGTTCCACAACTCCAGACTTCGCTGACAGTGCAGTTCATCGCACAGCAGCGGGGACGTTCCCCATCAAAGAAGTCTGCTCCTGATTTTCAGACCCCGAGCCACTACATTCTGGATATGAAAACAAGAACAAGAAGTCTCCCACTATGATCGCATGTATCGTGAAACAATGGTAATAGGGCCCCATGAAACGCGCATTAAATACTGAACGTTGAAACAATAGTTGACGTGTGGCGCAGCTAGTGGGACAGTGGTGGCGGCTCATGGCTTTTAGGCGAGATAGCCGCGAGCTCGGATGCTAGTGTGGTTCGTGTATGTGGCTCGTGTGAGAACTGGGTTAAAAGTATGCTCGGACTGTGTCTATTCGAAACAGTCACCACAGATTTAGCTTTCCTATACCTTCTAAACTACCCGAAGAAAATGAAGCTACAGAGATCAGTGTAGCTGACCTTTTTTAAACCCTTCGAGCGGCTCACTTCCCACGAACTGTTTGCTTTGATAATGACGCACAGAATGCATCTGCTATAGGTATAATTATTGGATAGTCACGTGAATACTTACGTAATGTCTTAATCATCCATGCTTGGCAGTGCACACTTCTTTAGGACAGATTATCATCACGGACAACTGCATTAGCACCAATTGAAGACTCATTGAGAGTATTTCCATCTCCCCTGCTCTATGACAGATCCTCCGGTAGACGATATAACACCCTCTGAGTACTGCACTCGGCAGCATCGATCCTTCGCATTCCCGTTCTCATCAAAACCGGCTAACACGGAGGGCATATAGGACTGCGTGCGGAGGTTCGACCAAAAGTTTCAAGGAAATTATCAATAGGACTTTGTGGTCTTCGTAACAGGTCATTGCAACAGTAATACGAAGGCCAGACATCCAGCATAGCTTGATACGAGATAAGTCTTCGAAGGTAAGAGGAAAGTTTCTTAGATTTCCAGAGCATACCGCTTGGACAGCTCAGCTTCATATGCCTTTTCGTTGAGTTTCCTTGATATTTCCCCTTTCGTCGTCCGTATCAGGTCTCTGCCCGGTTTCGTGAACAAAACCAGTCCTCGTGTGAGTCGCACGAGTTCCGAGCACGTGTCATTAGTCTTCTGGATAGTCGGCCAAAGGAGGCGTATCCGCTCCATCTCGTCAGTGCCATCCTCCCCTCTCCACTGCACGAGTAGGAACGGCCTCATCCGATTGCTGCCTCCTACCAGCACTCCTGCCACATTCGGATGGCTTGCGATTTGTGCTTCCAGGTCTGACGCAACGAGGCTTTTGCCATGTGCAAACACGATCAGATCATCTGTCCGTCCGGCACATTTCCATCTACCCGGTCTGTCTGGATGCGAAATGAACAGGTCCTTTGTGGGAAACTCCTGGAGTTCGGGGTACAGCTTGAAGACCTGTTGCCAGCGCTGTAGCTCTGGCCTTTGCACAAAGACGGCCTCGTACAGGTTCCCGGAAACGGGACGGAACTCCATGCCCATGCCCGGGCGAAAACTGAACCATTCCCAATCTTCGTCATCGTCCACGCCGAGGAAGTAAGCGCCGGCTTCGGTAGAGCCCATGGCTGGCTTGACTTTCACGTGGTTCTGGAGCTTTCGACCAGTCTCCACATTCATGGGCGCGCCGGCAAAGTACAGGAAATCGAGGCTTCCGAGAGCTTTCAGACCAGTGGGCGTTGCAGCTATATCGGTGATGAGTGAAGGCGGCATCATTGCGCATTGGACGTGCCCGTGCCGCAAGATTTCGCTCACAAGCTCTGGAGAGGCTGGTCCAGGGGTCGTTGGTCCGACGACAAGAACACCATTCATGAAGAAGGTGAATTGGAGTGCTATGGTCATGCCCACAAACTATGTCCTGTCAGACCAGATGCGAAAGATGAGTCAAAGTGAGGTTCGATGGACTGACATGTAATGCTGGCAGCGGCGTGTACCACCGTCTATCTCGGTAATGTTGATTCGACACTGCTGCGCCTTTCGCGTCGTCCATGAGCTCGGCGGCATCAAGTGAGGTCATCATCTCGTGCGTGTAGGTCACCAACCGTGGCACTCCTGGTAGCGAGTCGTGTTAGCTTATACGCGACGCAAGCAGGTCCAAGAATTTACCTGTTGTGCCAGATGTATGGAAGATCATCCAGGGGTCATTCTTTGCTTGATCCCAAGATCTGTCCCAGAAAACTGGTGTAGCTGGCTCATCCTGGAGCCACGATTCCAGCTGAGGAACTTGGAGGATCACCGCACCATTTCCAGAAAGTTCAACAGCTTCGCTGACGAGGCTATGGAATGTTGCATCGTGCAAGAAGATCTTGCAGTGCGACGATCGAACAAGATGGGAAAGGGCGCTCTTAGCAACGAATGGCGAAGGGAGCAACAGCTGGCAAAGTGGTCAGACCGTCTCGCATACCTTCTTTTCATAAGTCTGATTGTACCTTTGCTCGAATATGCGCGACTGCCAATGCCAGAATTGGATACCGCAAATCTTTCGGCCCGGCGTACGCGAGCGTCTCGAAGACATCTTCGAGTTGAATATGAGCCTGAAGCCAGTGTGTCGCGTGACTGACAGCATTCAGCAGCGACTTGTACGTGACATCGCGAAAGCCTTTTGCAAGATCGTTGTCATCTATGGGCACAGATGCCCACGCACGTGATGGGTCGTATTGTGCTATATCATGTAGGGTTGTGACGAGGAGACGCGACCCAGGATCACGGCTAATTACAGGCATCGAGAAGGAATTCGGTGGCGTGACGGTGTGTAATGATATATGTTATATTGACGATATCTCTCGGCATTCTCTTTTGGTGTACCTGCAGGAAGGATTGAAGACATGTAGGGTTACTATTTAGCTATTAATGAAATTTCCATCGCACAGACGCTGGTGCGAAAAACTTCATAGTGACATACCTATCCACGGCGGCAAACAAGCAATCTAAGCAACCATTCGTGTCAGTCAGCGGAATCAGTCAGCAATCGCGAGTTGCTCTTGCGAATGTAGCCTCGATGCGCTTGTTTGGATAGAAAGTGGTCGTGAATTGTCGGACCCGACGACTCGGTTGTTGGACAGATAGCATCCCGGCTTATGTACTATGGCCTATGCATCGAGGTGGAGTGCATCACGGATGATTCCGAATAGGTCACATGATCGGATACGGCAAACATCATTTCTCCTGAGAGATTCTTCACTCGTTTGTGTATCTATACCTGTTCAGCGTCCTCCACACAACTTCAGCAGGTAGCAAGCACGGATGATCTAGCATGTCTTAATCACTTGACGTGGCATTCACAGTGCGACTTCATCAAGGTATTCAATTACGAAGAATACGAAGTAACATCTCTGTTATTCGTGTACCATGTGCCATAACGTAGGTGATTGGAGGCTAGACTCGGCACTACTGATCCTGGCCTGAATGTACATCTCCACCGGGAGTCCACGTGCTAAAAAACCCTGGGTAGAGCTCCGGCTCAACGGCTGCTCAATGCGATTGACCAGCATGTCAACCTCCAGCCAGCGATCCGCATTCATCACATCTTGACAAACATTGGTCGTTGCTTGTTTGTACTCTGGTTGGCCGAAGGTAAGACGTACCAATCTTTGGACTCGGACTCTTTTCGTGCCTGGCTGCCGGAATTTCCGGGCTCCTCTCCAGGCTCCTGATTCTGCTCAACAAAGTCAAGAAAGAAAATGTTGGTGCCTCCGAGGCTGGTTATACCACTTGTAGCTGTACAGTACCATAACACTCCATATAATGTGTCGTCATCATTACCCGAGCCTGGTCATCTTCCGGGTGGAGTAGTGGAACAACTTCGTTGCCGACGATCATGTTCCGCACATGGGACTCGGAACGTGGAACGTCTATGGAAGATCCGAAGAACCATGTGGCTGGACGTACAGAGCTTCTACCTCACTCAGTCCTCTGCACTCTGCGCGCTACGAAGGTACCGACCGATGTTTCAGAGCCTGTGCCGAATCTACGAGCTGCCACGACGTTCAGGAGATCCGTGCACACCTAGGTTGCATTTTGAGGCCCATGCATGCATGCATGTCGATTCTACATCCGTTCTTCTCCAATGCAGCAGACACCAATTTCGCAATTCTTTGCTGGAGATGCCATAAAGGGGGAATATCAACACTCAGCCTTTCGTCTCTTTGGCCAAGTAGTGCTCCAGCGATGCGCCAGGTCGCGCACAGGGACTCAACATTCTGGTATAGGAGAAATGCCAGTGCGTCGTGATAGACCCACCTCACCACAAAATCCTCCACGCTCGGGATCGTATCCAATACCGCTGAGGATCATGGCATACCATGTCGTCAAAGCAGGTTCTCGTAATTGGAAAATGTACTCACCCCTGGGCTCACGACTCGTGGGATGATTCCAAATCGAGATCCACCCCCACGCCGTGGAATGCGGTGGAGAAAACTTGAATATCCCAACTTTACGGACTGGGCTCCGCACACAACGTTGAAGACGGATACGGATTGAGGTCCAGCCTTTTGCGGCTCTCATCATTTCCTCTCTCGCCCATGCTCAAGCCATAGCTTCGGCTCAATTCAACTAATTTGGGACAAGAACAAGATATTCACAACTACGACACTCGTAGGTCTTTGTGAACCGTGTTGTGTGAGATTGAGCTGAGCTTGTTTCAAGCTCACACGTTATGTCAGGTGAGGACAAAGCTGTTATTATGATTTCTGACCTTTATTTTACTCCTAATGCTCAAAGAAGATATCGGAAGGCTGTGCACTGAAGACAGACTTGTCTTGATTAAGAGTTTCACGTTTCAGGTCTTGTTGCTTGTGCATGTCACCACTGCGTATGCTTAAAAGCTATATCCATGCCATATGGCCCGTACCTTATCTGACAGCTCGAGTCAGATCACATGCGATCGAACAGCCTTTTTGACTCCACCGCATACCCAAAAGTCTGATTATCCCCGCTCTAAGGAATTTTTCCTTGGACTTTGCTGGATTCGTGGGTAACCCCATTGTACGTTTGTTGGAACCGCACACTTTTTCGTACAGGCTTGTCCCTTTCTACCGGTACCGAAGCTGGTCGAGCATCACGAAAACCATAATAACAACAACCACGACAACGACATCGATCCAACTACAATACACAAACTACGATGTCCAAAACCTACACGCCGGAGTTTCTGGCCCAAAATAGTGGCGAGGACCTGATCGCTTGCGCTACTATTTTCATCATACTCAACACCACCTTTGTGGGACTGCGGTTCTACGCGAGATTTACGAAGCAGACCTCACTAGGACTCGACGACTATGTGATTGCCTTTGCATGGGTTGCGAATATCGGATTATGCGTGCTCGCAATAAGTGAGTAGCCTCTATACTCGCACTCCCATTCCAATGCTTCATATCCTGATCTTCAGCACAGCCATGGTCCCGATAGCCGGCGTTGGTCGCCACGCAGCATACATCCACAAAGCGCACCCGGAGAAGATAATGTCATGGGCGAAATCGATATACGCCCTCGAATGGCTGTACCTGCCCGCCGTCGCCCTGCCAAAGGTCTCCATCCTGCTCATGTACCTGCGCATCTTCCCGTACGGCTGGGTCAAAGTCTCGACCAAGATCCTCATCTTCGTCGTGCTTGCAAACTGGTTCGCCTACCTGATCGTCTCGTCGCTGCAGTGCATCCCCGTCGAGTTTCAGTGGGACAAGTCGATCGAGGGCGGCCGCTGCTTCGACCAGGTGACGTTCTATAAGACGGTCAATATCCCGACGATTGTTACGGACGTGATCATGCTTCTGCTTCCTATCCAGCCGGTGCTGGGTCTGAATGCGTCCGTGACGCGGAAGGTGGCGCTTTGCTTTATTTTTCTTGCTGGCAGTGTGTAAGTCAACCTAATGACACCGACATCCCAAGCACTCGAAAAGTGCAAGTGCAACAATACTGACCGTCCACGCCAGAGGTTCCGTCGCCGCATGCATGCGCATGGCCGCCTTCTTCCACACAAACGCCTTCACAGATAACACCTGTAAGTTCCCCCTGCCTCCCCTTCCCTTTCCCCCCCCTCAATCCTCTTCAAACACGCCCCTAACTCCCACCCACAGGGGCCTCCGTCGAACTCGTCGGCTGGTCCGTCGCCGAACCAGGCATGTACCTCACCGCCGCCTGCCTCATGTGCCTCCGCCCACTCCTCATCCGCCTCGGCCGCAAACTGCACCTCACCCGATTCATGTCCAAGCACAGCGTGTCGGCAAACTCGGCGACCAACCACATGCGCACACCGCCGTCCGCGCGCTCCAAGACTACGACCACGGACGTGGACTTGGACATGGATATGGATGATGATGATGACGACGATACGTATGCGCTGCATGAGCGGTTGGGGTCGGCGGATAGTAGGGCGGAGATTGGGGGTGGGGGTGTGGCGCCCGGGACGGCGAGGACGGTGGAGGGGAAGATGGTGGGCGAGGGTCGGTTTTGATATCGGGTTTGTGTATGAGGTTTGCATGCTGTTATGGATGAGATGAGGATTGGGTTTGTTGGTCGGTCGGTCGCGAGCATTCATTAGAGCGCTTGGAATGCGCGATGTGTGGGTGGGTGGGTGTAATGTTATTGTCTGCGGGCAGGCAGATGGCACACTGCGTGCATGCGTATGTACGTACATACGCGGCAGCTCACGACGGCCAAGCAAGAAGAAAACCATGACGAATAAACAGTCTATGGATGTATCTTTAGACCCAATCTAATATAGATACCCCCCCAGATCGCCCAAAACGCCCTTGCAGAAGAACCGCAACAGTCGCCGGCAAGAAAAATCACAACTTCGAATTCCTGGCCCGCGACTTTGCATCCTCGTCGACCTCGCGCACACAATCAACGACCACATCCCACACTGAGCCATCCACAATCCGCTCGAACACATCCCCTATCAATCCGCCCATCGTCGGCGCTCGGATAGAAGATTCCTCCCTATCCTCCTCCTTCTCCTCGACACCAGCCCTCTCACCCCGCGCCACCACACCAGCCACGCCCTTATCAACCACAACCTCAGCAAGACTCTTATTCCGCAAAAACGGCACCCCACACGTCCTCCGCACAAACCCATACAACCGCCGCGACCCCAGCCCCAAATACTCCACCGTATCCGGACTATCAAAATGCTCCTCCCGCACACGGACAAATTCCGCAAGCGAGAACGCAGCGCAGGACGTCGTCCACTCCTGCAGTATCTGCGCGGATTGGACGTGGTGCGGACCAAGGGCGTCCAGCAAGACGGGCAGCGTGGCTTGTGCTGCCCCGCGGAAGCGCTCGGGCGAGTCGAGGCTCATGCCGGCGACGAGACGGGCCTGGAACGCGGACCAGGCGGCCTGATGGATTTCCTCTGCCGCGGCGACGGTGATGTCGATGGGAGCGAAGACGAGGCGCTGGAGGTGAGATTTGAAGAGCGGTTCGAGGGCGGCGCGGAAGCGCAGGTCCATGGAGCGGATGTCGAGGGCTTGGCAGAGGGCGACGAGGGCGGCGGCGATCATTTGGGCGAGGACGGCGAGGGCGTCGAGGGTGTAGCGGCATGCGATGAGGGCGAGGGAGTTGAGGGATTGGTTGCCCATTTCGGCGGTCTGGACGTGGGAGGCGACGGAGCTGGCGAGGAAGCCGAGTTCGGACTGGAGGGCGGCGACGAGGATGTCTGTGCCCTTCCAGATGAGGGATGTGCTGGGTTCGTCGATGACGAGGTTTGGCGGCAGGCCTCTGTTTGTGGAGGGGTTGATGAGCTCGGTGGTTTGGGTGAAGAGCATGCGGCCGATGGACTCGCAGGCCTGGCGGACTTTTTCCATGGCGCTGGTGACGCTTTTGGCCTGGAAGTTGCCGCCGTGGAGGACGCGGGCGGTGTCGGTGTCGAGGAGGGGGTTGTCGGTGATGGAGTTGAGTTCGATTGAGATTTGGGAGAAGGCGAGCTGGATGTCTTCCACGATGGGACCGAGCCATTGGGGGGCGGTGCGGATGGAGTAGCGGTCTTGTCGGAGCGTGTTGTTGCTCGCGTGGCTGTTTGATAGGAGTTGCGAGCCCTGGAGACAGTGGCGGATCGTGTTTGCGACTGATATCTGGCCTGGGTGCGGGCGCACTCTCGCGATGAACGGGTCGAAGCTCTCGTCGGTGCCTGCGAGGGCTTCGACGCTCATGGCAGTCAACATCTGGGCTAGGTTGGATAGCAGGATTGCCTCGTGCATGGCCAGGGCTCCCACAGATGCAGACACAGCGGTGCCATTGACGATCGCTAGGCCTTCTTTTGGACCTAGCTGGATGGGCGAAATGTTGCTGCTCTTCAGCGCCGCCTTTGCGCTCTTCAGATACCTAGATTTGCCCTTCTTAACTCGGACAATGGCATTGGATCGGCCCTGGAGAGCGGCGCCGATGTATGCGAGAGGACTGAGATCTCCAGAGGCGGATATGCTACCACGCATCGGTATGATGGGCGTGATGTCTTCATTGAGAAGCGACAGCAGAGTCTCGAGCGTAGTCACTCGGATACCGGAGGCTCCACTCGCCAGTGAGTTTGCTCGTACGAGCATGGTGGCCTTGACCCAAGTCTCTGGCATCGACACCGAAGGGCGCAACACGCTTGTGGAGGGTTCCTGAGCAGCGTTCGGTCGTCGCATCTGTAACTCCTCGGGGACGAGGCCAAACCGTAGAAACTCAATCAGATTGTCCTGTAGTTGATAGACGTGCTCCGTGCGAGTATCTGCGCTGCCACCGAACCCGGTGTTGACGCCATATATGACTTCGCCATTGGCTAACAGTGTCTCTACCAGAGCCGAGCTCTTGTTGATAGCTGCAATTGAGGCTTGGTCCAGGTGTGCTTTCTGGCCATATCTGCTATCGTGAGAACAATGCCCTTGCAACCAAGCAAAATCGAAACCTACCGAGAGACGGCGATGACGTCCGCGACAGTGATGTTTCTGCCTGACAACGCTATCGGGCCTTCTTTCAACGCACGCTTCAAATGAGCCCAATGCGCTACAGTCAGCGACGAGAATGAATTGAAGGTAGGCATGTCTTATTCATGCTCAAAGTAAATCGGAGAAAAAGGGAAGGAAAAATACGGGGATGACCTTGCGAAGTAGTAGCGGTAGACGATTTATATCTGCAAAAAAAGAATATGCGAGATGAACCATGAAGCGTGACAATGTGAGACGCGTTTCGCGGCAAAAAGATACCTACACTCTGCAAAGCATTTAGACTCTGTCACATTCGTATGCCGCTCGATCTTTCTATCTTTGAATTGCAAATCCTGGTGGCGTTGTTTTCCCCATGCACGTCCCTTGAAGCAGTCTAGCAGTCTATTCCTGGTTTGCAGTGATCTGTCACACGGGGTCTCCCAGCACGAGGAGGATGTTGCATGAATAATCAACACAAAGCACAATATCTGCCGAGTGCGCCGTACTAAGCGATTCATGCACTTCGGCTGATACAAGCTACATACTCACGTGTATAGATATATACATACACACAAGAGGGCTGGCGCACTTTTGTGTACCATCGGAATTCAACAAAAACAAAACAACAAACAATAAAAACGACAACTGCTGACATCACGTTCACTCGAACGATATCACTCGGAAGTTGCGGTGAGCCCCTGAGGTGACAAATGCCCGTGCCTGAGAGGAAGGCGCTAGTCCAGATTCGACTCATAGGCTAGAATAGCTGCATAGAAGTCGTACACTTCTACTGCAGCCATCACCTCCAGGTCATCGATTCACAGTTGGCCAACAAAGCAGGGCTGCCACAGGTGTGAAGAGATAGCTATGCTGATAGGCTTTCCAAGCTTGCATCATATCATGGCATTACACTACACTCAGCCCTACAGTAGCGGCTATCTAACGTAGTCACCGAAAAGGCCGTATATCTAAGCCCCTTTCGGCGCTCGCTAATGCAAGTGAAACTCACTACCGCACAGGAGGCTGGTTGCTTGCTGTAAGGGGTTAAGCTGGAGCTTGCTCAACTCGCTATCATGTCGAAGAACGCGCGGAATATGCAACGAAACCTATCGAACTCGCATACAAGTCCTATCGGAGCCCTCCCGCTATCGATCAGGCTATCAGAAGCGACGATGGTTGTGGTGCAGCAATAGGATTCCATGCTGACAATTATGTGCCTATCACCAAATCAGTCTGCACAGCGGGTGTTCTTCGCAATCTGCCAGCAGTTGAGCAAAGGCATCCTTGCTAAGATACGCCCGAGCCAGCCCGGACTTGCAAATGACTTTCACCTGAATCCGAGGTTTATACGTCTTGGCAAGCGAAGGTCAACAATCGTTACCGGCGACACACCCAGCAGGAAACTGTATTTGTTGAGTCAAGCACTAGAACACAGCACGGCTGGGCCGTTCAGTATATTGATTAAAATGTTAGACACTATAGTGAAACAGGACGATTAGAGACCAACCATCTTTGCGACGGAATCACTACTACTAACTTGGAATATCCGTCACCCATGCCTCTGTCAAGTCCTCAAAGGTCCTCGGTGCATACACAGCAGAGATGCCTGCCGAAATGCTGAAAGTGAGCTGCTGCATGATAGTCTTATCTCGATGGAGAAGTAGCTAGTGGGTTCAACTGTAGCTACATAGTTATAACATGGCTAACAGCGAGACTATATTGGTTCCTCGTGTGAGATGTGGCGTGTTCGCGGAGCAGACGGATAAACACTAGGTCGAGAGCTATGAATTATGTCGTGACGATCCATCTAGGATCTTATGGGAGGCCAGAGCCTTGCACCCAGTCCGGAAGACTTGGTCGTATATAAACCGATTTGTGGTCGTTCGAGCATGCATGGCCGCATGTATGTGGCAACCTTTCGACAAGCTAACCACAAGTGAAGAAACAGCCAATTTGCTTGAAACTACAATCATAGCAGAACCTGCGGAGGTTCCGGTGGACTCGTTGTGCCTCAGCAAACTCGGAAGAGTCCCGGACTCTGTAGCAGGCAGAACAGCATAATAGCCCGTACTTTTCCGCGACGTTGGACTGGTGGAACACGACGAGATCCTCTTCTCTTGTAAAGTTCCTCGGCCTAACCAGAGTAAAGAGATGGAAACACGTCAGTCGTAGCATCATCTGCTCCGCTGAGCAAAGATAACTTGCGATTTCGAGGTGCAGCTCACCCGGCAGATGCATGAAAGTAGAGCGTTCAGACATGGGAGAAAAAGATCGAAATGTTTCTTGGGAAATGCTTAGAAGCTGTGTGATGCCTTCTGACGTGCGTTGTAGCAAGGGACTTAAAGCTTATTAAAACATTTTTCAACGACGAGCATGCTTGAGAAACTACGTAAGTACATATATTTCTAGAGGCTGATGGATGTAAGACACCAAGCCTCAGTCAGCATTAAACGTCGGAACCATGATGGACGGTATCCCCGATTAGGAAATTTTGGGTCCAATCTTCAGTTCCGAGACTAGACACTCAGCATTTGAGTGCTTACTAGGCCAGCCACAAGCAAGATCGTCAAAGTCATCGCGAGTACAAACCAGGGAATTGGCCCCAGGATCCGTGGGAACAGGACATGCTATTTGTCTGTTTCGTGGTCAGGACAGAGGCCATAGAATGTTGACCTACGGACGAAAGCATGGCATCATTAGCGCTGTAGAGTGCCGGGGACAACAATAGAGCTAGTGAATGAAGATGCTCAACGGGCTGAGCGAAGATATATGAGATATAGTTGTGATACCGATGGAATGATGAAGTGGATAACGGACAACGGAAGAGAGGGACATATATGATTCTTGATTCGGGGTCCGTGCGCCCGTAGTGCAGAGTCGCGTAAACGTCATGTCAACCGCGCGCATACACTTGGAAGGTGAAGCACAACATCGGTGCCAGGATCCTTCATGATGAAACGTCCAGAGCAATGATGATATGCCTCCATAAACCTCGAGCTGGTATATGTGCTCTGGACCGGTAGGACTATGGGCCATTCTTGAACTGACTGACCCTTGACTTTGACTTGCAGTATGGCGACTGAGCAGACCTCGGACGCCGCACAAGAGGCTCACAAGAGCATCACCTCAGAAGACCCTAACTCACCTCTACCCACCGATGGCACTGATGATAATGATGCATTACAAAGCACCTCCGAACCTGTATTAGATGTCTCCAGAGAGAACACCCCGCCGCCACTGCCACCACGACCACGGCAGAGACCAGATGATATTCAACATGGTTCGAAAACGTTAGCCGTGCCTGTAAGGGGTGCGCGCCCACATCTGCAGTCGAAGGCTACAACGGCGCTCTCTTTACAAGATGTACACACACAGAGTGAGAGTCGGAGGAACTCATACTCAGCGCACGTATCGCGGAAGCGCAGTATTATAAGCCTAAGGAAAGGCCGAAGCAGAAGTGGGAGCGAGGTGGACGATGTCGCAAGTATAAAAAGCTATGCGCCCACCCTAGGCGTTGGCGCAGATGTCGAAAGCATATTGGGAGAGGTCCTCAAAAATCAAGAGACGGGCCTCAGGAGCTTAAGTGAACACTTTGCTCTATCACAACAGCAGGACGTGCTGTTTCCTGCAGATCCAGAATTCGAAGAGGCCTATCTACACGAGTTCGACTCGCTGACTGATGTGGAAAGCGACAACATGAATGAAGGTCAGCTCGAACTCGTAGACCATGGTCATGTTGTGCCATAGCTAATATCATTTGTATGTAGATGCCGTCCTCCAGCAATGGAAGCTAAAGTTGAAGCATTTCATGATCCTTTCCTCGGCCGGAAAGCCCATCTACAGCCGTCATGGCGACGATCGCCTCATATCCCACTATATTGGTGTCATACAAACCATCATCTCCTTCTACCAGGATGCTGAAGACGGTCTCCGAGGCTTCACAGCCAATGATACTCGCTTTGTGATTCTCTCCAAAGGCCCTCTGAACCTCGTTGCCATAAGCCGCTTGAGCGAGAGTGACTCGCAGCTGCGCTCCCAGCTCGAAGCTCTCTACATGCAAATCCTCTCCACGCTGACCCTTCCCAGCATGGAACGCATGTTCTCTAACCGCCCCTCGACTGACCTCCGCCGTCCACTCGAAGGTACCGAGACTCTAATATCCGCCCTTGCAGACGGCTTTACACGCGGCTCACCGTCCACGCTCCTATCTGCGCTCGAATGCCTCAAATTGCGGAAGTCACACCGCCAAGTTATCAACAATACGCTCCTCAAGACACGCTCGCCAAATTTGCTCTACGGCCTCATTGTAGCCAGCGGCAAACTCGTTAGCGTTGTACGCCCCAAGAAGCACTCCTTGCACCCTGGCGATCTCCACCTGATCTTCAACATGCTCTTCGAAGCTGGCTCCGTCAGAGCTGGCGGTGGCGAAACCTGGGTTCCGCTGTGTCTGCCTGGCTTCAACAACACCGGCTATCTCTACATGTACGTCAGCTTCTTGCGCGCCGAAGACGACAAGCTCGAGGAAATTTCGGAGCGTCCCGATATATCATCTGAGCAGGACGAAGTAGCCATAATTCTCATTAGCGCAAACAAAGAAAGCTTCTTCGAGCTAAAACAAATGCGCGACGACCTCGTCTCACAGCTAGCGAAAAACCGAAGCTTGTCGCATATCAACAGTGCTATCAAGTCTGGACGCCCGAGCTGCACAGATATCGTTCCCGGCACACCGCTCCGCCATTTCCTATACAAATCGCGTGGAAACGTGCAGTTCACCATGCCGTCATTCGCCCCGCATATCTCGTCCGACCTTGACCGGCGCCGCCTGATATCCTTATACCACGACCTCTCCGCCAGTATCCACGCGAAGCCAACGACTCTGAAGGTGCATCACAATGTAGGCGTGCACTGCATCAGTCTTGCATGGGCGACTTCGTTTTTCGAGCTCTACTGCGTAGCACCGGGGACAACGAGTCGGATAGCGTTGACGCAGGCAGCGAATAAGATTGTGGAGTGGGTGCGGAGAGAGGAGGAAAGGGTGTTTATCATTGGCGGTGCGGTGTTTTAGACGTTAATATCGGCCCTGCGCGGGCCTGGACTATGGAATACGATGTCTCCCCAAAGATGGAGTTTGGCATCGACTGGCTCCGAGGCATGGCGCACCTACACGTTCTCGAATATAATACGCCGGTCGTCACCAACGCCGCTCAAACCACTGAAGGTCCTGATACGCAATTTATCTCATATTCGTACCTCAACTCAAGCTCTATAAAGTATGCTGCCAAAAGTCCTAAACACCCCTACCATCCGCGGCCCCGAACCCAGACATCCACAACCTCCTCGCCGCCATCCACAACAAGATACCACCCAAACGCAGCTCCCGCCACACACGCATGATTCGGCCACACCATCACCTTCTCACCAACACCCATCCGCCGCATCTTAATCCGCGCCTCATCTCCATCCCGTTCCACCGCACCCTCTTCCGCATGTTCCCCGCGCCAGCCCAGAATGCTGTGCTCCTGCGAGATCTTGTCCACAACCCAGCCCGTCGGCGCCGCCTCGCTGTACGTCACGGGCACGACACGCTTGACACTAGCATCATCTGCTTTGATCGCACACGCAGCGGCGTACGTCGCAGAGCCGACGTCAAGCCACGGCGTCACGACGCCCCAGGCGCTGTAGCTCTTGCATGGCTCACGGCCCAGCGCGAGTGTACCGGCGGCGACGAGCACTTGTGGCGTGGGCCGGTCGGTGTACACGCTCGCGACCTCTACCATGACGCGCAGGGCGATGTGGGACGTGTCGAGCGCGGCGACGGTGTTCTCGGCGGCCGACGGGCGAGCGTGCGTGGCGAGCTGTTGGAGGTCGAGCACCGGGTAGACGCCGGCGTGGGCCTCGAGGTCGTGGTCGCGGCGCAGGGCGTCGATGAGGCTGCGCAGCGAGGCCGTTTCGGGGCTGGGTGCGCTGAGGATGTTTTGGATTGCGGTGGCGGTGGGTGTTGCGCCGAAGGATAGGCAGAGACGAGTTTTTGGGAGGCCGGGGTAGGTAGCGATGAGGGCAGCGGCAGCGCGTAGGCCTTCGAGCTCGCTTTGGAGATAGGAGAGGGCGTCGGAGGGGGTGTTACCGGAGTAGGAGTCGCCGCGGTGCGAGTAGAAGCCGGCGAAGCGGATGGCCTTGGATGAGGACGTGAGGGCGGAAATCTCGGATAGGGTGGATTCCATGACGGGGCTGTCGACGGGGATGCCGGAGCGGTGGTAGCCAGTGTCGACTTTGATCATGATGTCGAATTGCGCGTTGGCGGTGCTGGTGTACTGAGCGATGCCTTGCACGCCGGCTAGACTATCGACGAGGAGGATGAGGCCGTTCGAGGATGGACTTGCGAGGGTGCTGGAGATTTCTGCGAGACGGCGGAGTGTTGATGGGGGAGTGGGCATGCCGTAGATCATCTTCCCTCAAATCAGTCCCATCATCGTCCCTGGACTACAATACACTTACATTAACCTTCCGTCCTTTCTCCTTACATTCCAGCATGTACGGGAGCAAGAGTTCCATCTCCGCAACCGTGCTCGCGACCAGTCTCACCGGTCCCGTCTCGCCAACTTGCAAACGAGTGAGTTCGACGGTCTGGTCTGATCAGATGGCGCTTTCCTTCACATAAATAGTTAGTAGACTTACTTTGTGCGTCTTGACGTGTGCGCGAAACAGCACACCTATGGCAGCAGCAGACTGGAGCATTGCATCGCAGTTCTTGCGGATCAGGGCAAGGTCGAGAATCGCGGCTGGAGGATCAATCTGCGACAGCGTCTTGCCGATGAAGCGCTCCTTCAGGGGCTGCGCATCAATGAGCGGGGGGCAGTGGTTGAGCGACATTGTGAGGTGAAGATGAATCTACTGTATTGGTTTGAGAATGGAGGAAGAGGAAGGGTGATGGTGAATGAAAAGACTGGCAGATTTTCGAGGGTTAAATAAGACTGGTGTTATCTACTCGGTCGTGCTTCGTAGAAAGCTGGGGGCAATAGATTTCTGATCTTGGGCCAAGGTTAGAAAGCTGGGGGTAATAGAAACGTGATAAGGCGAGTCATAGGGTGAAGGACGTCAGAAGAGTTGTTGCATCGTGTGGAGCCGCCGGTAAATAGTGCTGACTACGGACAACGGCGCGGAGCGATAGTACGGTTCACATATACGATGCCTCTGGAGTGGTGATGCAGGCTCGAGACGATGTTTTGATTTATACTACAGTATATCAGATATTGGCGACAGAGTTGTCGCATCGTCTTCCAGCATGGCATTCTCGGTTCTCGATTCTCACTCAGCCTTGTCGGGACTAGTTGCCTCTTTCGGCACTAGCGTCGCGCGTCGGGACAATCGACATGGCGCATTTTCTTGGAACAAAGAAAGCTAAACACTGATTGATGCTCCCCTCACTCACTACGCCTCTTCCCCACCGACCATCACTCCTACTCCCGAGGAGGGCAATACACTTGATTGTTTGCTGATCATGGCCACCTCTACAGTACACTCTCGTTAACCTAAAGGCCTCCGATTGTCTCATCACTACCTTCTAATCCATCGATCCTGCTACCTCCTTTCTACGGCGAACAATCCCCCCAAATCGCAACAATGTCCAACGACAACGAAAGCTTCCCCCGTCTCCGCTGGTCCCGCAACACTCAGCAGCCGGAACGTCCGCATCACCGTCGTAGTCTGAGCGATGCCCTCCGCTTGATGCGCACACGCGAGGAGCAGGACAACCTGCTTGGTGACGATGAGCGAGTGGACACGGAAGAGGGGCATGTGCAAGGGCCGGAGCAGATCTTCTGTCCAAATCCCCATGCTGAGTTACCGGTCTACACGACGCTGCATAGGATACGGAGGCTGGTCATGGCGAGCATAGACGACCCGTACTCCTTTGAGCAGCTGAAGGAGCCACGAATGAACGTGCTGATTGTGAGACCGTTGGTGGATCGGTTGTATGACCCCGAGGACGTGTCCGTCGGTGAGTAGTCGTGGAGCATTGGTGCGGTGGACCAGGACTGATTGGTTGCAGTATACTGTTTGTTAGTAAATAAAGTCCAGTTTCTGCGTGAGCAGACGTCCCAGACACATCATGAAACGGTCAGCATCACACGAGCCACACTATGCGAGATCGTGGCATCGAAGATTCTGAGACGGATTGACGAAGAGCATTCCGGCCGGCCCGGACTTTTACTTCTTGCCAACGTTCTTGTGGCCAGCTTCGAGCCGTTCCAGCAAGCACCAGATGAGGTCCTGAGCGAGAGTGGACATCACAGCAGACGGACGAAACGAAATCGAAGAGGAGGATATGAGGGAACGTTGACTGCGCTGGAAGTCGCAATCATATCAAAGAGCAAGTTCTTCTTGAGCGGTTCGGCGTGCAGGAAGGTTGTTGATGCGGTCTACCGCGGTAGAGTAGTCTACACACCGACGTCCTTTATGGACATACTGCCGGACTACTACAAGCACAAGCCAGTATCGCTATATGATCCCCGCAAGGCCCCTATCTTCAACCAGTACCGCCTGATCGTGCCACGCACCCGAAACCTGATTGAGATCTTTCAGTTCCTGATTCTCTTCATCCTCTACGGCATTGCAATGCACTACCGCGACCACACCCAATGGACGGCACCCGAAGTCCTTTTCATAGTCTACGCTGCAGGCTGGGTGCTTGATGAGCTTCTTTCCATCCTCGAGCATGGCTGGGACGTCCACACGCAGAATCTGTGGTCCTTTCTCGACATATCCTTCTGCGTCATCTACATCACCTACTTGACGGTCCGCATACACGGCTGGGCGGTTGGCAACATGGAACAATGCCGGCAAGCCCTTGACCTGCTGTCGATAGCCTCTATACTTCTCTTTCCACGCATCGCATTCAATGTTGTACCGGACAACATGCTGTTCCTCTCGCTGCGCGCCATGATGGCTGACTTTACCGTGCTCACCCTGCTCGCCGTATGGTGCTTCGCCGGGTTCCTGCTCGCAATGCGCTGGCTTGCTGCCGGCCGTGCCTTTGATGTCTCGGACGATGACACGAACCCCATCACAATCTCGAAATGGATGCTCTTCATATGGTTCGGCCTCGACGGCACGGGCATCCAACAGGCGCCCACGTTTCATTTGATTCTGGGTCCCGCACTCATGGTGCTCTTCGCGTTTCTCGGAAACACGCTCTTTCTCACCGTGCTAGTGGCCATTCTCACGAATACATTCAGCAAAATCGCTGCCGACGCGAGTGCTGAGATCCAGTTTCGACGCGCCGTGCAGACGTTTGAGGGTGTCAAATCTGACAGTTTGTTCCTATATCGACCCCCATTCAACATTTTGGCCCTCGTCATCCTCCTCCCATTGAAGTTCATCCTCTCGCCACGATGGTTCCACAAAATCAACGTATTCTCCGTCAAAGCGCTGAACTTTCCCATTCTGCTGTTCATCGCACTACACGAACGCCGCAGCCTCTGGACACGCAAGAAAGCCACCGTTTCAGGCGGTCCGAACAAGAAGAAGCGGCTGTCGCTGAGCAATCTGACCCAGGGCTTCGACGTGCACGGCGACCTCAAGGCTGTCTTCGAGGCGGACCCGCCGACGAGCGTGCTGGATGCGATTGAGGAAGAAGACGACTTGGACGAGGCTATTCTGGAGAACAGCTTTGCGCATGGGCCTAGGCATGGGGATAGTCTGAGTACGCGCGGCGTGAGCGTGAGTCCGGGGGCGTATAGTGGCAGTCCGGGGAGTGGCGGCAGGAGGCGGAGGTTTAGTAGTGTTGTTACGGCGGCGCAGGTTACTTGAGGGGGTTTGTGTGGGCGTGTTGAGTGGATGGATAGATAGTTTTGATACCCTAGGAGACCCTTATTGTTAATCTGATTGGGCTGTATCCGTCTGTCGTCCTGGATGAATGAGATGTGAGGCGAACTTGAATTCTTTCGTAGTATTTATCATACTATGCCGCCCGCGCACACTGCGAGAATACAATCCGCAGCCGGTAGTGCTATGCTGACATGCCTCTCCAGCAACCACGATGGAAACTATGACATGGCGCAAGACCTCCTAATCTCATTCGCATATCACACTCCACCGCAACACTCATCAAATTATCATATATACCCCCAACATGACGAGTCCCACGTCAGTGTCATGCCAAGGTAATAAACACTAGACAGAGGCTTGGTACTAAGGCTGAGAATGAACTTCGGAAAACAGAATTGGAAATGGGAGGTTGGTGTGGAGGGCTTTATGGTGTTCATCAATTTGTGTGGGACGCTAGGGGTTGTAGACCTTCTATCATATTGGCGCGGGCGTGGTGTGACGTTGGGTGTGTGTTCATGGGTGCGTTTGTGCCTTGGTGTACCATATATGTTGTATCATGTCGTGGATTGTAGGTGAGGCTGCGGATACGTTTCGATTTCACCTGAGGATGAGACAGGTGGGTGTAACGAGGGAATAGATTTGGTCTTCCAGTCCGTATCCTTGAGGTCCGCGGTGGTAAGTGATGATTCTTATGTCTGTCTGTCTGTCTGTCTGTCTGTCTGTCTGTCTGTCTGTCTGTCTGTCATAGAATATGATGTTGGGCGTGTGAGATGCCGCCACGTCCCGTATCTGCGCCCGATTCTCAATAGTCGTTTTGAGGCATTTGACGACGCGCTGATCTGTTTTGAGACTCGGGCATCGTCAACGATTTCGACGCGTCTGCGATGGATGGTGTGGTATATCAAGTAGACGTGCCCACCCTGCTTCCTGCCTTGCATCGTCGCGTTGGACTCGCATCACTCACTACACAACACAACACAACGCCATCGCAAGTTGCGATATCCGGAAAAAGAAACAAAAAAGAAAATCATGCTTCTCATCACACTCCTCTCCTCCAGCGCGCTCGCTCACGCCGCTGCCCTCGCATACCCAGCCGACCCACCACCACCACCATCCTCCACACCCACATCCACACCCTCCTCAATCTCATCCTCTCCCTCATCCTCACCCTCCTCCAAACCATCCTCCTCCTCCTCCTCCAAATCCACCCCCACCCCAAACCCCCAAAAACTCACGCACCCAACCCCCTACACCCCCTACGACACAAACACCTCCCCCCTCGACCCCCTCTGCACAAACCCAGACTCAAACACCACAACCACCGCCTCCCCCCTCTGCCACACCCCCATCTGCGCCCTCTCCCCACTCAGCACACCCCGCCACGCCCCAACACACACCCACTGCGCCCTCGCCCTCGCCGGCATAGTACGCATCCCCGACGCCGTGAACGGCGAAGACGCATTCGCACGGCTAGACTACCTCAGCTGGGACACCGGAAACGGAAACGGAAACGGGGCAAACAGGACCTGCACGCCACAACTCGAAGCATATGGCGCGGACGCACGCAGCCGTGTGCCGTGGTGGCGGTTCAGTGCGTGTGGGGCGGGGGTGGATGTTGAGGGGGGTGCGGAGAGGGTGTATGTGCGTGGGGTGCGAGGGGGGCGTGTGGGGGGAGGGGTGACGGGGGATGTGAGGGTTGTGGTTGAGGAGGCGAGGGTGCGGAATTGCTGTTTGAATTTTGAGAGGGCTGTGGATGTGCCTGGGTGGCCGTTTTGTGGGTATGTGGATTATGCGTTTGAGGCGTGCTTGGATGAGGGGGAGGTGAGGGAGGGGATGAGGGTTGGGTGAATCTTGGTTTTTTTTTTTTCTTCTTCTTCTAGGAAAAGGAGGGAGGGGAAGAGAGAGTCAGGGTGAACGTTATTCACACTAAAGGGAGAATACCTCTAATTCTTTCAAAAAAAATTATATTCTCTTTAATGAATGTAGTATTAAGACTCTAGAAGATATTAGAGAATCTATTAAGGATAGAGATGTCAAGTCTTAGTCAAGTATTAAATTAATTACTAGCTACTTCATAGAATCTACGGCTATCTATATCGGACCTTTAGTCCGTAGTTCTTACCGTTATTCGTCTCCTTATTACTTTCCGTAATAGCTACCTCTAATTAAATCGAAATAATAAATTAACTCGAAACGATAATATCTTCTATAACGATACTAAAGTCCGTTACTCTAGTAGGCTTACTTTAATTAGATGCTTACGTAGATACTACGCGAGGTTACTTCCTAAGTATCGGTAGAAGTATTAATAGTATTATTATAATATAGCTCTACGTTTCTCCGGTTCTTACGCGAAGATAGCTTCTATTACCTTTAGATTTATAGTAACTATCTAAAGCCTATTATAAACCTTAAGGAAAGCTTCGAATTAGTTATTAGGGTATTTAAATATATGATTTAGTACTATTCTTATTACTCTTATTTCTTTTATATTTATTTAATCCATTCGTAGTATCGGTATAGCTATAGGGATCTAAGACCATTCGTACGTATTATCGTCTTTTCTTAGCTAATTTAAGTAAGTAGATTTAGCGGGAGTAGGAACTATAGGTATCGGAGTAATAACGGTTTCTATATTTATAGCCGCGGCGGCGCTTACGACGACGGTAGCGGCCGTAGTACTAGTAATAATGTTAATCTCTACGTTAGCTACGGCACTTATAATAACGTTAATATCTATATTAGTTACGGCATTAGTTTCTACTAGTAGCATAGTTTTAGTAGCGGCTTCTTCTATTTAGGAGTCTTCTATATTATGGAATTCGTTTACTAACTCCGAGTTATTAGTATTCGCGAGCTTCGCGAATTACTACCTTTATTTCTTAAACTTATCCGAGACTACTTCTTTGTATATAACTTCTATTAGATTATTATTTATATTAGTATCTAATTCTCTAACTTTAAGTAGCTTAATATCTAAGCTCGATCCCTTATCGTCTAAGAGCTTCTAGGCGTTTCGTTCTAGGAGTTCCTTAAACTAATACTCTAGCGTAGGAATTCTAGAAACTAGTATCTCTATCTAAATATTATCGAGTTTAGAATAGTAAATTATAAGTACTAGCGGCCGCTACTTTGTCGAAGAGCGTTTCGAAGGGTATTCTATTTCTATTAGAAGCTTTACGTAGTTTATCTTCTTTTATAGCGAGTAGGTACTCGAAGCTATCTTAAATATATTACTAGTACCTCCTAATGATTTCTTCGATATCTTATACGCCTACTTCTATAGTACGCTCTATGGTTTTCGTCACGCTATTAGGATATTATAGGTTTATAATTATCTCTATGAATCTTCGTATCTAGCCGGTAATTCTTAGTGTTTACCTAATTAATTCTTTCCTAGATAAAGTATCTACCGCGGGTGTAGTAGTTACCGCGGGCGTAGCTATTACTACGGGCGTAGCTATTTCTACTATTATAGCTATCTTCTATATAGCGATCTTTTATACTTCTACTATAAACCTTTTTAGAGCCTCCCTTATAATATCTTTTATCTAAGCTTCTATCTCTTTCTCGTGGGCTAAGATAAGCGTGTTTATTTCCGCCTCTTATTAACTAATAGCGTTTACGGTTAACGCGGCGGGAATTATAGTAGGTTAGATCGCGGGAATTAAGGTAGATCGTAGCTCCGTTAGCTCTATTAGGGTAGACGGAAGTTCTAACGACGTAGAAGCTACCTTAGATGCTATTATTTTAGTGGTAATCGACTTTACCTTCTTTACTATTTTAGCTTTCTTTACGGCGGTAGCTAGTATAGATTTTATAATAGGGAGTAGAACCTTAATTACCTCTATTACCTTCGTGACTAGAGCCTGTATTTCTTCCGGTATCCTTAATTTAATAACGCCTTCGATTAGGTTTATCGGGACGTTTAAGGTAGATACTCCGGCCTTTGGTCCCTTAGCGATCTCTCTTACTAAAATGATTAGCCATACCTTATTAGTATTCGTGAATCCTTCGATTACGAAAAAGTTATCTATTTTATTAAAACTAGGTAGCGAGCTTATAGTAATAGTTTATATAGAGATAGTTTACGTAGAGGTTTTAGGCAGGGTTAAAGTATATCTACTAAGTAGGTGTCGTGGTAGGAGTTTATTAATTTTCCTACCCTATGTAATTCGATCTTCGCGGGAACCGTCTTAAATAATTATCGGTATAGTTACCTAGTCGTTCATAGTACCGTAATTTAAAGGATCTATAAACTATAGTATCTTTTTATAGGCTATGGCGAATTTCCGTGCGAGGTCTTTAAGAGAGACTACTAAGATTAGCTATATACGCGCTATGTCTTCTATATATAGCGCGTGGACTTCTTTAAGTAGCTTTTCTTCTACTCCTTAACGCTAGTCTACTATTACGCTCTCTATTAGGCCCTATTTTTAAACTAAGTCTTAGAGTATAACCTTATTTAATGGTATCTATAAGTGCACTTCACGGACGTTTTTTATAATTCTAGCCTTATCTTCTAGGGAACTTAGACGGTGGATTAACTAGAACTAGTATCCGGACGATTATAGTACTATTATATGGTTACCGTTAAGTCCTTTAAGGCGCTATACGACGTGCTAGAATCTTATATATCTATAGAGAATGTATCGTTAGTATTCGTGTGCCACGAGCGTCGCTTCTTAATTATATTATAATTACTATATAATTAAGTCTAGAGGTCCTATTACCCATTCCTAGGCGATATCTCTTTACTACTAAGCTACGACGGTAACCTAAACTAATCCGTCCCTTCTTCGCCATGCGGCGTAGTACTAAATATTCTCGCTATTCAAACCTTATAGCTAAGATACTAGTATATTCCACGCGTGACTATAGTGGCTCCGGATTTCCTCTATGGTATCCATTACGAAGTATCATGCTAGAATCTACACATATTCTACTTAAGCTATTTCCTTTATAGAGTATCTATTACCTAGTTTTAAGAGCTACGCGATAATACTACTCTTAGACGATTACTCTACCTCGAATCTCGTGCCTTTTAGGAGTATAACGGTGAAGTTCCATTCCTCGTCCACGGATATTATACTCTCCTCGAGTTCTTCGTTAGAAACCGTAGCTAGAATCTTTATAAAGAATTCTTTTTACTTTAGAATGTATCTAATTTCGTCCATAGATACTAGAGCGAGTAAACCTAGGCGGAGGCGGTATGGATTTACTCCTAGGTCCGAAAATTCTAACTAATATTACCATATAACGACTGGTTCCTCCTCTTCTATTATGGGCGGCTTATATTTATAGTTAGAGTTAGAGATTATACTACCGTCGAGAATATTATAACGCATGGTACCGTGCCTCGTACTATACTTATCATGCGCCTTTTATTCGCCCTTCCTTATAATCTTAAGCTTATTTTTTATCTTAATTATAATATAATATGGCACGGCGACATTTAGTAGTATGGTTAGACCTTTTAGATCCTACGTAACTCCCTTATCTTCCTTATATAGAAGGTTAATCCATCGAAGCTTATATAATACCATTTACGATATCTCTATGTTCGAACGATAAACCCCGTACTTTAGGAGAGAAGGGTCCTACTAGGTAGGATTCTTAATATTAGTATTAGTAAGAATCGGTCGCTCCTTATAGAGCACGTACTAACCGATAGTAAGATAGTAGAACTTTCTATTAACTATAACCGGCTTTCCTTTATTATCGTAGTATAAGTATCTATCTTTATAGGGAGGGTCTAGCTTTCGCGGTAGAATATAGAAATTATTACCTTCCTTTATTATAAAAGGCGATACTTTCTTTAAAGACTAAGTCTTCGATACTTAAAATAACGCTATAAATCTATTTATAATATCCTTCTAGTAAAAGATGTTATCGAGTTTCCTATAGAATATCAATACCACGTAAATCTCGAGTTTATACTTATTAGAAAGGTAGATACCGTAAGTTAGCATCGTAAATCGGAGGCTCTTAACTATAATTCCTAAGGTAGAATAATCATAGACTAGTTTTCGTTCGTTATATCTTCTATTAAAGCTTCCTTTTTATTCTACGTCGATTCTAATATACGCTTTATAGAATAGAAAGGTTTCTAATTATATAGTTCCGATAATACCGCTTATTATTCCTTTTACGCGAGGGTGCTTTCTATATACCACTCGAGTTATAATAGGAACTATATTATATTTTAAGGCGGTAGGCTTCTTAATTAGTAACTTCTTACTCTTTATAGCCTTTCCTTTATTAATTTCGCTCGCTAAATAACCTCCGTTACCTTTATTTCCTTTTAGCTTTCACTTATAACCTCTCTTAGTAACTGTTTTTAGCGGGGTTAAGGCGTTTTCCTTATCCGAGGTAACTTTAGCTTTATTATCTTTACTCTATACTATCTTTATATACTATAGATATAAGAGTAAGGAGGAATTAATAACTGTTTAAGATTATAGATAAAACTTATTAAGCTAGAGTCTCTGCGAGGTTAAGGTAGAGGATAGAAAGATAAGTTACGCGTTAAGTTAAGGATGAGTAAGTAGAAGGTAAATCGAGCTTAGCGGTAAGAGTATTCGCAAGCGTGACGTTACTATTACTACCTTCCTTTAATAGTAGGGTAAATTCTCCTTTTACTAAGATTATATCTACTAGTACTAGATTTACGTCGTTAAGAGGACTAATAGTAGTAAGTATAGCGATAATATTCTTAACTACTAAATAGTATTATATTCATTATCGTCGTCGTATATAGTAATATATTCCTACTAACGGATACTAAACGGTAGTCTATAGCATATACTTAATAGCCGATCGAGATATACATAGTAAGTAGGGCATTCTCGGATCCTAGTATTAATCTATATAGATATAGTACTATAAGATTACTCCTTCATCGTCCTTACGGAATTCGTATTATAATATATTAAGAATTCGTTTAAGCTCGTGGGTATATGGTAATAATTAATGTTACTATGTTTTTATTCACGGATTCTATTCCTCTTAGACCGTTATACTATTTCGCTTACTATTACTATGAATGTTTAGGGAACATAATTATAGGAATAGTTATATACATAGGCGTAGTTTCGGTGAAGTGTGTTTTTTAGGTTAGGGACGTATCTAATATTAGATATAATACTTTAATGCTATTATACGTTTAACATTAGATACAATTCTTTTATTAATATAATTCTTTTATTACACGGTAGTACTTCTAAAGGGTAAACGCGAAAAGGAACGTATATATATAATTAATAATAATTCGGAATTATATCCATCTTAGGTAGGAACCTTTCGGTTTCTAACCTAAGCTAGAATTTCAACGCTATGCAAGAAACGCCTCTTAGTACTCAAGGCTATAAATTCCTTTTATCTAGGTCCTCTTTTATAGTTTCTTATCTCCGTTTTTAAGGTTAGATATATTATATTAAATTCCTCTCGAAGTTTGCGGGTATCTCTAAGGTCTTCTTTATTATACTATTAGTTATAAATTAGACCCTAGCCCTTCCATTTAACTAGGTACTATTTCTTCTTTATATTCTAATTCTAGTATCGGTCGAGAAACCTTTTAATTTCATAAGACGGATATTTATCTAGATCGTCTTCGGCGAAAACGCTAGGTAGTTCGTTAGTACCCTAGTTACGTCCGAATGGATCCGTGCCGGGCGGGTATAGTACTAGCTAGCTAACTAATACTACTAGGTGGATTTTCACGCTCTCCGGAAGGTCGAGTTCGTACGTATTATTCCTAATATATTATAAAATTTTAAACGGACCGGTTCTCTAAATATCGAACTTTCTATTTACGTGCCCGTGTACGCGGTAACCGTAGTATAATCGTAGATATACTTCGGCTCCGGGTTTTAGACGAAGAGGCTTATGCTTCTTATTATATCGGTACTTTATTATAACCGCTACAAAGCTAGTAGCTTCGGCGGCTATTTCTCTATTCTTTAAACGGAGCGATTCATAATCTTTAGAAGGTAATTCATGTAGTACGTCCGCGCTATCTTTAACTTTAAAACCGTATAATTACTCGTTTAGAGATATACTAGTGGTTTCATTCGTAGCGTTATTCATGAAGCCTTATAGAAATGGTAAGTAGGTATCCTAATCTTCGTCGGGATTCTTGGTAACTACGAAACGAATTCTAATCTCTACGGATTAGTTTATTCTCTCTACCTAGCCGTCTATTTATAGACGATATACGGCGGACATTAGAAATTTAACTCCTAGCATGCTAAAGACCTTTTACTAGAAGGCTGAAAGCCATCTTATATCCCTATCTAAAATGATTTTAGCCGGAATTCCCTAATCGTGTTTAACGAGGTTTGGTAGAATTAGACTAGCCTATTCTTTAGCGCCCTAGTTAGTATATCCTAGAACGAGTAGTACTCGTTTAGTAGCTTTATAGGTAATAGGCGCTAGAGCGTCGTAACCGGTTACTATTTTAGGTAGGGCGGTAATAAGATCGAGGTATATGGTTCTAAATAGTACGTGCTAAGTTACGATGGGAGTAAAACTCCTATATAGCTATTACCAAGAGGTCCTCGCCTTATTACATTACTTATAATATTTAATATAGGCCTTGACTTCTTTCGAAAGATATCGTACGTAGAAAGATATAGACACTCTCTTATAGAGTCTATTCTCGCCTTAATAGAAACTATGATCGTGAAGTACGTTAAAGATCTCGCTAAGAAGGGCATGGGGAATACATAGCCTCTTACGATCGTTGCCACGATCGATATTATAAATCATACCGTCTTTTATAAAGAATTTTAGTCTATTTAGGGGTTATAATTTCCCTTTTAGTAGTAATTTCCCTTTAGAGAAGTTAACGTATATTAGTACGTTCTCGTCTCTATGTCGTAGAGTATCTTCCTTAATTAGTACTTCGCGTACTTTATTCCATGCCTTATCGTCTTTATAGACTTTTCGTAGACGATCCTTAAATTCATCTACCATTTTAATTAAGACTACGTGATAGACGTAGGTAAGTTTAGTAATTATCCCTTTATCGCTACCGATCGTAAAAGTCTATATAATCTTATCTAGTATATTACCTTCTACGGCTGGCGCCGTACTTATAAGCCTACTAAGAGCGTCTAGCATAATATAGTTCCTACTAGGGCAGTATCGGATATCGAGCTTATATTATAAGAGATATTAAGCTACTCGGATAAGACGGATATTCTTATAGTCGGCGGCTATGCTAGAGAGCTTCGTCTAATATATAATAGCCGTTATTATAGCATGGTCCGTGAATATAATAAACTATACTAATGATTTAACGAAGTGTTAAAGTTTAGTTACTAACTAAACTAGACCAGCCATTTTAAGTTCTATGGGCTAATAGTTTCGTTTAGTTACCGTGATAGCTTTACTAAGAAATAATATTAGTTATATTACTTCCTTTAGAAATAATTCTACCTAACGTAGCCATAACATTCTTAGGGGGTCGAGTAGATTGAGATTAGTCTCGTCGGGATCGATAGGATCGTTAACCGGAACTAATAATATTACTAGATCTAGGTCCCCGTAAACGTGGTACATAAAGACTCTAAAGCCATACTCTTTTAAAGCGTCGACGTCTAGAAACGTACGTCTTGCCGGCTTATAGTAATAATAGAAGATCGGGTCATCCTATAGTCCTTATATAGCTTAAAATGATTTAATAAGTGCTTTAGTCTATAGAACTAGCCTTTTCGAGGCCTATACTTTTTACTAAGTCTTTTTACGAGAGGCATAGCGGAAGAGCTTAGTACTAGCTTTTAGTAACGGTAAGACTAACTATATATAGTATAGTAACTATCCTCATAGATATCCCGCCATTCCTAGATATCGTTTAAGCGCTATAGTATCTTTTAGGAACTATATTTCTTTTAGAGCTATAATTCTTTCTACCTTTAAAGACAGTCCGAAGGCGTTAACTCTTTTTCCAAGGATTATAGTACTTAGATACCCGATAAACGTCTTGGTTACAGCGAGAGATATATTAAAGTTTAATAGTATACTCTATAGTTACCGTAAATAATGAATATACTCTTCGAATATCTTAGAGAAAACTACTATATCGTCTATATAGGCTTTTACCCATAGGAACTCTCGTAGAAGATTATCGAGTTCCCGCTACACGTGCTAGACTAAATTAACGTAGCCCATGGTAAGAACTTTCAGGTATTCTTAACCCCTATAGGTGTTTACCGTAAATTACTCACGATTTTCTTCTCGTACTAACCATTAGTAGAATATACTTATAGCATCTATTATTATAATATAGTAGTAATCTCGGCTAGCCTAGAGCATGTTATGTATTCTTATTAACGGGTAGGAATCTTTAACGGTAATTATATTAAGGCCTCTAATATTAATCACTACGCGTGGTTTCTATATCAGCCCATTTATCTTTAGATTATAGACCTCTCTCTAGACGATAAAAACTAGGGAGCCGAATTAGATAGGCTTTTTACTCTAATCCATTTTGTCGTTATCGTAAAGCCCGTTAAAGGTTTTATTAATTACTTTACGGTCCCGAGGGCCGACGTTATATACTCTAGTATATAACTTCTTAAGTTCGCGCTAGTCCTCTATAAGGATAAGCTTTACTTCCCTAGAGTTTACGATGGATTTTTTATCTTGCTATAACTCTATAAACTCTTTAATAAGTTCTTTATATTTTATAGCCTTCTCTTCCCTACTATAGAGTATTATTCCGTTTAGGAGACGAGTCTTAAGCTTAGAGTTAATATTCGCGGCTTCTAAGGGAGGAAGGGTAGCGAGGTCTACGTTAGTATCGGAGATTTAGTAGTATTCTATAATGTCTAGTTCGCGGATTTTACCGAGTACTATATTCCTTAGAATTATGAGTGTCTCGTTTCCGTCGTTCTTAATTATGATTCCTCTACTACTAGAGTCGATAACTACCGTATACATTACGGCTTATCGCTTCCTAGTAGCGGAGAGGTACTCTTTCGTAGGTTTAAAAAGCATATCGCGATTATTTAGGAGGTTACGTATGTCTATAAGAACCACGCCTCTTAAATTAGGCTTAATAGATACTAAGTACTATGCTCTTACTATAACATTTAACTACTTCTTATATCTTAGGCGGACGCTTATAGGAGCTACCGTATTTTAGCCGTACGGAAAGGTAATCGTACGGTTTTAAACTTTAATGTCCATTTCTTCTAGACTAATGGTATCTATACCTATTAGTAGTTTTAGTACTAGGTTTTTAATAATACGTGCTTCGCATTTAATAGTAACCGCGATATTAGTTCCTTCTACGGTAGTAGGTACCGTAAGTATTATTTTAACGGACTCGTTACTATTATAAACCTTATTACCAATACCCATAACTACTATTAGATGCATGAGTTTCGTGATATGCTTTTTATAATCTAGTAGGACTATGGCTAGCTAGTTTCTATCTACGAGACTTAGCTTTACTCCGGTATCTACGATTATTTATTTAGACTCTATGGTCCCGTTTAATATTACGTTTATTATAATATAGTTCTAATAACGAAAGCGGTGGCCTTTCGTTCCTATCCTTTTTACGGTACTCTTAATAACTCGTGGTACTAGTAGAGGCGACGGAAACTCGTCTACCATGTATATATAATCCACTAGCTTCTTCGGATGCTTTTCCGTAATATACTAATATAGCTTATTATTAGAAGGATACTTTTATCCATAGACGCGATAGTTCCTTGCTATAGTCCTTTTACTCTTCTACGGTTTCTTAAGCGATAGTACCGGTAGAGTCTTAACTTCCTTAGTTCTTACGAAGAAAACTCTAGCTAACTTCTTATAAGGTTCCTCGTCCGACTAGCTTTCTTTAGCTTACTCTTAAGCTTATCTACCCTAATCTTCGTCCGGCGAGTCTTCTTTATTTTATAATCCTTCTTAATTAAGAAACTCTACTAGAATGGTATTATAATAGGCGCGTTACGGCTTTATATAAGGTTGCCTCTCGACTTATATAGAAGTCGTCGTGGTCTTTTTAAAACTCTTTAGCTAATACTTACTATTCCCTTTATATAGGCGACGGTCTCTATTAGGACGGGAACTATAATAGACCTATATAGACCATTCTAATCCATGCAGCCACGTAGTGGCCAGAGCTAGGTTAAGTTAGCTAAGTTAAGCGAGGTTACTATATAAGTAGACCGTATAAACCAATTCCTACTCATTAGGAATCAACCTTATATAAGAGTAAGATTACTCTATAAATACATTCCTATATCTCTCTATAAACTATTAGACTACTATCCCACGTCTTTACTCTTTATATTTTAATTCCTCTCTATATAGTACGACGGTAGCTTATAGAGATAGCTTCTACTACACGCTATAATACCCGTGGCACTACCTTACACGAGAGACTCTCTCTAAATCTAAACGAAGAGAATAGTCTCCCTATAACCACCTCTACTAATAAGTATACTCTATAGGCTATCATACTAATAACTAGTATGGCATTCCGTATAACTATAGAAGATTACCTAGATAATAAGGAAGGAGTCTATTATACTCCATCGCGGTCTAGTTTATACTATACTAGATCTATCCTTACTATAAGACTAGACTCTATTAACGTTAATGAATTAATTTATTAGAACCGACTAACGTTAACCACGCCTTATAATAATATATATACTAAGCTACACGCGGAGAGGTAGTATTAGGCTTAGCTTAAGTAGTAACTTTGCGAACTCGACGAAGCGTAAGGACGAACCGCTAGACTCGAAGCCGTACTACGCGCTTTAGTACTAGTAGTAACTAATCTATACTAATATAGACTAACTTAAGCTAAAATATTCTAACTAAGTCTATTACTATCCTAGTTACCTCGGCCTAAGAAACTATCTTACTTTAACGGTAAAACCAGGAGGAGCTTTTACGAATAGGCTTACTAGTATAGCCGATTCTTCTACCTATTTATGAATAATAGTAATAAGATTAGATTCGTATAGAACTACCTAGACCTAACGCTATCTAAACGTTAGATAGTATATCGAATTAAATACCCTAAGGATGCGTATAACTAGGACACGTTCACCGAATTCCTTCTTTAATACTTCGGCAATAGAGCCGAGCGACGCGAATAGGCTTAGAGCTATATCTTTAAGACTTAATAGCGAGAGAGATAATCCCCGTTATAACTCCTTAAATACCTCCGACCTCTTTAGAGAGAAGCTAAGGAAGATCGCATGGTTCGATAATGCGACGACTTTAAAAGGTCCCTTAATCTAAGCGTAAAGGAACGTATCGACCTTATAACGTCTATCTCTACTAACCTTTAGATACTCGCGAATCTCGTAGAATAATATTAGCGTATAATAAATAACTAACGTCGTATAGGCGTATAACTATCCCTATTAATCTAATCTAATATAAAATCATCTAAAGAGGACCGGTTTAGTAATAGATCGCGCGGAATACCTTATGGGCGCTACTACTCTACGAACTCGAGAAGATAAGGCCCGTACCACGGATCTTTCTACTAGTTAATATATTAAGACGCGAGAAACGACTTATATAAACGATCTAAAGTCACCTACTATATCTATAGTAGGATAGGCCATATAGTACCCGAGTGCCGCTTAGGGAAACCACCGAATACTAATATAGATACTAAGTTAGTTATATACTATAAGTGCTAGTAGCTAGGACACATCGCGCCTAACTACCCGGTATACGATATAAAAAACTAACTATCTATAAGGAACCCTCGCGACTTATAGACATAACTAAAATAGAGGAATAACTAGCTAACTAGTATATCGAACTATAGGCTAGGCCTATTAAGGTCCCTCGTGGATAATATTAGACCGTAATACTTAATAGCGGTTTAGCTACTAACGTTATATCGACTTAACGAGTACGAGAACTTAACGTCAACATTTAAGTACTAATAGATACTACCTTCTATGGTATCGACGGTTCTATTAAATCGTAGGGTATCTATACTATTAAATACGGTATCTAGGATAGCGGGGGGAAGTAGAAACTCTACTACTTAACCTTTATTATAGTAGATAGTCCCTTCGACATAATCCTCGGTATACCGTAGCTTAAAAAATATAACCCGAAACTAGACTTCATCTAGAAAACAGCTGGCTAGCGTATATACCTACTATAATAGAACCTAGTATAGCTAGTTAACGATAAATAATTCTAGAAGGACTACGAAAAGGTAATCTCCGCTATCTATATCCTCTTACTTACTTAAAATAGAGAGCTTAGTATTAAAGTAGACGAAAACCTACTATATTAGTATAAAATATACTAATATATCGCGTTAGCGATTAACTCGTCCGAATTACCTTAATACTAATCTACTAACCTTACTATTAACCTTAAAGACGGTTAATAACCCCTATACGGACCCATCTACCCTCTATTAGAACCCGAGCTATAGGTCCTCCGAGAATACATTAAAAAGAACCTTATATAAGGATAGATTAGGCCTAGTATATCCCTAGCCGGAGCTCTAATCCTCTTTATAAAGAAGAAGGATAGGAGTCTCCGTCTATATATTAACTACTATAGCCTAAATAATATTATACGAAAGAATCGTTACCTACTACCTCTTATCTCTAAGTCTATTAATAGACTAGGGCGCGTGAAGATCTTTACTAAGCTCGATCTATATAACGCCTACTACCGCCTACGTATTAAGAAGGGCGATAAGTAGAAAACGGCGTTTAGGACCCGTTATAGACACTTCGAGTATATAGTAGTCCCTTTTAGACTAACTAACGCGCTAGGAACCTTCTAAGCGTATATTAATAACGTGCTAGTAGGTCTACTCGACATGACGTGTATTATATACCTTAATAATATTCTTATCTTCTCTAATAATAAAGAAGAACACATCTAGCACGTATACGTAGTCCTAGATAGGCTAGAAAAACATAAGCTATATATCAAGCTATCTAAATACGAGTTCCACTAGAACTATATTAACTTTCTTAGCTTCATTATTACTAATTAAGGTATAACCATAGAAAGGGATAGGGTTACTACTATTATGGACTAGCCTAAACTAAAATCGGTTTAAGATATACGTGTCTTTATCGGATTCGCTAATTACTACCGAAAATTCGTTAAGTATTTCTCCCGGCTAGTAGCACCGCTTAACGCGCGTACTACTACTATAGATTCGTCTATTACGGTCCGCGGTAGATAGAAATAGCGTAATATTAAATCATAGCCTATAGAATTATTAGAAGGCGAAAGGGCCTCCTTCGAGAAAATCAAAGAGGCATTTATAACTACTCTATTACTAGTATACTTTAACCCGACTAAACCTATCTATATTAAAACCAACGCGTTAGGATTTATAATCTTAGATATTCTCTTCTAGCCTAGACTAACTAAGTCTAAAAAGGTCTAATAGTATCTAGTTACGTTCTTCTCACGTAAAATAGTCGATATTAAGACTAGATATACTATCTATAACTAAGAGCTACTAGTAATAGTAGAGTCGTTTAAATAGTAGCGATATTATCTTAAAGGTACTATATATAACGTTAAGTTACTAACTAATTACTATAACTTAAAGGGGTTTATAAGTATAACGGTTTTAAACCGTTAATAGGTCTAATAGGCTAAGTAGCTTACGAACTTTTACTTTATAATCTACTATTAATCTAGAAGTATAAACCTAGCTAATAGAATATTAAGAAGACCTAACTATAAAGAAGGCGCCTAGGATTATAGTAGCTATAGGGTCCTAGAGTAGCTATAGGCCTAACTCTTAAGGACGAGGTTGGATTTTAAGTTATTAGGCGATTAGTAAGATACTAATATTAATACTAGTAATCGAATCTCTAAGACCGAAGCTAGTAACTAAAGACGCGATACCGAAGTCCCTAGTAGGCCGTTTATTAGCGCTATCGGGAAGGGCGATAATACCTAGCGTAAATATCTAATTAACCTTACCTAGTTAATCGTGGATCTATAGAAGATAGACCCGATAGTTTTAAAGTTACGTAAAATATAGTAAGATAGGTTATTACGGACTAAAGTAGACTATAAGTAGACCTTTATAGACGGCTTACTTTACTATAATAGAAAGTACTATATACTAATAGGTAATACGCGATTTAATATAGTTAGCCGATACTATAACGCTAACCTAGTAGGACACTTTAGGTATATACGTACCCTAAGCTTAATTTATTAGTACTATTTTTAGGAAGATATACCTAAGTACGTTAAAGAATAGATAGCTACTTATCTAATTTATTAAAGAACGAAGGCCCCTAGGCATAAGCTATATAGGAATTTATAGCCTCTTTTAGCCCCCCTCTTTATATAGAAAGACGTTACTATAGACTTTATAGTTAACTTACCTCTAAGCGAGATACTTAGGATAAGTTATAATTCTATTCTTATTATTATAGATAGACTTATAAAGATATCTAGGTATATCCTAGTATAGAAGACGATTACATCTAAAGAACTAGCGTAGGTATTCTAGAACGAGATTATTAAGGTCTATAGTATACTAAAAAGGATCGTTACGGACCGAGGAAGTACCTTTATATCTAAATTCTAGATATTATTCTACGAAATAGTAAGTATAAATAGGAATATATCTATAGTATTTTATCCTTAGACGGATAGCTAGATAGAGCGATAGAACTAGACGCTCGAGGCCTACCTACGTGTATTCTATAATTTTAAGTAGGATAACTAGGCCTCCCTACTAAGTATAGTAGAGTTCGTATATAATAATAGTTATTATAGTATAATAGATATTATACCTTTCTAGGCGAACCTCGGATATAGTCTAAGGATAGGTTTTAAGCCTTAGACGGTCTAATTTAATCGAATAATAGACGTGAACGTCCACGCTTAGGAATTAGCGATTAAAATCTTTAAAACCGTACGTAACTATCGCGCTATAATCTAATAAGTAAACGACTCGTATATAAAGTACTATAATAGGTTAGCTAAGAATTAGATGTACGAGGAGGGCGATAAGATTCTTCTTAATATCTATAATATATAAACGTTATAAGTAAATAAGAAGCTCGATTATAAAATGGCTGGTCCCTTCCGAATCAAACGTTATATTAGTATAAGAGCCTACGAGCTCGACTTAGGAAGCGATATAAGAATCTATAATATATTCTACGTCTTACTACTCGAAAGATTTCGATCTAACGTGTATGGCCGTACGAACGTGTAGTTATACTCTATTATACCCTAAGATAGACTAGACGTGTTCGAAGTGGACTATATTATTAAATATAGAATTAATAAAGATAGTATTTAGAAATATAGAATCCGTTAGAAGGACTATACTAAGGACGAGGATACCTAGGAACCAGTGGTATATATCTTAAGTTCTATAATAACTACGTATAAGTAAAAGATATAGAATAGCGTATTATTAATATAAGTATAGCGATGTCGCGGTCATCGTAAAAAGAAAAAGGATACCATAAAGAATAAAGTACTAAACTAGGAAATCTAGACGCGCACTAGGAAAACTCTATATAGTAGCCCTATAATTCAAGTATTATATGGTTACTAGACGCGAAGAAAGCGTAAATAACCATTTTAGAAACGCGACGCGATATACTATAATAGAATAATATAGAAGAGTCTAGAATGGACTAATATAGACTATTATATATAAGAAAAACATAGGACTAAGAACCTAAAAAAAGGTACCCTACCATAGAATTAAACTCTTAATATAAAATATAAAAGGTTAGAGTATCTAAACCGATAACTACTAGACTACTAGTTCGGGTACTCTAATAGAATTTATAGAGATAAACTAATTTATATATGGTGCCTATACTTAGATAACTTAAGGAAAATTAGAATATAGAAACCGATAGTTATAAGCTAAGCGAGCGCATATATAATATTATTAAGTTAAGAATTAAATTACTAGAAACTAGCCGACGGGTATCTAAACGGTCTAAAAAGGACTAAAACGGATAAAAGCTAGGTAAATAGAGCCGGCGCGCACTATCTATAGTAGATCTAGAATATATAGAGCTAGGCATAGAGCTAATATATAGAGCTAGAACTATAGAGCTACTTCTCTATCTTATTATCTATTCTAACCTCTAGTATAGTCCTCTCTAACCGTACGATATAGTAGTAGAGGATAACGACCTTAGCCTCTAGAGTAATAACCTAATCTATTAGAGTCTAGAGGGAAGAGCCTTAAGCGCCGGAGTGTAGCGACTAGGTCTAAAGTTAGCTAATATAATCTAGAATAATCTAGAAGGGAATATATACCCTCTTATAAGGCGACTTAGAGGGAGAAATAGTAGACCTCTTATAAGATCTATTAGTAGCGCGAGACGGACGAGGGGGGATAGAGTAAATCCTCTCTACGGCCTCTATAGCTAGGATAGACTCTCTAGAATAGGTAGCCTAGGCGCTAGGGATCTCGCGGCGGCTAGAAAAATTAACGGGTATTAAAAATAATTAACGTACTTATAACTTATACTTTAATAACCTCTAGAAAGAGCTTATAGCGCTCCCTAAACTCCCTCTATATAGTAGATAGACGGCTATAAGGACCCCTAAGGGTCTCGCGGACGCGAAGGTCGTTATATATATCTTATATATATATAGGAACCTAAGAATGTATTAGCGCGGACCACTTTAGATTATACTAGATTAAGATAGCCTATTATACTTACCTATAGATAAGTCTTACTAGTTATAGTATAGCGGCGGTAGCGGGTAGATAGAGTAAAGATAGGGCGTATAGGCCCGTCGCGGTTAGTAGAGTAGTAGCTAATACTAGAGTTAGAGCGAAAGAGATATTTAGAGCCGGCCGTATAGCCCTTAATATACTTATAGTATATTAAACCGTAGTTTACCGTTTTCCTATGGCGTAAACCGCGACTATATTTAGTATCCTTAGTGACCTAGGCCTTATTATTAGTAGGCTAGGGTTTAGAGTAAATATTAAGGTTCTAAAAGAATCTAGAGCGACTAAATCGGTCTATATTAGACCGGAAGGAAGAGCGGCGAGGCGGCGGCGTGGGTAAGCGCGAGGGCTCGCGATTATTATCTATAACGAGATCTTCTTTATCCTCTAGAGGAGGTAGAGTAGATAGCGTACGCTTTAGAGTAAGAGGAGAACCTACGACTACTTTATCTATAAGTTTAATACTAGAATTACCTAGATTAGAGCGACTAGTAGCTATATTAGTAGTAGAGGTAGTAGTAGTAGTAGCTCTAGCTACTCTCTTCTCCGACTTAGAGCGCGCCTTTATACTACCGCGATAGGTAGGCTTCTTAGCCGGCGTGGCCGGGGAGGAGGCGATATCTTTAGAGCGAGTCTTATGAGAGAAGGAGGTAGGCTTAGAGATAGAACTAGTATTAGATATCTATATATATATATATTAGCTAGAGATCTAAGGAAGGAATATTTATCTACCCTTAACGGCGATTAATAAAGCTAAATTAGTAACCGTAATAACGCGAATAGGTTATATAGGACCGGTTCTAATAAGAATAGACTACTATAGACCCTTCTAAACCTAAACTAGGGAAGATAGTATATGAATTAATAACTTACCTTAAGAGCGAGGTGGATATACTAGAGAATAAAATTAAAGGCGAGCGAAGCTAAATATATGCTTAACTAAAGTAGCGATCACGTGTTCTAGGTAGTAGCTATAAAGTAAGGGATAAGCGCGTATATAAACTAATAAAAGTAAACTAGAATCTCGAGTTTATCTATATTAAGGATAGTTATAACGTTATAGGAACTTAGTTACGGATATATAGATACACGATAGATTATAGAGACTTAGAATTATATATACTTAAGTACTTTAGGGCGAAGCATAGAAAGAAGAAGAATATTATTAGGACGGGAACTATAACGGACCTATATAGACTATTCTAATCTATATAGCCACGTAGTAGCTAGAGCTAGGTTAAGTTAGCTAAGTTAAGCGAGGTTACTATATAAGTGGACCGCATAAACCGATTCCTACTTATTAGGAATTAACCTTATATAAGAGTAAGATTACTCTATAAATACATTCCTATGTCTCTCTATAAACTGTTAGACTACTATCCCACGTCTTTACTCTTTATAGTCTCTACCTTAATACTAGTTTTAACCGCGGTCTTTACTAGACCTTTACTCGTTTATCTAAGAAGATACGACTTAGATTACTTTCTCGCTTTCTTTTATTATCTGAAACTTGTTAGGGCGGTCCTCTCGTCCGCCGCTACTACTATATCGCGTCCCGCGGTTCCCTCGAAAGTAGTCGTTTCCGACTTCTTTTTCTTTACGAGGATAGCGGTTCGACGGATACTAGCCTTATAACGCTTTACTAGAATAGGAATAGTCGAACTTACTCTACTTATAGAGTTCACGCTAGGTCTATAACTTCTATTCGAGCTATTTATAAAAGGTATCTAGATTAGTATTAGATCCGGGTTCCTCTATGCTCACCCTAAATCTTAGATCGAGCTTATTCTAGGCCTATACCATAATAAGTGCTTTAGATTTTAAATTTACCTCTTTATAAGCCCTAAGTACTTTCATAATATAGTTAGTTATACTCTAGCCTCCATGTAAGTTCTCGGGGCCATATAATATACCTTAGAGTCTCTTTAAGGCGGCACTTAGAGGTATAGAGAATCTCTTTTTAAGTTTCTTAACCTAGCGCTTAAGTCTATCTCCGCTAGTAAGACTTAACTTTATAGCGTTACTTAATTAAGAGCTATACCAAATTTACACCGTGCCTCTAAGATACTTATAGAGATTGTAACGAATGATTTTCGTAGGGTATATCTACTAATAGTTCCTTATTACGTTAATAAACGGCTGAACGGATCTATAATAGACCTTTCTATTCTTATTATAAACATCTTCCGTTCTCGAAGGATCTATACTCGGATCGAAGAATCTAATATCCTCCGTCCTAAACTTCGTGTCTCTTAGATTTAAGCTATTATTATCTTTATAGTCTCTAGTTTCCGTAGTTCGCCGGCGACGATACGGGGGCATATATAATCTATAACGGTAACCCTAAGCTCTATCGTCGTCTCCCTATAGATTATTATCCGAGCCTTCGCTTAGATTATTATCGTTCCTTAAAACTCTTACTATAGACTAAGCTTACCTATAGTAGTCATTTCTAGACGGACGGTCTCTAGAAAGTTCTTCTTTATTTCTTCCCTAAGGCCTTTCCTAAGAGGGCGCGACTTAGCTAGCTCTACTTTATTCTACTAGCGGATTTACCCTCTTACGATTATTAAGTACCGCTGAAACTATTATCGTAATTTACGCGATCATTTCTACGCTTAGTATATTAGGCTAGGCTTACTAAGCCATAATAGAAACTAGAATTAGAGCCGGGATTAGAGGCTCGAGGCTTTAAGGCGTTCCGACTTACTCTCCGCTTCTCTCTATGCCTTAGCTCGAGCTTCCTCTCTAATAAGGATTCTCTAGTACTATAATCGCCTTATAAGGATTAGAGATTATCGTCTCGTAAGAATTAGAGTTCTCTAGTCTTACGGGTTTATCGTAAAACTCGAAGTCTTATAGTCTTACGGGCCTTTTCTTTAGCGTAGTAGGAACTTTAATTAATAATAGAGGGGACGAGGAAGGTAAATTTACTTCTCTTAGCTATACGAAGTTTCTAAAGTTACTAAAATATTTAGATTAACGGAAATTTACCGCTAGCCTTTTAACCTTTATAGCTTCGGTAGTCGCTAGACGTATTCCGTAATCCTTATTTATAAGATAGTTCTAGTTAGAAGGATATCTATCTTCCTAAGGCTATTTACCCCTAGACCGTAAACGATTTCGATTTCTTAAGACTTCTAGGTATACGTAGGTAATACCTCGAAGTAAGATAAGGGTATAGGGGTTTAATTTATGTAGTAGGCTATCTTTAAAGTAATAAATAAGTTAATAAGCTATTTTAATAACTTACTCTAATAGCTTAGGAATCGGTTCCTTCTATAATACTAGTAATAGAGCTAGTATATCTTATATATTCCTAAGTATACCGAGAATATCAGCCGCGAGAGGCGCGGACGTAAGCTTCTCTAGTATACTTAGATAATTAGGAATGTTTAGTAGGAACCTACTCTAACCTTAGTAGCTCGCGGAAACTAAGGCTTCGCGTACTAATCGTCTTGTCTAATTAGTACTAACCTATTCCTATAAAGTAGAGTTCGACTAGCACTAAGTATAACCGGTCGTAGTATAGTATTATATTCCTTACTTAACGGGAACTAGGGAATCGTAGGGAGCTCGATCCTTTTAATGCACGACTCGTTTAGGAATACTAGTACTTATACTACGTTCCTATAATACTCTGGAATAAGTCTTACGGAAATTAGTGTGGTTAGAATAAGGTAAGGCCTTTAAAGCGGATACTTATTCCTATTTTCCTCTAGTGGCAAATCCTTTATTTACCGTTCCCGTGGCTCCTTCCTTAGGACTCCTTTTATAATTTAATACTCTTATAAGTCTTAATAATAGTAACGGTGACGAACGTTACCTAGTGCCTAGTATTCTCTTATCCTTACCGATTATCTTACCGTTTTTATGAACTTCTTTTACTAAATTTTACGGAAGCGTCTTTTATTTACTAAGTCGGGATATTAACGTCTTTTGATTCGGCTTTGGAGAACTAGTACGTTAGGGCGTTAGTGTCTTATATTCGACTAGTACTATCTTTCTTTCGAAAATGATTAGCTAGTAGTATGCTTTTAGCTACTAAGATATTAAGGATAGAGATGTTAAGTCTTAGTCAAGTATTAAATTAATTGCTAGCTACTTTATAGAATCTACGGCTATCTATATCGGACCTTTAGTCCGTAGTTCTTACCGTTATTCGTCTCCTTGTTACTTTCCGTAATAGAATCTTATATAATTTTATTTATATCTTACTATAAGAATATTTATTAAGTTTTTCTAAAAGACTAAAGAATCTTAAAGAGATAGATAATAGAGAAAATCTCTATTTTCTCTTCTTCTCTTCTGAATATACCTTAGTACCTTAGTAGTTACCTTTTTTATATATGCTACAGAGCTTTTCTTAGAATTACTAATTAATCTTTTCTTTTCTTTTTCTTAATTTTATCACATAGAAAGTAAGAGACTATATAGAAGTATATTTAGATATAATTAGAAAACTTTCTAGAGTCCTAGTTCTAGAGTTATTAGAGAAAATATAAGTTTTTAAGAATTAAGAGAAAATGTATATGTTGCCATTCCTGACATGTCCCTCCCTACTATCCAACCAACTCACAACTCCCCAACAACCGCAACTCTCCCAACGCCTGCGGATTATCCGCACAGCAGCGCCCCTTCGTCAGCTGCTGCTTCCCCGCCATACCCACAAGGCCCGGCGCAGTACCCTTCTGCTCCAGTTTGCCCCCAACACCCGTCCGGCATGTCGTGTCGACAGCCGCGCAGCTCAATTGTTTGCCCTTCTCGAGCCGGCAGGCTTTGCCACAGAATTCGATGTTTCTGCTAACGGGCGGGGACCCAGGCGACCCGGCGCACTGCACGGTGCGCACTTGGCAGCCGGTGCTGCAGCCGCCGGCACAGGAGAAGAGGGATTTGACATCGCGCAACCGATCCCCAGCGAAAATGTCGCTGATGTTCCAGCCGTCATCATTCCAGTCCATCTGGTGGTCTGAAAGCTGGATCATCGGGCCAAGTGGTGCGGGCGATGACGGAGGCGGCAGCGCTGTATCGTTATCCGAGGAGTCGGGAGGAGGCTCTGCGTATCCGGCCGAGCCAGAGACGCAGAGAGAGGTGTCAAACCAAGTAGCTGCAGCAGCATCGCGCCACAGCTGGCTCATGTTCCATGCGTTTTGCAGCGTGTAGTATATGCGGCAATTTGCAGCCGAGTACTTGAACTGCAGCGGCAACGTTTCGTTGCTTCGGACTTGATTGCGGAGAGTGATTCCGGCGAAGGTCGTGAAGATGCCGGTCTCGTGTGGACGTGGTAGCAGCGATGCAGCGGTTGCGTTGCCATTACTGTTGACCCATGCAAAGTCGTTGTCGATGTCCTCGGCCGTGTATGCGGCGGCGCCTCGGGAGCCGCTGGCGTATTGCATTGGAGCTGGACCGGAAGGGTGGCCGCCGGCGACGACTGTGCGGATGCCTTTCCGGGTCATCATCTCCACGAATAGAACACATGCTGAAGCGCAGGTGCTGTCGGTGAGGAGCACAATGTCTTCTGGGCTCCATGGTGGGGGCTCGGGTGGGCCGTCGGGGGGAAGATGGAGGTCGCCGAATGCGGAGCCGGTGAACTCTTCATTGGTCCAGTTGTATTGCTCCTGTTGTGGTCAGTATGAATAGGATTACGAGAACAATCGTGGGGAAGGACGCACTGTTCTCGAAAACTTCCAGGTGGAGTTGTGGATGATCGGACCATTGTACTCTTGCCATGAGGTGAAATTCCTCCCGGTATCAGGATTAATCCTGTTCGTAATGACCCATTCATTTCCTGCAAAGTCATATTTGTCACCATCTTCCAACGGCAAACTATCCCAGTAATTGGTATATTCGTTCCCAAGAACATTAGCGATATCTTCTACTCGGCGGTTGGAACCGGCAAATGGAGGCGGACCCGGAAAGAAGTATCGATATAGTTGACGTGTAAGCAAAGGAGTCCCCCCCTCATTACTCTGTAGGTCTATGAGAAACTTTGACATGCCAGCCTCTTTGGCCAGGGCCGTGAAGCTGTGGACAGCTTCGTCAAACTCAATCACCTGGTCTCCGGTCTGATAAAAGCTGGGTATGCTTAGAACAGCTGTCGAGATGTCCCGGAGGAGATATCCAGTGACCACGCCACCGTTTCCGACAGCAAGATTCGCCTGGACAATATCGGGATTACTGGGATACGCGTGTTGCGAGACTTCATACCAGCTAGTAAGGGCAGGTTCTGCGCTGCCTTGTTGGTCTTGTCGAGGAGACTGTCGTTTCATCCCCTCTGCATTCTCAACACCGGGCGGTGGTGGGTTCGCAGGACATGTACCATCATCGGAGCAGGATGATGGGAGAAGACCTAGGACGAAATAGTTGTAGAAGTCTCCAGGAGTAGCCAGAGGGCCTGTTGCGTTGGGTACGTCATTGTAGAACGCGACCCAGACTGTTTCGAAGGAGGTTCCGTTTTCGCATGTGAATGTGAGATTGTCGCCCGGGTACAATATTGCGCTGCCAGCAAAAGCGCTGTACACATCTACTGGCTTGTCCGAAGGGACGGTCATGAGCTGGTTCCAGTCGGCATGAGGCTCCACGTTGCCTTGTGAGTTCTCACTTGCAAAGCGGGTGAGGAAGGGTATCGCCTCTTCTCCATTTATTTTCGTGATGGGACTGATCTCAAAGCCTTGCTGACGCTGAACCAAATCATCTGCTTCTTATGAGTAATTAAATTGATTGCAAAGCAAGAACGTACTGACCTGTGAAGTAGATTTGCGGAGCTTCCAAGCCGTCCCTGGATACAGAGGAAATCTCATAGGGACTCGCAAACGAGAAGGCAGCCAAAATACCTTGGTTCAACTCCACATGAGAGTCGTGAATTGCGTTGACAATCTTGATGGTTGCGGCTTCAAAGTCGTACTGATTTTGAAAGACACCAGACGTAGTTGCCTGCTTCAGCCGGTCTAATTCCGCAAGCAAATCAACAGCCGGTTGTTGATAGCCCTGAGGAGGATTCGCGAGATATGGCAGCGTTCCTTGAAACTGGAGAGTCTCATTGTAGTATTGGATGAACCGCAGTGCAACCTCTGGATGGAAAGGAACATATATCAGGCATTCGTATGCTAGAGAGGCTGGAAAAACATAGTACTCGGCGTCGACATAGGATAGGATTTCTCCACAAGCTGTCGATAGAGGATCAGCGGCCCGATTGATCAACGGCGGGTTCCGCAGGTACACATCTGGTAACGGTACTGAGTCCGCGCTACCAAAGTGAGGTGAGAGGTACGCAAAGACAAGCGCTGTCAACTTGAAAGAATACATCTTATTCAGTAACATACGGCAAAGCATACGCTTGCGGCAAACGTGTGTAGGCACATCGTCTCAACAGCTGGAGCTTGGGCGATTCAAGAGGCCTCTAAATATCAGCGACCCTTGTCAAAAGAGGCAAAGTTCGAGTCACTCGATTCAAAATTCAATCAAATCGCTGGTCAATCGGAAAGGCCTTTTGGCTGCCTGGCCTTGAGCGATCAACTTCCAAGTGTGTTTTGTCTCGGGAATGCCTGCCTCCATGTCACTGACTCTTGCCGAGACTCGTCCCGCACCTATCATGTAGGCCTCTGGCAGTTGAGTGTGACGAAAATGCATTGATATGCATCGTTTCACACATGAGGAAGACTGCGCACGTAAGCTGAACAACCTTATCGGGACTGTTCTGCGCACATCCACATCAGCTGAACAACCTTTTCGGGACTGGTGCTCAGCCTCGTCGAAGGACGTTCACTTACTTTTGTAAACTATTTACGATCTCGAGAATCATGTAGAGCAATACATAGTTGTTCCATCATGGACGAGGCGCTAGAGCTCTGTTTCGCTGAGGACCACGACATCTTACCAGACATCTACGTGGATTTGTTTAGTAACTTTTTGGACTCCGACCTGTTCGAACAATGGCAAGAGATAGGATGGCATTTCCACTGTACTGGTGGACCAGGATGTGGAAAGGTACAGATAATCACCAAGCTGGTACAAGACTACATATTAACCTTCATGGAGACAACCTTGGCGGCAATCGTCAGTAGCAAGCTGAGAACGAAGTCACAAAACGTCGTAGCATCCATCTTTATCACCAAGCGAGTCGCGGGTTACCCAGTATCTCTCCTGCGTATATACTTTCTGGACATGCTTCACTCCCAGCTCCTCGAATTGTCCACTAGTGCTGTAGACAAAGGAACGGACCGCAAGGAGCGTATCCAGCAATATCGGCACAGTATATATGAGTTCCTTGATACGAGGAAACACGTTTTCTTGGTGATAGACAGCATTGACTACTGCGATACGATCTCTTCTGTGGTGCTTGAGGAGGAACTGACTATGCTTCATGATCATGGGCTCCGAATCTTCACCACTTCACGAATCCCGAGCTTGTTCAAAAAGGAAGAGATGGAAGATGAAAAGTGCAGAGTTCCAGAATGCATAGACGGCCTGAACCGATTCTGGTGGCGGAGTAGGGCGTCTAACGGGTCAGAAGTCTACAGTGTCTGCGCGTCCTGTAAGAGCACCGACAAGTCGTATGACGACCTAGAAGTATTCCCTTCACAAGTGGAATACCGCATGGATGAATGCGTTACCGATGCCAAGCTTCGGGAGTATGTAGCTTGGGATCTGAATAGAGAGCACGGATACCTTGGCCTAGGCTTACCGAACGAACATCTACCACAGTACCAGGGGTCAAGACTCGGACAGCAGATGCAGCAGACTGAAGAGTATACAACTCAACTGGTCGATCACGTAGTAGAGTCTGGCGCTTTCAATGTTGCAATTGTGAAGATGAGGCTCGACAACTTACTCCATGCAACTTCATTAGAACAAGCAATGTCATTGCCGGATAGGTTACCAAGAAACCTTCAGACGTTCTGCGATGCAATCTTGAAGCCGATCACGACGATGTCGGATGAAGAAACAAAGAACAAGATCTGCGGCCTGTTGGTGCTGGAAGACATCGTCGACGAGGATGATGATATCGATCCTGGCGAGGAGTTACTTGCGTTGATTCGTAAAGCTAATGGCCTTCTTGCTGTGTTTCCGGATGGAACACAATGTTGCAATCCCGTCCTTACAAGATACATTAACGACGACTATGATGAGGATTTGTATACGATAAAGTGCAACGTGAGAAATCAGGGAGCGGGTGTCACGGTCTAATCAGAATAGAAAGCTGCGCATAGGCCCCCGGACTGGCTAGCAGAGGGTAACACACTCACCTGAACTTGGTTCATCTGATCAGTATGTCCCAGCCAGTGTCTTTCCCTCGAGTCCCAGGTAGATGTTCGTGGTCTCCATCGCAGATATTTCGCAAAGAGGTCCAAGACCGCTGGTCCAGACCTGTAAATCGAAAAGAGCCTGATCTTGTAAATTGTCGAGGGATTTCGCTCACTGGAGTAAGTAGCAGACCGATGCCAGTATATCGCCAATCTGACTCCCCACGAGGCGAGAAATCTCGGCTCTCACCTTCATTTTTGGTGTATGCCAGAATGCAGAAGCTTGAATTGGTGTCTCGTGGAATCGTGTCTGGAAAGACATCAATCACACCTTCACTCAGCTTCAGATCGAAAGTCCAGCTTTCACCACGCTCTTGAATCTCCACGCTCCCCACGTGACAAGTTATCTCTATGGCTCGTTCGTCCCATGTCAGTAGATCATGGGTTGCTGCAGAGTCGGACTCTGCTGGCAACTCAGATGGCATGTGTATAATACCTTGCTCTGCCTTGTGCAAAGATACAGCCCGGACTGGGTTACCACTATGATCTTTCGCTTCTTCAGTCCTGTTCTTATTGATTCTGGTGGGAAGGTCGATCATGCCTCTGATAGACGCCCAGGACCAAGTAGGAAACCTATGAATGTCGTTCTCCTTTGGATCAGGAGCAGGGCGTTGAGATGGCGTGGCGACCCTCCACGCAAGTTGTTCCACAAGGTGTATGAGCCAAAGCCCTCCGTGATACTTGTCGCCAGTGGCCTCCTCAACCAGCACCGCAACACCCTCGAGTGCCTTCAGCTTATCCTTCCATTTGGTCAAGTTGCACCGAGTGTAATTTCCGACAGCAAGCTGCCAGAAATTCTCAATCGAATCGTCACCTCTTCCCCAGGTCTGGTGAGCTTCAAAGAGTTTCCGCTCATGCAGTCTCATTCGCCAATGTCGGTCGCTCGCCGCCCGTCCGTCCAGTGCGTATGGTAGACCCTGAGGAAACACTTCACTCGCAGTGAGTTCTGCACAGTCCCAGAATACCTGATTCCGGCCATAATGCACGATTCTGGCTGCCAGCATACGTTCTGACGCTTATTAATCTATAGCGAGAGGCCTGTTTGAACGATGTAGACTGACCTTGAAAAACCCACGCTCTGCTGTAGAGGTACAATCTAAGAAGCTCTGACTCCCACCAGTCCTTTCGAAATACAGACCAGTTTCGGTTAGTGTAGACTTTTGTCCGTGCAGGAGTACGAAAGTGCGCTGGTAGGAATGAGCTTCGCTGGCGATCTCGGAAAAGGCCCATTGTTGCGTTGCAGCTATCGGCAGCAGCGATATTGCATAAAGCGCTCCGGTACACCTGGTGCATCAGGGGAGCTTGGAACGTCCAGTCTGTCCCACCGTCGCCTTGCTGGATGATACAAAGAGAATCTATCCAGAGCCATGACAGACCAAGATGCTTTGCAACTAGTATTGCTTCTTGAAACGTCTTTGGTAGCCGAGACCATTCGATACCAGAGGCTTCGAAGAGCTTTTGGTTGTCTTTAGTAAGCGTGTCAAACTTATGAATCTTATGATTACCCCAAGCGTGGCTAAGTGTCGCATATAGGAGTCCTGTCACTGTCGATTGAAATTCTTTATCACTTTCCACTATCCTAATGTTGGCTCCTAGAGGAACGTCGATCTTCAGCAGACGTCTGGGGATGAATGGAGCATGAGGATTGGTGAGAAGTTTTTTGCATCTTGTATGTTCTTCTCGACAGGTTTCCATCCATGCCGTAATTTGATTGAACGATTGTTCGAGCTTTGTACTTCGCCCGAAATGTCTTTCTGGGGGAACTAGACTGTTGTAAGTCACACGGGAGGCTTACACAGTGACGTATCTCACCATCAATATCTGGTATGAGCGAAAAGATTCGGTCTTCCAACAAAGCCGCATTTAGATGGCCTAATGGGCGAAACGTGAGAACAATCTCGCCACCAGTTGTCTCCCTCGTAGACCCTGGTCTGCGGAGCGACCATCTGTAGAGAGGAAGGTTGACATCAGCTCTTATGTGACCGTCTTGGAGGAATTGGTGGTAAAGGTCTTGACAGATCATACAAGAAGTATTGAGGGACCTCTTCAGGGAATCGACATCGTTGTGATGGGTTCCGACCAGCTCGTCGCCCTTGAATTGCTGATGCAAGCAAAAATCGCAAAGCTTATTGCCAACGCCACGTGATATTGGTGGCTCATTGCGGATCGTTAGTTGTTCAATCATGCTGAGTCTCGTCTGAGTCTTGTCCCACAGTGAAGAGGATCTGTCGCCTAGGAAACGTTTGTTTCCAAATGAAGGGGCGGTCGCCGGGCTGCGTTTTGGGTGTTGCCTGCTCGTTTCGAATTGCCTAAATTGGCCTCAGCCGCATTCGAACAGCGATATCCAGACATGGGTTTCTGCAAGGCAAGCAATAGCAAGAGTACAATTGTCTTGAATTACCAAGATAAGCGACCTAGTTAGGCTTCGGCTTATAATTAAACTAATAAAATTACCTTGGATTAGGAAGAATTACCGATTACGTTATAGTATATATATTAAACGAAAAGTAGGGCTAAATATAATCGATAGCACCACGTGCTTAAATCTCGTGCTCTATCACGTGATTATCACGTGACGGCTACACATTATCCTCTTGGGTTACGTGATTATCACGTAACTTAGCTAACTATCTAGATTACCTAGTTAGGGGGCCCGCTTACGATTAGTAAGCGGCTAAAACTCCTTATTAGCTATATATAAAAGATCTATTACCCTTTCTTTTTTAAGTCTACTTCGTATAACGAAACAATAATATAATCCCCTTCTTCCCATCGCTTGTCTTATCTTACATTTATTCTACATCACGTGCCTTTCTTATGATTCTTGATTTTGCGGTATATCTACAGCTTTCATTTTTATGTTGTTATCCTTGTTTTTAATCACATGTATATATATACACATGTCCTAGCGATGCAATCCTTGTATTAGGTGCAAGTAAATTATAGCTGTATCGTGTATCATATAAAAAGGGCCGTAAGGATCTCGGATGTTCGAGTTAAGAGGAAGGTAGACGACGCGACGTGCGAACCTGTTTTTTGTTTTGTCTTGAATTGTACTTCTTTCTAACGTCTAGTTCCTAACATCCCCTTTCTAACGACGACCCCTTATTAAGATTCTCTTTCTAACATCCCCCAATCCAATTGGCAATAATACCTATCTAATATCCCCTATCTAGCATCCCTAATCTAATAACACCTATCTAATATCCCTCATCTAATATCCCCTACCAACGTCCCCTATCCAATATCCCCTATCTAATATTCTCTATCTAATATCCCCTATCCAACGTTCCCTATCTAACGTCCCCTATCTAACGTCCCCTATCTAATATTCTCTATCTAACGTCCCCTATCTAACGTCCTCTATCTAACGTCCCCTATCTAACGTCCCCCATCTAGTATTCTATCCTTATCTAACAACCCCTATCTACCCTTCCCCTAAATAGACGCGTAAGCAAGAGAGTAAGAGAAAGAAAACCATGTTAGTTAGAATTTACACCCCTATAACCAGCTACGTAGACCCCGCGCGCCCCTAACCGCGGTACTCCGAACGACTCTAGCAAGTAACAGGCCAAATAAGAAACTCTCACCGATCAGGATGATTAGAATGATTAGTTGTAGTAAAACGGCCCCCGTTACACCTAGACGTGAGCATATACAATCCGAATCTATGTAATCTCAATCTAGGCCAAAATTTTAATAGAGAATACAAGCTTAATCTACGACTTAAAATGATTGCTAAGACAGTATAATCTTAATCTAATTAGCTAGATTAATTATATTAGATTAAATATATAGGTCCTAGATAGCGGATATTTAATAAGCTAACGGATATATAACATAAGGCTCTATATATAGCTAAACTAGTTAATTTTAGTAGGGTTCTAGTAGTAAGTTTCTTAATATACCTAACTCTATACTATAAGGGAGTTTATATAAAGAGTAAAGACGTGGGATAGTAGTCTAACAGTTCATAGAGAGACATAGAAATGTATTTATAGAGTAATCTTACTCTTATACGAGGTTGATTCCTAACGAGTAGGAATCGGTTTATACGGTCTACTTATATAGTGACCTCGCTTAACTTAGCTAACTTAACCTAGCTCTAGCCACTACGTGGCTATATAGATTAGAATAGTCTATATAGATCCGTTATAGTTCCCATCCTAATAATATTCTTCTTCTTTTTATGCTTCGCCCTAAAGCACTTAAGTATATATAATTCTAAGTCTCTATAATCTATCGTGTACCTATATATCCGTAACTAAGTTCCTATAATATTATAACTATCCTTAATATAGGTGAACTCGAGATTCTAGTTTACTTTTATTAGTTTATATACGCGCTTATCCCTTACTTCGTGGCTACTACCTAGAATATATAATTACTACTTTAGTCGAGTATATATTTAGCTTCGCTCGCCTTTAATTTTATTCTCTAGTATATCCACCTCGCTCTTAAGGTAAGTCGTTAATTTATATACTATCTTCTCTAGTTTAGGTTTAGAAGGGTCTATAGTAGTCCATTCTTATTAGAACCGGTTCTATATAACCTATTCGCGTTATTACGGTTACTAATTTAGCTTCGTTAATCGCCGTTAAGGGTAGATAAATATTCCTTCCTTAGATCTCTAGCTAATGTATATATATAGATGTCTAATACTAGTCCTATCTCTAAGCCTATCTCTTTCTCTTATAAGACTCGCTCTAAAGATATCGCCTCCTCCCCGGCCACGCCGGCTAAGAAGCCTACCTATTACGGTAGTATAAAGGCGCGCTCTAAGTCGGAGAAGAGAGTAGCTAGGGCTGCTACTACTACTACCTCTACTACTAATATAGCTACTAGTCGCTCTAATCTAGGTAATTCTAGTACTAAACTTATAGATAAAGTAGTCGTAGATTCTCCTCTCGCTCTAAAGCGTACGCTATCTACTCTACCTCCTCTAGAGGATAAAGAAGATCTTATTATAGACGATAATCGCGAGCCCTCGCGCTTACCTACGCCGCCGCCTTACCGCTCTTCCTTCCGGTCTAATATAGACCGATTTAGTTACTCTAGGTTCTTTTAGGACTTTAATATTCGCTCTAAACCCTAGTCTACTAATAATAAGGCCTAGGTCGCTAAGGATACTAAACGTAGTTACGGTTTACGCTATAGGAAAACAGCGAACTACGGTTCGATATACTATAAGTATATTAAGGGCTATACGGCCGGCTCTAAATATCTCTTTCGCTCTAACTCTAGTATTAGCTACTACTCTACTAACCACGACGGGCCTATATACTCTATCTTTACTCTACCTACCCGCTACTACCGCTATACTATAACTAGTAAGACTTATCTATAGGTGAGTATAATAGGCTATCTTAATCTAGTATAATCTAAAGTGGTCCACGCTAATATATTCTTAGGTTCCTATATATATATAAGATATATATAACGACCTTCGCGTCCGCGAGACCCTTAGGGGTCCTTATAGCCGCCTATCTACTATATAGAGGGAGTTTAGGGAGCGCTATAAGCTCTTCCTAGAGGTTATTAAAGTATAAGTTATAAGTATATTAATTATTTTTAATACCTATTAATTTTTCTAGCCGCCGCGAGATCCCTAGCGCCTAGACTATCTATTCTAGAGAGTCTATTCTAGCTATAGAGGCCGTAGAGAGGATTTACTCTATCCCCCTCTATCTATCTCGCGCTACTAACGGATCTTATAAGAGGTCTACTATTTCTCCCTCTAAGTCGCCTTATAAGAGGGTATATATTCCCTTCTAGATTATTCTAGATCGTATTAGCTAACTTTAGACCTAGTCGCTACGCTCCGGCGCTTAAGGCTCTTCTCTCTAGGCTCTAACGGATTAGGTTATTACTCTAGAGGCTAAGGTTATCGTCCTCCGCCGCTATATCGTATAGTTAGAGAGAACTATACTAGAGATTAGGATAGATAATAAGATAGAGGAGTAGCTCTATGGTTCTGGCTCTATATATTAGCTCTATGCCTAGCTCTATATATTCTAGATCTACTATAGGTAGTGCGCGCCGGCTCTATTTACCTAGCTTTTATCCGTTTTAGTCCTTTTTAGACCGTTTAGATATCTATCGGCTAGTTTCTAGTAATTTAATTCTTAACTTAATGATATTATATATGCGCTTACTTAGCTTATAACTATCGGTTTCTATATTCTAATTTTCCTTAAGTTACCTAAGTGTAGGCACCGTATATAAATTAGTTTATCTCTATGAATTCTATTAGAGTACCCGAACTAGTAGCCTAGTAGTTATTAGTTCGGGTACTCTAACCTTTTATATTTCGTGTTAAGAGTTTAATTCTATAGTAGGGTACCTTTTTTTAGGTTCTTAGTCCTATGTTTTTCTCGTGTATAATAGTCTATATTAGTCTATTCTAGACTCTTCTATATTATTCTATTATGGTATATCGCGTCGCGTTCCTAAAATGGTTATTTATACTTTCTTTACGTCTAGTAACTATACGACGCTTAAATTATAGGGCTACTATATAGAGTTTTTCTAGTACGCGTCTAGATTTCCTAGTTTAGTACTTCGTTCTCTACGGTATCCTTCTTCTTTTTATAACGACCGCGACGTCGCTATACTTATATTAATAATACGCTATTCTATATCTTTTGCTTATACGCAGCCATTATAGAACTTAAGATATATACTACTAGTTTCTAGGTATCCTCGTCCTTAGTATAGTCCTTCTAACGGATTCTATATTTCTAAATACCGTCTTTATCGATCCTATATTCGATAATATAGTCTACTTCGAACACGTCTAGTCTATCTTAGGGTATAATAGAGTGTAACTATACGTTCGTGCGGCTATACATGTTAGATCGAAATCTTTCGAGTAGTAAGACGTGGAATACGTTATAAATTCTTATATCGCTTCCTAAGTCGAGCTTATAGACTCTTATACCGATACGACGTTTAATTCGGAAGGGACTAGCCATTTTATAATCGAGCTTCTTATTTACTCGCGACGTTCGTATATTACGGATATTAAGAAGGATCTTATCGCCCTCCTTATACGTCTAATTCTTAGCTAACCTATTATAGTACTTCGTATACGAGTCGTTTACTTATTAGATTATAGCGCGATAGTTATATACGGTTTCGAAGATTTTAATCGCTAATTCCTAAGCGTGGACGTTTACGTCTATTATTCAATTAAATTAGACTATCTAAGGCTTAAAACCTATCCTTAGACTACGTCCGAGGTTCGCCTAGAAAGGTATAATACCTATTATACTATAACGACTATTATTATATACGAACTCTACTATACTTAGTAGGGAGGCCTAGTTATCCTACTCGAAATTATAGAATGCGCGTAGGTAGGCCTCGAGCGTCTAGTTCTATCACTCTATCTAGCTATCCGTCTAAGGATGAAATACTATAGATATATTTCTATTTATACTTACTATTTCATAGAATAACGTCTAGAATTTAGACGTAAAGATACTTCCTCGGTCCGTAATAATCCTTTTTAGTATACTATGGACCTTAATAATCTTATTCTAGAACACCTACGCTAGTTCTTTAGATGTAATCATCTTCTATACCGGGATATATCTAGATATCTTTATAAGTCTATCTACGATAATAAGAATAGAATTATAACTTATTCTAAGTATCTCGCTTAGAGGCAAGTTAACTATAAAGTCTATAGTAACATCTTCCTATATAAAGAGGGGGGCTAAAAGAGGCTATAAATTCCTATATAGCTTATATCTAGGGGCCTTCGTTCTTTAATAAATTAGATAAGTAGCTATCTATTCTTTAACGTACTTAGGTATATCTTCCTAAAAATAGTACTAACGAATTAAGCTTAGAGTACGTATATACCTAAAGTATTCTACTAGGTTAGCGTTATAGTATCGGCTAACTATATTAAATCGCGTGTTATCCGTCGGTATATAGTACTTTCTATTATAGTAAAGTAAGCCGTCCACGAAGGTCTACTTATAGTCTACTTTAGTCCGTAATAACCTATCTTACTATATTTTACGTAACTTTAAAACTATCGGGTCTATCTTCTATAGATCCATAATTAACTAGGTAAGGTTAATTAGATATTTACGCCGGGTATTATCGCCCTTCCCGATAGCGCTAATAAACGGCCTACTAGGGACTTCGGTACCGCGTCTTTAGTTACCGGCTTCGGTCTTAGAGATTTAATTACTAGTATCGATGTTAGCATCTCGCTAATCGCCTAATAACTTAAAATCTAACCTCGTCCTTAAGAGTTAGGCCTATAGCTACTCTAGGACTCTATGGCTACTATAATCCTAGGCGCCTTCTTTATAGTTAGGTCTTCTTAATATTCTATTAGCTAGGTTTATACTTCTAGGTTAATAGTAGATTATAAAGTGAAAGTTTATAAGCTACTTAGCCTATTAGACCTATCGACGGTTTAAAACTATCATACTTATAAACCTCTTTAAGTTATAGTAATTAGTTAGTAACTCGACGTTATATATAGTACCTTTAAGATAATATCGCTACTATTTAAACGACTCTACTATTACTAGTAGCTCTTGGTTATAGATAGTATATCTAGTCTTAATATCGACTATTTTATATGAGAAGAACGTAACTAGATACTATTAGACCTTTTTAGACTTAGTTAGTCTAGGCTAGGAGAGAATGCCTAAGATTATAAATTCTAACGCGTCGGTTTTAACGCGGATAGGTTTAGTTAGGTCGAAGTATACTAGTAATAGGGTAGTTATAAATGCCTCTTTGATTTTCTTAAAGGAGGCCCTTTCGCCTTCCGATAATTCTATAGACTATAATTTAATATTATACTATTTCTATCTACCGCGGACCGTAATAGACGAATCTATAGTAGTAGTGCGCGCGTTAAGCGGTACTACTAGCCGGGAGAAATGCTTAACGAATTTTCGGTAGTAATTAGCGAATCCGATAAAGACACGTATATCTTAAACCGATTTTAGTTTAGGCTAGTCCACGATAGTAGTAACCCTATCTCTTTCTATGGTTATACCTTAATTAGTAATAACGAAGCTAAGGAAGTTAACGTGGTCCTAGTAGAACTTATATTTAGATAGCTTAATATATAGCTTATATTTTTCTAGCCTATCTAGGACTACGCGTACGTGCTAGATGTATTCTTCTTCGTTATTAGAGAAGATAAGGATGTTATCGAGGTATACGATACACGTCGTGTCGAGTAGGCCTACTAGCGCGTTATTAATATACGCTTAGAAGGTTCCTAGCGCGTTAGTTAGTCTAAAAGAGACTACTATATACTCGAAGTGTCTATAACGGGTCCTAAACGCCGTTTTCTACTTATCGCCCTTCTTAATACGTAGGCGGTAGTAGACGTCGTATAGATCGAGCTTAGTAAAGATCTTCACGCGCCCTAGTCTATTAATAGACTCGGAGATAAGAGATAGTAGATAACGATTCTTTTACGTGATGTTATTTAGGCTATAGTAGTTAATATATAGATAGAGACTTCTATCCTTCTTCTTTATAAAGAGGATTAGAGCTCCGGCTAGAGATATACTAGGCCTAATCTATCCTCGCGTAAGGTTCTTTTCGATATATTCTTAGAGGACCTATAGCTCGGGTTCTAATAGAGGGTAGATGGGTCCGTATAGGGGTTATTAACCATCTTTAAGGTTAATAGTAAGGTTAGTAGGTTGGTATTAAAGTAATTTAGACGAGTTAATCGCTAACGCGATATATTAGTATATTTTATACTAATATAGTAGGTTTTCGTCTACTTTAATACTAAGCTCTCTATTTTAAGTAAGTAAGAGGACGTAGATAGCGGAGATTACCTTTTTATAGTCCTTCTAGAATTATTCATCGTCGACTAGCTATACTAGGTTCTATTATAGTAGGTATATACGCCAGCCAGCTGTTTTCTAGATAAAGTCTAGTTTCGGGTTATATTTTTCGAGCCACGGTATACTAAGAATTATGTTAAAGGGACTATCTACCACGATAAAGGTTAAGTAGTAGGGTTTCTACTTCCCCCCGCTGTCCTAGATACCGTATTTAATAGTATAGGTACCCTATAATTTAATAGGACCGTCGATACTATAGAAGGTAGCACCTATTAGTACTTAAATATCGATATTAAGTTCTCGTGCTCGTTAAGTCGATATAACGTTAGTAGCTAAACCGCTATCGAGCATTACGGTCTAATATTATCCATAAGGGACCTCGATAGGCCTAGCCTATAGTTTAATATACTAGTTAGCTAGTTATCCCTCTATTTTAGTTACGTCTATAAGTCGCGAGGGTTCCTTATAGATAGTTAGTTTTTTATATCGTATACCGGGTAGTTAGGCGCGATGTATCCTAGCTACTAGCACTTATAGTATATAACTAACTTAGTATCTATATTAGTATTCGGTGGTTTCCCTAAGCGGTACTCGGGTACTATATAGCCTATCCTACCATAGGTATAGTAGATAACTTTAGGTCGTTTATACGAGTCGTTTCTCGCGTCTTAATATATCGACTAGTAGAAAGATCCGCGGTACGGGCCTCGTCTTCTCGAGTTCATAGAGTAGTAGCGCCCACGAGGTATTCCGCGTAATCTATTACTAAACCGGTCCTCTTTAGACGATTTTATATTAGATTAGATTAATGGGGATAGTCGTACGCCTATACGATATTAGTTATTTATTATATACTAATGTCGTTCTACGAGATTCGCGAGTACCTAAAGGTTAGTAGAGATAGACGTTATAAGGTTAATACGTTCCTTTACGCTCGGGTTAAGGGACCTTTTAAAGTTATTATATTATTAAACCATATAATCTTCCTCGGCTTCTCTCTAAAGAGGTCGGAGGTATTTAAGAAGTTATAACGGGGATTATCTCTCTCGCTATTAAGTCTTAAAGATATGGCTCTAAGCCTATTCACGTCGCTCGGCTCTATTACTAAAGTATTAAAGAAGGAATTCGGTGAACGTGTCCTAGTTATACGTATCCTTAGGGTATTTAATTTAATATACTATCTAACGTTTAGATAGCGTTAGGTCTAGGTAGTTCTATACGAACCTAATCTTATTACTATCGTTTATAAATAGGTAGAAGAATCGGCTATACTAGTAAGCCTATTCGTGAAAGCTTCTTCTGGTTTTACCGTCGAAGTAAGGTAGTTTCTTAGGCTAAGGTAACTAGAATAGTAATAGACTTAGTTAGACTATTTCGGCTTAAGTTAATCTATATTAGTATAGATTAGTTACTACTAGTACTAAAGCGCGTAGTACGGCTTCGAGTCTAGTAGTTCGTTCTTACGCTTTATTAAGTTCGTGAAGTTACTACTCGAGCTAAGTCTAATACTACCTCTCCGCGTGTAGCTTAGTATATATATTATCGTGAGGCGTGGTTAATATTAGTCGGTTCTAACGAATTAATTCGTTAATATTAATAGGGTCTAGTCTTATAGTAAGGATAGGTCTAGTATAGTATAAACTAGACCGCGATAGAGTATAATGGACTCCTTCCTTATTATCTAGATAATCTTCTACGGTTATACGGAATGCCGTACTAGTTATTAGTATAATAGTCTATAGGGTATACTTATCGGTGGAGGTGGTTATAGAGAGACTATTCTCTTTATTTAGATTTAGAGAGAGTCTCTCGTGTAAGGTAGTGCCACGGGTATTATAGCGCGTAGTAGAAGCTATCTCTATAAGCTACCGTCGTGCTATATAGAGAGGAATTAAAATATAAAGAGTAAAGACGTAGGATAGTAGTCTAATAGTTCATAGAGAGATATAGGAATGTATTTATAGAGTAATCTTACTCTTATACGAGGTTAATTCCTAATAAGTAGGAATCGGTTTATACGGTCCACTTATATAGTAACCTCGCTTAACTTAGCTAACTTAACCTAGCTCTGGCCACTACGTGGCTACATGGATTAGAATAGTCTATATAGATCCGTTATGGTTCCCGTCCTAATAGTTTATTTACTAAGAGACGTATAACTTAAGGCCCTATATATATCTATATTAGGCGAATATAGATAGGTTCTAGAGTTAAGTTTAGTCGGCGACATGAAATCTCTTTAAATCGGCTAGGTTTATAAGTTAATTATAGTTAGGGACGCGAATTAGGCGGATATACTATATATACCATATCTACTAATATTAAATATTCCTAATATCCATTAATTACTACGCGTTTTTACCTATTCGGAGAACCTTAATCATTACCTTAACATGTCTATTCTATCCTTATCTACTACCTCTATTCTATCCTCGTTAATAACCTCCGTTAACGCTATAGAGTTACTAAATATACTACTAGTAGCGCCTATTACTAGTAATACTCTAAAGATAGTATATGCTTAACGAGATAACTTAGATAATACTATCTTTAACTTTAAGTCGCCTAAAGACTATAAGATAATTAATTAGACGCGTCTCCGTGGATATCGTATCTCTATTAAGTGTCTCTCGTCTTACGGTAAGCTAAGCTAGCTATAGCGTTATAGGTATAGGGTTAAGGAGAAGAAAATAGGTCGAATCTTCTAGGTTTACTACTATTATTACGATCTTAAAAAGCTTTATCTTATAGATATATACCACGCCACTTAATAGACTTTAGCTACTAGCCGTTATATAGATATTATCCACGGAATTACACGGGACGGAGTAGTCGATAATACTCCTTCTATTCTTTACTAACTTCTAAATAGGCCTAGTATTAGTTAAAGTACTATAAACACTATTATTAAGCTTATTATATAGATAAGTTCGCGAAGAAAGTACTAAAATAGATTATATATAGTAATTACGCGCTAAAGAAGGTAGAGAACCCTTTCTTTATCGAGATACTTTAAGCCACGAATCTATATACGGTAGAATAGCTTATTACTTAAAGTATACTACGTCGGGATATTATTAGTATATATGTTAGGACTTAGCCTTAGGCATAACCCGATCCATATATACCTTAGCTAACAGGGTTAGAAGGTGGCGGGAAGGGCGGTAAATAGTTACGTGCTAGATAGATCGGCGTCCCTTTATATATATACTCTCGGATTCCTACTAAAAGGGTTCGGTAGTAATTCGTTCTATAATAGAATATACCCTATTATTCTATCTAACTATACTACTATCTAATAACCCTATTCTTATATTTAAATTACTCCCTATATAGTACTATAGTTAAGATAGTCTAACTAGAACCGAGAAGGTCGACACGATCTACTATAGGGATAAGTAATACTATATTAAATAATAGGGATCCTCTATAATTAGTATTAATCCTAGCTGTTTCTAACTAAGAAGTAGAAATATTAGACTAAATCACGGAGCTTTTAGATAAAGAAATAGTAGATACGCCGAGTAACTTCTAATAATATAAAGCCGGATAATAAGTCATGGCGGAGCCACGCGAGATATTATAATAAACCATCGCCGAACTTTAGAAATATATTATAAATTAGACTTAAGAGATTTAAACCCTTAAAGAATAGATAGAACGCGCGAAACTCCTCGTAAAGAGACGAGAACTTAAGAAGTCTCTTAAAGAACTACGCCGAACGATAGTAGGTAGATGACTCCCTATACTAATTTAGGCGGAATTAGTTCACCTACCATTAGAGTTACGATAATCTACTATATACCTAGCCGCTTCGTTACCGATTTACCCTACTCTTTCTCTAGGTATACTAAAACCTAAAGACCTAACTATATTTATAGGGAAGAACTAAAAGGAGTAGAAAGACTAGAAGAGAGACTACGAAAAGTACTTCCTCGATAACCCTCTACTCTTTTCTACTAAAGTATAACGTATTTCGTTCGGAGAACGATATCTAGGCTTATAATCCCGCGATTAATAGAATAGATAGAAAGAAGTATAGCTACTATCTACGATAACCTAGGAATATTTAGCTATATTTATACTAAATACTCTTGGAACGGATAGAGAACGTAAAAGAAAGGCACTATCTAAGTTAAGAAGCGTGGTATAACGACTAAACTAGATACCTACTTAACTACTATAATACCTCTAAAACCTATAGAATAATATTCCTATACTATAGAAAAATATTCGTATATTCTAGTTTCGCGAAGTACTACTTCTATTAATCCGCGAAAGACTAGAAATAGTATTATTAAGTTTTAACTATCTATACGAATTAGAGAAGAAAGCTAATAAATACTACTATATCCTTAAGGAACGCGGCTCTCTAGGTAAAACCGACGAACCCTATATAGGTTAGAAATAAGGTCGATCGAATACGTTCGATTAAGAGTAACCTTACTATAATTAGTACTAGAAGAGCGTAAATCGGGGTAGAAACGCGTTAAGAGGATACCGAAATAATTAAGGCGGTACTTCTTAACACGGAAAAGGATAAGATATAGGCTTAAATATAACGCCTATTATAAAATAGTAGGATTATAGCGCACTTCGTTACTATAAGTATAGAGAAATAGAATATATTTCGCCTAACTATAAGAATCTAAAAAAAGAATAGGCTAGTACACGAGACCTAACCGCGTCCTTAGCTAAATTATATATACTTAGGAGGAGCCGTAGCGCCTTCCGGCGAGTAAAGACCTAATATTACTAAAAGTATCGTTACCTATAGTAAATAGTAATAAAACTATATAGGCCCTTATAGATACTAGTATAGAAGATAACTATATTTTATTAATTCTTATAAAGGAGTATAGATTATCGTATAATCTTAGTAAAGTTAGCCGAACTATTATAGTTAATAGATATAAAGTTAGAACTTTAGGTAAAGCTATAACGAATTACGAAGTTTATAACTTAAAGATAATAAAATAGTAGATATCTAATAAATTTATCATGGCTAATATTAGCTAATAGAATATGATTCTAGGGATACCTTAGCTTAGACGCCTAAACCCTATCCTCAATTTTTAGAAAGAGACATTAATGTTCTAATAATACCGTGGTAAATTATACTAGTAAATTATAACTATTAGTAAGGAGGTATAGAACCTCGCCGTACGGACCCGATTATCGCTAATCTATCTTACGTCCTTATTAATCGTCGATAAAGACGAGGACAATAGTAATAATTAGAGTAAAGACACGCTACCCGACGTATATTCGTAGTATACGGATATGTTTTCGGTAGGAGATACGTTACTTCTCCCTAATTATAGACCGTATAAGCTAAAGATCGAGCTCGAAGAGGGAGTAGACGTCCCTTATAGCCTACTTTATCTACTTTTAAGACTAGAACTCGAAGTTCTTTATAAATATATTAAAGAATACCTCGGAAGAGGCTAGATATATCGTAGTACGTTATTAGCTAGCGTACCTATTCTCTTCGTAAAGAAGAAAGATAGAAGTTTACGTCTATACATTAACTATCGGGTACTAAATATAGTAACTAAGAAGAATCGTTACCTATTACCGCTAGTTAGTAAATCTTTAGACTAATTAATAAAGGTAAAGTACTTTATAAAGCTAGATTTATAAGATATATATTACTAGCTTCGAATTCGTCGCGGAGATAAGTAGAAAACCGCATTTCGGACTAGATATAGTTATTTTAAGTATACTATTATACCATTCGGGCTAATAAATACGCTAGGAGCGTTTTAAGGATATATTAATACTATACTCGTAGGATTACTTAACGTGATTTACGTAGTTTATCTTAATAATATACTAATTTACTCCGATAGTATATAGAATTATAAAGAATACGTGAAATCGGTGCTAAATCGTCTAAGGTAGTATAAACTCTACGTAAAATTATCTAAATGCGAGTTTTACTAATAAGAAGGTGGGTTTCTCGGCTTTATTATAATATATAGCGGTCTAAAAATAGAGCTAGAGCGTATAAAGACTATCATAGAATAGCTAGAACCTACTACTATACGTTAAATTAGAATATTTATAGGTTTCGTAAACTATTATCGTAAATTTATTATAGACTTCTTATAAATTATAGCGCCGCTTAATAAACTTATAGAGAATAGCGGTAAAATCCCTATAGGTAGGCGAGTATAGCGTAAAGCTAAGTTAGTCGAGATATAGTTAATACCGGAAGCACGAGATGCGTTCCGATCATTAAAGAATTACTTTATAACTACGCCGATTCTTAGGTATTTCGATTCTAAGAAGTATATTTAGGTCGAAACTAACGTATTAGAATTCGTAATTACTAGAATCATTAGTTAACCGTATAAAGATACGAAAGATAAGGTATAATAGCACCTGGTCGCTTTCTTTTTCTATAAAATGGCGGATATAGAGACGCGTTATAATATACACGACTAGGAACTACTTATAATCATTAAGAGTTTTAAGTAATAGCGACATTATTTAGAAGGCTCTATATATTAGATTAAATTATTATCGGATCATATAAATCTACGTTACTTTATATCGACTAAGGTCCTTAATTACCGATAAGTATATTAGGCTAAGTAGATATTAATATTTAACTTTAAAATCTTATATAAAGCTAGAAGAGAGAATAAAGCTAATCCTCTATCGCGGCGTAAAGATTATAAGAAATCGTTATAGAATAACGTAGATAGTTAGTATAAGTTAGACTATACTATACTTTAGATACTATAAGACTAGTTATCTAATAGAATACTAGAAGCTAGGACACTTTCGGCGATTCTCCGCGGGAATTAGAGCGGGTATTAAGTAATCTAAATAAATGTCTAAGAAACTAAGAAAACCCTTAAAGACTTAATTAAATCTACCTAGAATTCCGATATATTAGTAAAGAAAGTTATAAGTATAAAAGGAAGCGCTATAGATCCGCCGTAGTTATTAAGGTAGAAACGATAATCGGACGCGATCTACTTCTAAGGCCGACTCTACGTGCCGGAAGGCGGCTTATAAATTAATATTTTAAGGGAATAGTATGATTACGCGTTAGTAGAGTACTTTAGCATTATAAGGACGGTTAATTTAATCCGAAGGACGTACGACTAGCTAGGTCTTTATAAATATATAAAAGACTACGTAAAAACGTGTAACATTTACTAGTATACGAAAGTATATAGATACTTACTATATAGTAAATTAAGGCTATTACCTATACTAAAGGAGGCATGGAAGGAATTATTAATGGATTTCATTATAGATCTACCCCTAAGTAAGTGTTCTAGGTATATTTATAATAGTTTACTTATAGTTCTAGATAGATTTATAAAGATATTATACTATATCCCTATAAGGAAGATAATCTAAGTACTAGATCTTATAGATATACTACTCTATAATATAGTTTAGCTCTATAGTATACTAAATAGTATAGTTTCGGATAGAGGTCCGTAGATAACGTCTAAATTTTAGAAGGATTTCTACTATACGCTAGGAATTAAGCGGAAACTTAGTACTACGTTCTACCTATAAATAGATAGATAGATAGAGCGGTAGAATTAGATAGTCGAGGCGTATTTACGCGTATATTATAACTATAAGTAGGATAACTAGGTAAGGTTAGTCTATATCGCGGAATTCGCGTATAATAATAGCTAATATACGTTAATCTACGTAAGTCCGTTTAAAGTAAACTTTAGTTAGAACCATAATATATAGTTCTTAGGAACTTAGTTTAAAGTAGAACGACCTAACGTTAAAGTAATAGAAATTACTATAGAACTATTCTAAATATAAAGAAGCGTTATAAAGTTACTATAAAATACTACGGATTATAGTAAATCGCACTATAACAAGGGTAGAAAACCCATGAGCTTTAATATTAGGGATAAAGTTTTACTAAATAGTAAGAATATTTATAGTATTAGGCTAAAGAAGAAGCTTAACTATATAATAATAGGTCTATATAAGATTACTCGTATAATTAATAACTAGGTATACGAGTTATAACTTCCTCCTATATTAAAGATATATAATATATTCTATATTACGCTTCTCGAGCTATTTTATACCTTATCGTTACTAGATTATTCTAAATAGATACTATATAAAGTAGTTACGTAAGAAGGTATAGATATCTATAAAGTTAAGTAGATACTTAGCTAATAACGCGCTAAAGATAGTACGTAGCTATATAAAATTCGTTAGAAAGGATATAATCCTAATAAAGATACTTAGAAACCTATAATAAATATTAGTAAAGTAGCGATATTAGTATATAAGTAGCGATTAGTAAAGGAAGCCGCGGAATCGTAGAGAATTATACTAAAGTATAGTAATTTAACGTTTTTTAGTATAGTTCGGCGCTAAGGATAGCCGCCTAAAAGGAAGAAGGTAAAAGAGATATAGATCTTTAAAATATTCTAAGGAATTAAGGAACTTCCTTAGAAAGTTTAAACTTAGAACTTTAAAAAATTTAACTAAAAAGGAGACTTAGAAAAATAATTTACTAAGAGAAATAGACATTAAAAATCACTACCAATCGGTATAGATCAGTATAGATTACTAAAGAGATTAAAGAAGTTATTATTAAAGAAAGATAAAATTAAGAAAGCTAAAAGAAAATATAAAGATCTATATAGATCTATATAAATTCGTACTAATCTATCTAGAAGAAGTAAGATCGCTTTAAAATTAAAACCGAAAACTAAAAACGCTAGATAAAAGAAACATATTAGTACTAATTAGTATAGATCGAAACCGATTAAGTTAGAGTAGGAGTAGAAGTACTAATTACCGCGATGGTTATATCTAATTCCTTCCGCTAGTTCTTATTTAGCATAGTATAGAGCTTTATAATATAAGTCTCTAGCCTTTCGTTCCGACGCTATAAATTCTATATAGCGCGCCTTATAGCTATAAACTCCTCTATAGAAACCTATAGAGCGGCGGGACCCGGGATAGAGAGAGACGGACCGGCGCGGGCACGCTAAGAATTATATAAATTAGCGAAAAGATCTAACGATCGGTATAGAACCATATACCTTTAGTATAGAAACTTCTAGATTAGAGCTATCTTCCCTAAATTTACGGCTCTTTAGTACACGTAAGGAGGGAACCTTAGCCTTTTTACTAGAACCTTTTCTAGGAATTTTAATATCGCTGGTGTATAGAAAGAAGTCCGAAGTAGTAGAGATTTTAGTACTATTATAGAGATTAATATATATTAGTAAGAATCTATAACGATTTAAAAAAAACGATATTACCTAGTAATCGCGGTAATAATAGCTATAGTAGATTCCGATAAATCCTTACGGATCTTATTAGAATCGTACTCCTAGGCGTAACCCTTACCTTAGATATATAGCTCGTAGAAAGCCTTCTCTAAGGCGTTACGATCGGTAGTACTACGCTTCTTATTAGTAGAGGTTACTAGAGGCCTAGTAGTAATCTATACCGATATAAGTAAATCTACGTAAAGTTCTTTAAACTTATTTAATTACCTATAAGTAATAACGCTTCTTAGTTATATAAGTGCCGTATATTATAGATTTAGTACTACCGTGAGTAATATATAACGGAAAGTAATAACTATAATAATATATAGCTAGATTATTAGAGCCCGGCCTAGGTTAGAGTAGATTAATAGCTTTTAATATATCGGTAACGTATACGAGATAGGGATTATTTAAAGGCGCCTATTTCCATACCAATTACTTTAGAGCGTCGAGATTTCAGGAAACCATATTACGAATTATTACTATTACTAGCTAAATACGGCACGAAAATTAGTAAATTATGTAAATCGTACTAAATTATAGTAAATCTATATAAATCTATGTCTATAAGGATCGGGTAATATACCTAATAATCTAAAAAACTCTATAAAGAGTTGGGAAGTTTTTTAAAGAAAGGAATATTTCTAAGAAAAGATTTTAATATAGGTAGTACCTAGGCTTACCTAATCATATTACGTGATACGCTAGGCCTAATTAGATAATCTTATCTATATAAGAATTTAGAATGGACGAACTCTAGTTTATTAGGAAAATGCTTATATAAATCTTAGATTGGTAAATATTAGTAAATATCTAAGATAAAGTATAGAGAACGACTAAGGTCTTATAAGACTTAGGATAGGGATATAGAGATAGATAATAATCTAGATCGCTAAGGGTAGCTTCCTAGAAGGAAGGGATAATTATTAGAACTTAGCCTTAGGTATAACCTAATCCGCACGTACCTTAGCTAATAGGGTTAGGAGATAGTAGGAAGGGCGGTAAATAGTTACGTGCTAGATAGATCGGCGTCCCTTTATATATATACTCTCGGATTCCTACTAAAAGGGTTCGGTAGTAATTCGTTCTATAATAGAATACACCCTATTATTCTATCTAACTATACTACTATTCAATAACTCTATTCTTATAATATACTAGGTAAATATTAGTATACTTACTAAGGCTATAGCTAGCGCACTATTAAGGATATATATCTCCTTTAATAGCTAGATAACATGATAGTAGAGATTTACCCTAATAGGGTATTATATTTATTTTATAGACGTAGAAGGTAAGACTATTATATCGTGAAGTTTAGCTACTAAGGAATAAGTCTACTAATAAATATTACTACTATAGGCGAATTCCACGACTTTCTACTTAACCTACTAGAGATAATAGGTACCTATATAGGCTTAAATTACGCTAAACTTACTCTCTCTATACTTAATTAATATAATCTTACGGTAAAGAATATTAGCTACTTTATACTTAACTCTACTTTAAATAATAATACCGCTATAGAGTATATTTATAAGGAACTCTAGCTAGGAGTTAGCTCCGGAGATAATTAGCACCTAAATCTTTATATTCGGTACTTCCACTATATTATTAACCTTATTATAAAGAGTATCCTATTTAGGAAGGATAAGCTCGCTTACAAAGATATACTAGATTCTAAAGATAAGGATATATTAATTAAGGAATGGCGTAGATTTAGGCCTCTTAGTATTCTTTTTACTATTATCTAGTATATTAATACTCTAGAACGCTTACGGCGATTCCACGACATTTAGAGAGATGTAATAGATATAACCAAGGTGTTACTACAATGGTAACCAAGATATATTATGATTTAACTTAGAGAGAATAGGGATAAGCCGTATAGTTATAGCTTTAAGTATAGTCTTAAGCGAGGTCACGTGATACCCCTATACTAGTCTCTATCCGTCCCGGCTCCGTTATATAATACTAGAGATAAGGTAAAGCCGAAGTCTATAATATACCCTTGTTCTCTAGGATCGTCCTAGGGACTAGCTTAGTGTTTTATATAATGATAACCGGCTCGGTTAGGTCTTGGGTTTACGGTCTTTATATCGTACTATATAATAACCGTAGGGCTATATATTCCTTCTAGCAAGGTAGTAGCTTTTTATAGTAGCGTCCTAGCGGTCACGTGGCGGTTACGTAGCGGAGGTTAGTTCCTTATATCACGGCGTCGTAGGTTATATAATCGCAAGATAGTAGAATCCTATAGTTGCGTCGTAGCGGTTATATAGCGGAGGTAGACTCCTCGTATCACGGCGTACCGCGTCGGGTTATATAAAGGTAGGGTAGCCTACGCACGAACCGCGCGTCCTATTTTATTATTATCCATTTTAGGACTAGCTACTCTCCGGGCCAGGGGTCATGTAGTAGTAGTAGGGTAGCTTACGCACGACCCGCGTTTATTATTATTATTATCCATTTTAGGACCGGCTCTACCCCGGCCTACACGATTTTCCCTAACGCGAGTATATAGGTCCCACGCCTAGCGACTTTCTTCTTCCTTAACTACCCTTACGCCTACTATCTCGATACCGCATAGTAGCTACTATAATATTAGTAAACTCGCATGCCACCTCGTAGCTTCCACACTATTATTATAAGCGCTCTAGGCCTAAATAGTCCTATTATAGAAACCGGCGCCGTCTCGGTAGTGGCTATAGGTGCTAGAGGTTAAGACCCTAACGATCGTCGCGCGCCTAGGCGCTAGGAACTAGCTAATTATACCGTGAGTAGGTTCTATCCCTACGCCGTTCCTTATACTAACTAGATAGACTATTCCTTCTACCGCACCCTGATAGACTAAGTCTATTCGCCGTATAGAGCTATATATTATAGAGGGTAACTCGTTAGAAGATAAGTGTACCGAGTCCGTGTACTTTGTATATCGCATATATATAAAGGCCCTAGAGAAAACTAGGGTGCTTAGGTATATGCCGTCTCTACGCCGTGGCGGCGCCTACTAATCTTAGAGCGTAGCTATAAGCCTAGCCGCGGTACTAACTATATAAAGTACTATACGTCGAAGGGGATCTACTTATAGAATACTAAGGAGCTCGCTATATACCCGGCCTTATATAAGGCGTAGAGTCGTCTTAAAAAGTTTATACACGAGTCGGTTAATAATAACTTTAGCTATATAACGGATTATAGTAGTCGCGGCCTAGACCTAATAAAGCCTTCGTCCGGTAAGTAGCCGCGTATAAACTCTAAGTTCTACCGCCTATATAAGGACTATAAGTCTAACTTAGAGATTATCTATATCGCGCGACGTAACGCTAGCATCGTTAGTTAGGCTCCTATAATATCTTATCGTGGCGCCATAACGTTGTTTAAGCCGCCGTATCGCGGTAGTAGTAACCGTAGCTAGATTAGTAGCGTGATTTACTAGATGAATTAGTACATGTCCTATAACGAGGCCTAGATGGGTAAGCTACGCACTAGTATCGGCACCTTATAGGTATATAAGCTTTATAAGCCTAAATGCCTATTCTAACGCGTGACGTAGGGTACTATATAGTAAGTCGCGTCCGGGTTAGCCCGCCTAGCGAAGCCACCATCTCGCCATCTTATTACTTAGGTAGTTATAGAGGATAAGGAGCCCTTATTAGATAGTAGCCGCTCGCGCCGACCCTAGCCCGTAGACTATAGGGAGTTACCGACTCGGAGCTCTCGCTATCGCCCTATTAGGCCCCCCCGGCTCCCTATCGCCGCCCCTCCTCGTGAGTCCTCGCCGTCTTATTATTAGCCCTAGACCCCTCCTCGCCACCGTGACCGCTCCTAGTCCTACGAGCGTCGTAGCCGGTCCTCCGCCCGCCGCGATCGGTCTCCCCGCCGTTATAACCGGTCGTATAACCATTAGAACCGGTTGTATAACCGTTAGGACCGGTCGTACAACCGTCGCCGTCGCTTAGGTAGCTATCGGCACCGTTCCTACGAGGATCGTTAAGCGTCGCGCCGCTATTAGTCGCCGGCCTACCCCCGCTATAACCCTCCCGCGGACGAGTATGACTCGCCCTTACCACCCGCCTAGATTAATAGCCGCCGCCGTCGTTAGGAGACAGCCTAGGGGAGGACTAGGTAACTAACCTTATGTTAGGATTTGCGGATAAGGACGGCACCGGCCCCGGCGCCGTGTAAACCTAGGGTAGAGCTAGGTAAATAACCTTTTTCATGTCTTAAGGCGGGTGTCGGTTTATTATTAGGTTATACTAGGTACTAGCGTTCGGTGTTTATTTCTTTCTTTCCTAAAATCTCTACTCTTATATTAGATTATCGGGGCCGCCGTAGGCCTATAATAGTAGAGTAATATTACTACTTAGGGATGTGTTAGAGTCGTAGGCCGTTATATAATCGAGCGTCGCCATATCTAGACTCGAACTAGTCTAGCGCCTTAGTGTCTTCTACGTCCTTAAGTAGGACCTATATCGGTTATAACTACCCTTTCTACTTTATAAGCACCTATCACTTATTCCGCCCCCGTGCATTTTTCGTACATAGAATATCCTTAACCTTATACTCCGCGACGTCCTCGTCTACTTCGTTAAGCTTAAGCGCTAGGCCCGGGCGGGTATTAAGCTACTCTTAGCTAGGTAGGGGGTCCTCTACGGCGCGCTTAATAAGGCTTATATAGACCGTTTTATAAAGGTCTCCGGGGAGGTCGAGGGTTACTATTAAGGGGGTAGGTTAGGCTATAACCCGGTATTTTACCTATAGCTAGTTAAGCTTCTAGCTTAGGTGGTTAGTCTTCACGTTCCGGAGGGAGAACTATACTATATTACCGACCTTAAAACGCTCGGCCGGGCGTTATAACCGGTTTACCGAGTCTTAGGAGCGCTACTCGGCCTAGATAATAGCCGCTTAAGCTAAGGTAGTGCTATCCTAAAGGTATTTAAGGAAATTCATAGCCCGACCTTTTACCGAGGTCGTAGAGGCGTTAGAGAGTGGCTACCGTGGTAATAGTTTAACGTAGTATCCGTTTAGGAGTAAGTTTAGCGCTATACTGGTTACTAATAAGGTGCGGTTATTAAGGGCGAGCTAACATACCGGGAGATATTCCGGCTAGTTAGTTTACTCGAAAGTCACCATAACGCGTAGTATAGCCTGCACCTCCTGGTTCGCACGCTTAGTACCGCCGTCTATCTACGGGTAGTAGGCTATAGAGAGGTCCTAGCGTATACCTATTATGGAGTAGAGGGTTATCTAGACCTACCTAAGCTAGTCCGAGCCCTGGTCTATGATTATCGACTAGGAGAACCCCCGGAAACGCCACCACGTATTATAGAACCGCGTAGCGTAGTCTTCGGCCACTATAGAGGTTATCGCCTCTAGCTAAATAAACTTTAAGAGCTAGTCTGTAATAATAAGAAGATATTAGGGCCGGAACGGGTCTAATTAGGGGAGGTTAGTTATAAAATCTATAGAAATTTAGGACTAGAACCGGTCTAGCGTTAGAAGAGGCTAGAGGAGGCTAGGGGCCTTACGTCGGTTTACGTGGGCCCTATAGTAGTTATAGTTTCGTATGAACTATCGGATATTAGTCTATATCTACTCCTAGTAGTACTCCCGCTAAATAGCTACGTAAGTCTCGTTCTTACTAGGATAGCCCGTAAGGGGGGAGGTATAGGACTTCTAGATAATAGTCGTGGTAAGGGGTTCCTACTCGGGCACCTAAATGACCCCCCGCTATATTAGTATTCTATATACTAATATAGCGTAGTCTATAACCTATTTAGTAGTAAGTGCCTCTAGTAGAAAGAGGCGTACCCCGCCTACTACGGCCCTATAGCGGGCCTAGTATACTAGGACTAACCGAATGGCCTAGTCCTAGAGCTCCTAGAGATAGGGGTCGGTAAAGATGCTTCGTCCCTAGGGGAGATAGGACTCCCTAGAGCGGGTACTTACTAGTACTATTCTAATGGCCCGTAGGGTCATGAGCCGTCCCCTTAGGAGGGACTTTTTAGATAAGTTCTAGTTATAGCGGCTTAGGGTATCCGGGCGGGCCGCCTAGGATCCCGGCCGGTATACGAGGTCGTAGTTAAATAGTATAAGCTAGTTGGACTATCGTTACTACCGTAGGATAAGAAGGTAAGACTTAGTAAAGTGCTCGAGGTTTTTATAGTCCGTATAGACCGTAAAGGGGTAGTAGACGCTTTAGAGCTTAGGTTCCTACGCCTAGAGGCACTAAACTACTATAAGGAGCTCCTTATTATAGATTATATAGTTCCGCTAAGCGGCCGTAAGGGCCGCGGAATAGTAGGCTACCGGGTACTAAATACCCCGAACCTTTTAGGATAGGTATCTACCCGCCGCGTGTCCGGAGTAATCCGCCTCGACTATTATATTATATATCTCGTCCTAGGACTAGAGGATTAGCCCGGTAATAAAAGCGTTCTTTAGTATATTAAACGCGCGGTCCTTAGCCAGGCCCTAGTAGAAGGCCGTCCCGGCCTTAGTAAGGGCGTAGAGTAGGGCCGCTATAGTAGAGAAGTTAGGGAGGAAGTTACGGTAGAAGTTTACGAACCTAAAAAACCGCCGGACACCCTAGACCGTAGTCGGGGGCTTCTAGTCCCGGATAGCGGTAATCTTCTCCGGGTTAGGGCGGATTAACTCCCTAGTAGTAATAACGTAATCTAGGTACCAGACCTCCTTAGTAGTAAAACGGCATTTAGTAAGGTCGTAGTAAAGGTCCGCCTTTATAAGGAGAGATAGAATAGTTTTTACGGCGGCCTAGTGGTCTTCTAACGTACCCGGGGTATATATAAGGACATTATCGAGATACGCTATATAGGTAACCCCGAGGACCCCGCTTAGTACCCCGTTAATATAGCGCTAGAAGAAGGTAGAGGCGCCGGAGAGACTAAAAGGGAGAACTATCTATTTAAAGAGGCCGAACCGGGTGCGGAAGACCGTCTTATATTCGTCCCCGGTAGTAACCCGTAGTTTATAAAATGCTACCCGGATGTCTACCTTACTAAACCACGATATATTACTAATGGTGTATAGGGTCTCGCGTATAAGTAGTAGCGGGTATCGGTCCTATTTAGTAATACTATTAAGGGCCCTATAGTCGATATATAGCCGCTACTTCCCTCCCGGCTTAGGGATAAGGAGTACTAGCGCCCCGGCCGCTAAGGAGCTAGCCTATATCTATCCCTTATCTATAAGATCCGTAAGCTAGCGACGGAGCTCCATAAGTTATTCCCGAGACATGGCGTAGAGCGGTCCCTAGGGGAGGTTTATAGGGGTTCCCACCGGTATAGACTTAATATAGATATAGTAGTTAGTGTTCCCTCTATGGGGAGGTAGCGCTAACGCCTTTTCCTTATTAAAGAGATTATAGTAGGCGTATAGTATTAACGGGAGCGGGTACCCATCCTCCGTAAGCTCGGTCGCGTTCTAGTCGGGTACCGGAGGTAACTAGGGGAGCATAAGTTATAGGAGGCGGGTAACGTCGCGGATACTAGTAGCGACTACTCGCCCACGGCGGTAAGCCGTCTCTAGACCCCTAGGAATACGGCCCTTCTCGGTAAGGACCCGGATACTTATTAGGCGCCTATAGGCATTAATATCCTGGGCTATAAGGCCGTGGGCGCGGTAAAGCGTGATTTCGCCTACGTGTATATTAATAACGGCGCCGGCCTAGTAGAGCCACGGGCTCCCGAGGATGAGGTCCCGGTCTAGCCCGGGTACTATATAGGCGGTAAGGTGTTATCGCCACCCCGCGATATTATACTAGATAGTAACGACTTCCGTAATCTCTGGTCCTAACGCTCCGTTAGCGGCGAGAGCTACTTAATAACGTGGGACCGAGATGCGCGACTTAGCTACGTCCGCCGTAAGGGCCGGGCTAACTACCGTGAAACACTCGTACCCTATATCTACTAAGGCGTCTATATACTTCCTATTCTAGAGGAATAGCGATATAACGGGTAGGGGTCCGTCTATAACCCGAGCGGGCGCGCTATCCTCTAGGTCGGAGCCGTTATCCGGGTCGCCTATAGCTTTATTCCTTACCGAATATAGTAATATCCCCTAACCCGGGCTTTAGTAGGGGGCTATACTTCCCCCGCCTTAGAGTCGGAATTAGTATTATTCTAAGCCGGGGCCGTAACCTTAAGCGCTCGTATATTAATAGCGTTTAGATAGCCCTAGTATTAGTAGCTAGCCTAGCCGCACCGGGTATACACGCCCGCCGTACGGCGCTTCTAGAATAAGTCCTTTAGGATCCACGAAGGAGTCTCTTTCTTCTTAACCCTATCTCTACCCTTTACTATTAGGGACATGGCTTACTCCTTACTCTTTATCTTAACGGCCTTAATAGTAACCACCGACATTGTCGTATCGCCGTCCTTATCCTTACTAGGCCTATTTTAAGGTGCGGCGCTTTACCTAGTGCGGAGCCGGAATAACTCTATATCTATACTAATATCCCGAAGGCGGCCTATGGCGGCCTCGTACTAGTCCGGGAGGCCCCGGTTTAGGGCTACTACCCGGGTCTCCTAGTTAAGGCTATTCTAGAGCCGTATAAGCTTCTAGTTATTAGCCTAGTATATTCCTCTAGCCTCCTAGAGGGCGGTATAGAACCGTACGAAGTACTCTATAAACGGCTTCTTTACCTTTTACGTAATTATATTTAACCGCTAGAGGGCCCGCTCTTTAGTATGTGTGTCTCCGAACTAGAATTTAAGGTAGTCTAAGAACGCGTGCGGGTTCTAGTCGCCGTTTAGCCCTCTAGTAGAATATACGGCGCTAACCCCCCTCTATATCTTAGGCGCTAGATTAGCCTAAATAAGGGCTATTTAGTCCCTATAGATACCGATAAAGTTAGTGTCCCGGGTAATCTTATACCGTATTATAACGGACTATATATGGAAGAGGGCCTTAGACCCGTTGTACGGGTCGCTAAGGGGGAGAGGCTTCCTCTTAGGAGCCCGGTCGAGTATAATATACGGCGTAGGAAGTAGTAAGGCGGGAGCGCGTGTAGAAAAGGCTAGTTCGGGCCCGTATAGGCGTTAGGGTGCTACCGGGGAGGAGTCGGGCTAGGGTAGGGACGAGTCGCTATAAGTTAAGGTGGCGGGAGTATAACTATATAACTTAACCGTAAGGAGGCGGGCGTCGATACGTTATAGAGCCGTATAGACGCTATATTTAATGTTAGATATCCGAGACTCGCTTACCGCTTAGGCGGCCGTAATAGACTCGTAGATAGACTATATCTTATCCCGAAAGCTAAGGAAGGAGTTAGAGAGTTACCGCATTAGATTAGAGTCTTACGGGTTAAGACTATCTTATGCTATAAGGCCACGTATAGGAAGAGATAATTAAAGTTAAATTAATATAATGGATATAACCAAGGTATTACTATAATGGTAACTAAGATATATTATAATTTAACTTAGAGAGAATAGGGATAAGCCGTATAGTTATAGCTTTAAGTATAGTCTTAAGCGAGGTCACGTGATACCCCTATACTAGTCTCCATCCGTCCCGGCTCCGTCATGTAATACTAGAGACAAGGTAAAGCCGAAGTCTATAACAAGAGATATTAATAATAGTCTTCCTACGCTAGGTACGTCACCCTATAGTATATATTCTATTACTTACCTCTATAGACTCTAATTTTAAGCTACTAGATATTATTATATCTATAAAGACATGATAGAATAGCTATATCTCCGCGATTAAGCGAGTAATCGAGCTTAGAGAAGCTCTCTACTAGTTCTCTTAATACTATATTAACCTAGTTATATAACGTAAGAGAGTAAAAGAGATAGAGATAAAGTATAAGGAAGCTACGCGTATAAAGGTAGCCCGTAAGAGAAATAGGTATACTTAATTAAGTTACCTACCTAGTAGTTTAAGGAAGCGTTTAAGGCGTACTCTTAAGACTTAGGCTAAGAAAGAGGAGGCGATTAAGTTAGCTCTACTAATTAAGACTCCTATAAGGAGAGTTAATACTCGAAACTAGGAGCCTCTATTCGTCTAGATTAGTAGCCTTACTAAATATAACTAGGACGTGATAGGCTAGTATCTTAAGTTACTACTACTACTCTAAGTTACTACTCGTCGCCTTAAGGGATATAGGTCTAATAGTAAGTTTAGGGCTATCTAGTAAGTTATCTCTATTATTACTTACCTTATAGAACATTTTAAGAGACTTAAAATATAGTATATAGTATCTAATTTAGTAAATGAAGATAAGATGACGGCGGAGACACTTACTAATAGTAACTACATGATTATTACTATTAATAACAGCTGGCTAAAGATAAATAAATACTTTATGGTACTTAACGAGTCTCCCGCGTACTACACTACTATAAATCTTTATCTAAACCTTAAGACCTTCTATTAAAGCGCGTAGGACGACTTTAAAGATACTAAGTCTATCTTCTAGTAATATTAGTAGTAGTATAAGAGATAGTTAGCTGGCGAGGAGCCTATATAGATATTAGCATTATCTATAATACCGCGAGTAGTATATTACGACTCTATTACCACGGATATTAATAGCTTTATCTCTTAGTACTCCGAATTACTAGAGAAAGAATAGTATAAGGTTATTAAGGATAAGCTTATCCGCTAGCGACGTGAACCTTCTATTAGCTATAATAGTAAATAGGCTAACGCGTTAATTACCTTCTAGATAGCTCGTTAGAATAACTATCCTTAGCTAAGTTAACTAGTAATCGACGTCCTAAGTATCCTAGCCTTAAGTTATAAGTATGAACGTGCCTTTAGCGAGACTAGCGATATAATTACTACTCGTCGAGTAAAGCTTTATCCTATAATAGTTCGGTATAAGGATTATAGACGTAGAATAGTAGTCTAATAGGTTATAGGAGGATTCGGGAATATATTTAAAAGGGTAGTCTACTCTTCTAACGAGGTTGATTCCTAAAGAGTAGGAATTAAGTATATACGGCCTACTTATATAGTGGTCTCGCTTATTCTAGCTAGCTTACCCTAGGTCCACCTATTACGGACTATACTAGACTATAGTATTCTAGTTAAGTCTATTCTAGTGTTAGCCCTAATAATATTCTTCTTCTTTTTATACTTTGCCCCGAAGTACTTAGCTATATATAAATCCGTAATTCTATAAGCGTTATGTTTATACGCGTATCTAATTAAATCTATATAATATTATTGATAGTCTTTATATCGGTAAACTTAAGCTCTAGTTTACTTTTATTTATACACGCGCTTATCCCTTACTTTATAGCTACTACCTTAGAGATAGCTCCGCGGGTTATATAACTACTATATTAACTAAGCTTATATTTAGTTCTCTTATTCTAAATTTTCTTCTCTAGTATATCTACCTTACTCTTAAGGTAAGTCGTTAATTTATATACTATCTTCTTTAGTTTAGATCCGTTTGGGTCTAGAGTAGTCTATTTTTATTAGAGCTGGTTCTATATAATCTATTCGCGTTATTACGGTTACTAATTTAGCTTCTTTAATTACCTTTAAGGCTAAACGAGTATTCTACTCTTAGATCTCTAGCTAACGTATATATATAGTATGGTGAGCCATCGCTACGTGTATCCCTTTTATAAATGGCTGTGTTCCTAGTATAGTAGTCGCGACGAACTCACAAGTATCTCTCCTAGGTATTATGAGTTCTCTTTGAACGCACGACTTCTTATTAGTTCTCTTTTACGATAGAACGGGTCTATATAATACTCTTAATTAATTCTTTAATAGCTAAGCCTAATAATTAATACCCATAGAGGCCTATAAACGTAAGAAAAGGTTAAATAGTCGAATATTAGTGATGGGGGAAGCGCGCCGAGTAGAATGACCAAGGAAAACGCCCTCCTTAAATATATAATGAAGCCATATAATCGAGCTAGGGATATATACATATAGGGCTATAGGAGCGGCCTTCTATATATACCTCCCCGGCCTATAGAACTACTACCCTTAGTAGTATAGTAACCGTATAAGAAACCGTATAAAGAACGCCTAAAAGAAAGACCTTAATACGAATAAAATGCGCCCCTAGTAAACCTCTTAGCGCGGGTAAACCTTAGCCCGGATTATTAGTTAAGGGCAGCCCTTAACTAATAATTAGGTAGGTTTTTAGGCGCCTAATCTTAGTACTTGAGGTCGCGAGCCAGCTCCTAAAGAATCGTGTCGCTTATCTTAGAGAGGTTAGATTCCTCCTTATCGGATAGTTTATTAGGCCTCTCCTATCTATAGAAGTTCTCTTTAACGTTATCTAGGCCCGCGTTAGACTCGAATTTCTTAAAATTAATTAGCTACTTAGTGGCGCGCGCCTCGTTAAATTCCTTCTAGAACGACCTATCCCTATAGACTAGCCTTTTCTATCTTACTATTTTCTTAAAGGTCTCCACGAATACCCTCGAGCCCTCCTTAAACTAGGCGTCTACCTTAGCTTTAAGTTATTAAGGACTTGCGTTAAGCCACGTAGCTACCTCTTCTTTTACCTCCTAGCTATTCTATCTTTTACGGCCGACTAATGCGTTACTAACGGCGTTAAAACTTAGGAGTTAAACTACGGCTAGGAAGGCAAAAGGAATCGTGCTATATTTATTAGAAAATTCTAATAGAGACGTGGGTCCCGGAGTTAAATTCCTATAAGCTACTATGAGTTATTCCTATATACCTATTTTAGGTACTTCTATTATTATATAATTAGGGCCAATCGCGATATACCATAGAAGTATTATACGTCTTCCACCCTTTACGGGACCCTAGGCGCCGTGTATTATTAGTAGGCTAGAGATACGTACTTTAAGGGACTAGTAGGGGACCGGGACGAAGGGACTAAATCGTTTCTTATTATCTGTATTATAGATCTTATCGTTAATAGCCGTGATTATACCGTTTCGATTGACCCCCTCGCGGAGCTTAGCCTTCGACTACTATTTATTTAAGAACTTATAGAAGTGGGGAATAATTATAGTATAGTCGTTACTTCGTTTGTCGTCGAGACTAATACTCCTCTAGATTATATTAAACCCGTGTCTATTACTAGGATCGAGGATTCGATTAATGGCGTTATCGAGATACTTAAAACCCGTCTTATTACCCCTATCCTAGGACTTCGCATAGTACGGGTACGAGATTAGATAGTAGTTAAGGTCGGGCCGAAGAGTAATATAGGTAAGCTAGTAAAGTAGGTATTACCTAATAAACTATTAGATATAGGAGTGGTATATAGTTCGTAGCTAGCCGTAGTTTAATTTCTTGTTAAACATGCGCTAGTAGTACTTATATATATTAAATTCATCCCTCGCGAGTTCTAGAATACTCTTATTAAGTATAGAGGTTATCTTTTTAAGTAGCTCGAAGAGCCCTTTAATATTAATACTTCCGGTACGTTCTTACTCGTCGAAGAGTTATCTATCTATTCTACCGTCCTCCTTCTAAATTATAAATATAATACTAGTAAGGATAGTTTTAATATTAATAACTTACTTCGGGGTCTCTAGGGCCTAGTAATAATAGATATCTAATGCCTCTATCGGATAAGGTGGCCGCGCGTACTTCGCAAACTAGGTATAGCGGTTCTTATAAACTTTAAGGGCCCCCACGTTATCTCTAAACTTATATACCATTTTAAGTCTCGCTACTAGGTTTAAGTAGGACACGCTAACGAGTATATTATTCTTTCTAGCCACGTCTTAGTAATACTTATAGTAGACTTTATACGGAATAGCCATGTTACCTATCTACGCTTTCTAGCGCACTAGTAGGGCCATTCCCTTAATACTTATGAAATTCTTCTTTAATAATATAGCTGCCTTAAAAGTCTTCGTTACTAAAGACGCGTATTAATACTTCTTAGACTCGTCCTCTTCCTTAACTAATACTATCGTCTTAGGGTACGAACTAAGAATAACCGGGGATTATCGTGTAGGCGCCCCTAGTAATTACTAAGGGCCGGTAGATAAGGTATATCCACGAGTAGGTTTTATCGGCGTGGCCGTAACGGGCACTAAAGAGGTTCTTATATAGCCCGGTAAGAGACGTATACTAGTAGTAGTAGGAGAAGTACTTACTTTAAACGGACGACTAGCTTTAAAGAGACGACGTACTACTAAACTAGAAGGTATACTTCGTGGAGGGGACTTTACTATAGACGTTATCTACGCTAGTTTTAGCGATGGTAAGGTCTAAGACGGAGGCGATATACTTATCTCTTTAATTTATAGGTAGTATTTAACGGGCCTATAAACCATTCTACTTATCTATAACTATTAACTAGCGGGGATAATAAGTCCCGTCTTATTATAGAACGTTAGTTTATTTTATTAGCTAGGGTAGTTCGAGAGTTACTAGAGAGATAGACCGTCCTTATTACTATTACTAGCTAGGGCGGTATTAATATTAGAGCTCTAAAGATATACCTTAATTCCCCTTCCCTTCTATCCCTAGCTAATTCGGGACTATAGGGATACGTTTAACTAGTTCCTCGCTCTCGCCTATATCCGTATTTATAAGAGCGCTACTAGCTTTTCTATAAAGTTCTATATTTACTAGAGCTATCCGAGGGCGGATTAGAGTAACTAGCTATTATTATTAGGGAGGTCTTTTCGCTAGTTTTATAGGATTACATTTTTAGCTTTTAGAATGCGGGAGTTAGTATCTCTTTTACGACGAATTATCTCGTGGACTTCTTTCGGAATAGAGGAGTTAATCTTTACCTTACTATACCCTATTACGGCTCCTACTTCCTAGAAGAGGTTAACTATACTACTTAAGAGCTATTCTACGAGGCTAGTAATATAAAGGAGATTATTAAACATATCTAGAATATAGTCCTATCGCTCTTACGGGTCCTAGATAGCGATAATTCAGTTAATAGTAGACTTATTTACTTCCGTAGCTTCTATAGCCTATCTATACGGAGTAGTAGATGGCCTTAATACCACGATAGCTATCGATAGCCCTACTTTAGTACTTACGACTCTTAACTAGAACCGCGTCTATCTTATTAGTGCTTAACGATCTTATAACTCTTTACGGGTAGGCGTTTTCTTTTTCGGTAGGGCTATTATTATTATCGGTTCTATTAGCGAGTTATATTCTAAGAAGAGATAGTTAAGTAAGGCGGAAGTGGAGGAGGAGGTTTTATTAATTAAGGAGGTATAGAGAGGTGTAAGAGGGAAGAGTTATATACTATCTTAAGTTCTCTTTTTATGCCTCCTTAAATGCCGGGTATATAGTAATTTTTATAAATGATCCTTACTAACGGCCGTAGGCCCGTATACGTGTCGAATCTATGAATAAATATATACTAGGTATATAGGAAATCTATAAATGAATGTATCTACCGGGTATATAGCGGAATCTATAAATGAATAGATACCGGGTATATTCTTATCCTTATAAGACTTCCTATAAGTATCTTTTTCTTCTATACCTCCTCCTTCTTTTCTTCCTTATTAGTTTCTAATAGGGCCTATTCTATAGTAACGAAATAGGCCTTCGATAGGTAGGCTTCGATTACACGACCGGCTTTAATATATAGTAGGTGGAATTCGCGTAAACGCTATTATATCTTCTTTCGAGCATTGCTTACTTTAATAATAAGTTTTATTATTTTATAGTAATAATAGGGTTCATTATCCTCTTTTAATAATGGAGTTTATCGTCCTTTTTCGATAATAGAGTTCATCGTCATAAGACTACTTTTATAAGCATTCCTTCCCTCCTTAAAAAAAACTTCTATCCCCTAGAAGGAGATATTAATTCTAGGGAAACGTAAATATTCTTCTCTATTAAAGTCTTATAGAGTAGAAATTACTACTTCTACCCGGGTTTATGTAGCGTCATTAAGGTATTCCGTAAGTTATTTATAATAGTTTTCCTTATCGCTACTCTTCTTATTTTCCTCGGTAATTCTTCTAATCGGTAGTTATAAGGGCTCGTTATAACTCTCGTTACTTATATTTCTTATAAAATATTTCTTTAATCTATAGCTAGGAAACGTCCCTCTAAGCATGGCTCTATTAAGCTCCGCGAGCTTATAAGTATAATTAAACACGGACTAGATTCTATATGGCCCCCTCTAATACTACCTTAGCTTCCGCCCTATATCCTTCTATTACTACGAGTCGTATAGGAGGATAATTATATTAACTAGTAATAACTCTTAACGAAGGTAATAGTCGTTATTCTATACCTCTCTCGATTCCTTACGCGTTCGTATCGTGTGGGTATAGGCCTCCTTAAGATTCTCGGATCTTCTCTTAAGTTATCTAGCTCGAAGAGTAAGTAAGTCGGACGTTAATTACACCTCGTCCTAAGGGAGTATTCGGAGCGACTCGAATTCGACTTCGATAGGCATAATTAGTTTATAGCTAAGCACGAGGTATATAGTACTATACCCTATACTAGTATATATCGTTATTCTATCTATCTAGACGACCGCATGGAGGTAGCCGGGCTAGTTCTTAAATCCGCTATTAGTTATCTTCGCGAGAGCATTAGCGAGTAGTATAAAACTTCTCTTAATAATCCTATTTACTTAGGGATTATATATAGATATAATCTTCTAATAAATTCTATAGAGTCGGAGGAGCTTCTCTATAGTATCTATATTTTCTCTACTACCGTTATAGGTAATTTTAGGAATAATTCTATATCTATAGATCACGTTCTTAAAGAGGAACTTTATAACGACTATAGACGTAGCCACTGTATATGCCTCCGCCTTAGTCTATCCGCTTAGCTATTCTTATATAGATACTACTTTACTATACCCTATAGAAGGTAGTAGCGTTATTATATCTAAGTATATTCTTTACTAAAGAATAGGCGTTATAATATAGTAGAGCCCTTTATTAAGACCTCCGAGGAGTTTACTTCGTCGTTAACATTCGTTATAGATTTTCACGTGCTATCGTATATCTCTATGTATACCTACCTACTAATACTTATCCTTAATCCTTCTAAGGGTCTCTTCGCTACCTCTATAATCTATCTTATTATAAGTAGTAGTAATTATATACGCCCTAGTATTCGGATCCTTAATTACTCGTGTATATTAGCGATACCTATCTCCTCTCCGCTAGAGTATTCGGTTATATATAAGGAACTTTAGGTAGTCGGTTATAAAGGCCTTATACACTCGGTCGGTTAGGTCGGTTAGCCTCTTAAGTATAGTAAGGTATTTCGTAATCCTCTACTATTTATCGCTATATTCATCTATTAAGGGAGACTTAATAGCGGTATAGTCGAGTATCCCTATTATATAATCTCTCCCGCTAACGGGCTTAATTAATAACGTCTCTAGCACGTCTATATATAGAGCTATATCTATAAACTCGTCTAGGTTAAAGATAGAGACGTCTAGTGGTTCTTCTCCTTCGTATATCCGTAAGATACTATCGGTAACTACGTTACGCTTCCTAGGTATGTACCTAACTATAAAGTTCTATAGCTAAATCCACGCGAGCTACCTAGTAACGAGCGCCCCTAGTAAGTTAGTTATAGTACGGTTAATTTAAGCGACTAGAGTATTCGTGTCTATTTCTATAATAAAGTATATACTATAGAGGTATTACCGGAACTTCTATAACGCGTGGAGGAGAGCTTAGTACTCTAGCTTCACGGTGTCGTAGTTTCTCTTAGCTTTTAACTATATTCCTCTATTATACCGCGATAGCTAACGTTTACGATTCTTATTCTCCTATATTAACGTAGCTCCCTACCTAATATTACTAGAGTCTACTACTAGAATTATATCTCCCGTATCTATTCTATACCGTAATATTATTAGTGCGGGAGTAGTAGTTAGAGCTATCTTTAGCGCGTCTATCGAGGTCTACTCCTTAGCTATCTACTACTAGGCCGATTTATTCTTTAATAGTATAAATAGTAGCGATGCGATAATAGTATACCCGGGGATCTATATCCGGAAATATATATAAACGCTAAGGAAGGCTCGCACATTCGTCGTGTTTTTATAGGGTTTCTAGTCCCTAATAGTAGTAACCTTTTTATTACTCGGTCGCCTCCCTTTAATATCGTAGACGTATTCTATAACGTTAGCGGCTTTAATATACTACTAAGTCTTCTTACTACTTAGGGCGTATCCGGCGCGCTCTATATCCGCGAGAACCTTATCCACGTTAATTAAATGTTCTAGGATATACCTATGAATTCTAGGTAGAGCCTCCTTAGAGTTATATTTCGTCATAGGTCCTTTAATACCTAAGTTATCTAGGAATAGTAGAGCCCTCTCCGGGATATATTCTTATATAATAGTTAATATAATCCTAACGAACTAAGCTACTAAATTAGTAGCCCCTTAAGGTAATATTATCCTATATAGTAATTCTAGGGGCGTTATAAACCCTATTAAGTCTTAGTAATACTCTACTAATAGAATCTAATCGTATTCTAAGAAGAAGTTAGTAAATGTTAAGACGGCTATCCCCGTAAAGTGCTCCGAGAACTCTTTATATAAGGGCGGCGTGGCCGTATCACGAATGGTGACTTGGTTAATTTCTATTACCGAATTAATTAACCTATAATCTCGTTCCTTATTAGCTTCCTTCTTCTTTTCTATAAGAAAATAGACGTTTTAATAAGGACTACTATAGGGCTTAAGCCTTCTACTATTAAGACGCTCTTTTAGGATTATAAGTACCTTTCTATAAAGGGCTCTAGGAATATTAAAGTTCTTAGTCTACTATACCTTGTATTCTACCGTTCGGATCTCCTACGGAGATGCCACCTCTTTATTAAATTTACTAAGGTATAAGAATTCCTATACTAGTACTTCCTCACGATATAATAAGATTATATATAGTAACTTAAGTTCTATAGGACGTAGCTCTATTCTAATCTTTAGCTAACTTATATATAGAGGCGTTAGACGTGTTCCTAGCGGGATAGTTACCCTTTAAGGCTCTATTAGCCTATTAAACGCGTTAAGGCCTAGGTAAATGGCTAGAAGAAGTACCTACTATGCGATTACTCGTTCACGCTAGTCTAGATACCCTAATAGATTCCTAGGAACCTTTCGGTAGGCTTTAGAGTTATCCACGGGGTGTACTTTAACTCCCTTCCTTTTATATATAGTAGCTATACTAAATCCCTTTAATACCCCGGATGAATACCGTCTTTAGAGGCTAGTAGAGCCTACTATAAGCTATTCTATTATTATACCTTATTTATATATAAAGGTAGCGTACCTTACCGCCGTAACTAGGGCGGCTAAGTCATCTTTTCTTAATAACTAAGTAATATTTTTAGGCCGGATTTTCTCGGAAAGCAACTCTATATAACTTATTTCTATATCTATATAAAAATATAGCCTATCCCCTTCGTTAGTAGATTTACTAGACCCTATTTAGTACGGATTATTAGTTAAGGGTAGCCCTTAACTAATAATCCGGCTTAACTCCGGCTTCCGGCGATATACTCCGCTATATAGTTAGTCTCTAGCTATAGAGTTACCCTTCTTCTCTAAGACTAGAATATACTTATCTAGACTAGTTTTAAAGGTTATACGTTCTTATCTATATACGGAGTAGACTATTAAGAGTACTTACCTAGAGGCTAACCTCTATACTATAAGTAAGGCCTATCTAGTATATAGCTCCCCTAGGATAAGATTATAATTAAGTTTACTATATACGAATATTAAAGTAGCTATAACGATCCGACCTATACGGATAGAGTATTACTATACTATTCCTATAAATAGAGTACTATACTAAGTAGCGCTAACTAAACTTAAGTTCTTTATATATAGTAGAAGCGAAGATATCGCTAGCCTAAGACGCCTTATAGCATCTAGTCGAATACTATTTACCTATGCGCCACTATTAAATAGTACTATACTAGTCGCCCTTTTAGAACTAACTTCTATAGGGTACCTTAGATACTCGGCTACTAGCCTTACTATCCCTTCCTTAAGCTAATTAATATCTTATTATATAATGGCCGTCCCTATAGTATAGAGGGGTACTAATACATTAAGTTTATTTATCTTAGGAGCCATAGTATAGTTATTTCTTCCTTTCTTCTCGGCTCTCTCTTCTTAAGCCTCGTGGACCTCTCTAGCTATAAAGTTAGGGGCGCCCTTCTCGAATACCGCATGATATAAGTCGCTATTAAGGCTTAATAGTTCGCTAATAGTAATGTTTATAGTTATCTCTAGAACGCGTACTAGCCATGCTTTACTAGCTTCTATACTTAGCCGCTATCCTTTGCGTAGATAGTTATTAAGCTTAACGCCTTAGATATATATCTTTAACTAGGATTTAGGCTATCCCCTTTATCTATCTTATCCTCTAGCGCCGTTAGCTCTTATTTAGACGTTCTCTAGTCGCTACTCTTCTTACCGTCCTTCTATTCCTTAATAATTCTTATATACTACCCTTCACGCATTCCGCGGAGATAGGCGATCTTTCTTTCCTTAGTATAATTAGGTATACTCTTCGTAATCCCCCTTCTAGATATTATAAGTATAGCGGGCTCTTCTAGGGCTATCTCCTTATAGATATATCTATTACTAGCTACGTCGAAGCGTTCGTGGAATTCTATATATCTATCTTTCTTACTCTTAGGCGACGTGACTTCTTCTTCCGAATCGCTATCTACTAAGGCCTAGTAGGGACCCTTTATAGGTTTTATACTAATACTATATACCGGTACTCTCTATAAAGCGTTAATATTTACTATAGATATAGAAACCTTCACTCCTCCTCTATACTAGCTTAGACCGTTTTAAACCGTTACTACGTAGTTCTAGATAGCTTATAGAGTAGCTTATAGCCCTACCGAGGAGGGTAGTAATAGGATTTCTTCTCTATTCGCCCCGAAACGCCCTTAGAATACTTATACCCCGTTAATATTTAGTAATCCGTCTCTAATGTATCCTACTATCTCCGGACATCTATATATTAGGTAATCTCCTCCGTACGTAATATATACGATTAGTCTTCGAGGCCTATTCTAGACTATAACGCCTTCTTAGGAGTCTCGGGTAGAGATGTATTCTCTATTCTATATATAATTCTATAGATAAACTTACGTTAGTTCTATAGACATGCCTTATACTTAGAGATATACTAAAAGATTTAGCCTTCGCGTCTACTAGTTAATAATAGCTAAAAGTAGCTTAGGTTCGTACTTCTTAAGGGATAGAAATAAGAGATTAGAGGTAAAGTAGGACTTCATCTTAATTAACGTAAGGTCTAGTTTACTAAATCTCTCTACTATCTTATTAAACTTATCCGATTCTAGCGCGATATATACTATGACTAGAGAGGGGTAGTTAAATTTATTAGTTCTTCTTTCTTTATATAACTACTCTTCTAAGCCGGTCTTCTTACTCCCTATCTTTAATTTATAGTATATGGCTATAGCTAGCTCTTATACGGCTAAGTACTTATTAATACGAGCTAGTTCCTTAAGTACTCTAGCCTTTCGTGATACGAAGCCATAGATAATTACCTAGTTATAACTATGTACTTCTATCGTAAGTTAATATTTCTCTATAGCCCGAGCCTTAAGACTATTAGGCAGCCCTTCTAGGAAGAGCTCTATTCGTGAATACGAGCTTAGGCTTTCTTTAGCCGTAAGTTTCTCTATAATAATATAATACTAGGAGTAGTATATAGGGAGAGAGTAGGATGGGTCTACTTTAACCATTTCCACGTATTTTCGGACAAAGTAGATGGTGCCTTCCTTAAGGGTAGAGTTAAATAGAGAGAATTCCTTTAATAATTCTTCACGTAGCGTGGCCTACTACTATTTCTAAAACCTACTTATTCCTTTAATAGTAGGACGGAGATAGTCCTCGTAGTATAACGGTAGGGAGGTTATCTTCTTATTAGGCGGAACTTTATAGTTTATATATATATCCTCGTACTTCTAAAGAAAGGCTATAATATTTATTCCTTTAAAGCGCTCGGGGGCTAGGGTAGATAGAGATACTATCCTTCCTTATCGCGTAAATACTACGAAGAAGTTAAGTATCTCTCTACGAGTTACTAGGTCGTTATTTTAAGCTCCTATCGCACTATTACTAGTAGTAGGTATACTAGTAGAGACGCTGGGGGTAAGGTTATTAGTTAAGGAATTACCTTAACTAAAGGCTGGTCTAATACGTCTACCTATAACACCTATCATCCCTTCTCTATATTAACTAATCCCTTTATAAGGTAAACTATTACTATCGTCTTTATCGATATAATAATAATAATAATAATATTATATAACTAGGTAGAGTAGTACTCTACAGGCCTATGCCTTCTCTAGTCTAAGCCACTATATAAGAAGAAACCCTATAGGGAAAAACTTCCTTATGTCTATAACTACATCTCGTTAAACCTCTATTTCGTCTTAAGTATACAGCTATAGGGTACGCCTATTAGCCTATAGCCTATATTACCGTTATTTTACCCTTAGGTAGCACGTGTAGGTACGGAGGTTATTAGTCAAGGGCTACCCTTAACTAATAATCGGGGTTCTCCCGGGGTTCTTCCGGTATATATCGGGTTGCTACTAGCGTATGCCGGGTCTCTTCCGGTATATATTTCCGGGTCTACTAGTACTAGAGGAGTAGTAGATATATAAGCATCCATCGGGAGACGTCCTTAGGGTACTTATTAAGCTATCATATAATATCTAAAGTCTTCATAACGTGGATAAGCTATTACCGTTATATATAGAGGTTAGGGTATATAGCTAGATAGTGGCGTATTATACCTCTCCGGCCGTACGCCTTATACTATAGAGACACGTCGGGGACGCCTCTCTTATAGAGGTAGTATAGGAGTCCTATGGCGCCCGTTCGGGCTTAGATGAGTATAGATACTTAGGCTTTCGTTAGCCCTTTATATATCTATTTACTCGGTTCCTTCTATGGCCCTCGAATCTACTCTAGGTACCTATCCTACTAGGAGATCTAGTGGGCACGGAGTGCCTCTTTCTACTTATCTTAAGTCCACGACTATATGTTTTTTATAAGTTCTTAAAGGCTCTATTAGTCTAGGAGAGCGTCCGGGTTATCTCGGACTTCTTATACTACTTAGCTAGAGTCGGCTTCTATTAAGCACCTATACCGTATTCGATTCCGGCCTATATATAGGAGTGCGCGGTAATATATGCTAATTCGTGCACGTAGCGCGGCGAAAGTGTATTCTACGTTTTCTATGCGTTCCTATACTTATTATTTAGTGAAGTATACTACCCTCTATATCTAGTAGAAGTTATATATGCTTATAACGTCTGTCTCGCGTCATAGTAGTACCGTGTTAGTAGCTTTATATACGCCTAATATAAGACGGAGTATACGGTTCTATATGGATTCGAGCTTTATTTACCTAGTCTATATAAGGGCCGTGTACTAGCACTCGTGTCCGTACGTAAAGGCGGGTCGTGCCATAGATATATATAGCTAGCGTGCCTTATCCCGGGCGGTTCCCCATATAGAGGCTATAATCCGTCGTATGGCGGCTTCTACCCGGAGGGCCCTAGAGACGGCGTATACTACTTATGGTCCCCATTTAAGCTTGCTATCTAGTATAACTCCGAGCGCGCGCATGCTTTATACTAGTGGTTCGTTAAATGCGTCGATTTAGGGGCGTTATTCGCCTTCTCTAGTTATCTATTTCCCTTAACGATTAATAAAGTATATAAGCTGGTATTTCTCCGGGGCGAACTTTGCTCCGTAGTATTTTATCTACTAGAGGCACCTCTCGTGGTCCTATTCTAGTCTTCTATATGTTTAGTTAGTATTATTATTAATAGCTAGGAGGTATATGTTATCGGCGTATCCGACTACCTCTATATACTTTATTCCTTAAAGAAGGTCTACCGTAAAGAAGAGGAATAGGATCGGAGAGATGGTGCTCCCTTATGGGATGCCGCATGCCGTCTCTTTATATTCGCTTTAGTATCTAGGGATATATATCTAAGTTGTTCTTCCTATGAGGAATGACTATATAAAGCGTATAATCTATTCTAGTATTTATCTTATCCGGAGGTTATAAATAAGTCTTATATGGTTTACCTTGTTAAACGCTCCGGCTATATCGAGGGAGAGGAGCGATACTACCCGTCCCTACTTCTATGCGGCCTAGACGACTTCGATAATATATTAGATAGCTATTATTAGGGAGCTACCTACCTTTACCTTCTAGTTCGGAGGGAGGAGATTATATTCCTATGCCGCGGTACTTATCTTCTTCGCTATTATAGCCTCTAGTATCTTACCTAGGTAGGAGAGAAGGGCGATTAGTCTCTATCCCTTTAGGGAGTTAGGGCTCTTTCCTAGTTTCGGGAGTATAATAGTATAGGCGACTCGGAAGCACTAGGGGTGGTACCCCTACGTGACGCATGCTTAGAATATACGAGTAATAAGCGGTAGGGTCGCCTTTATAGTTCTTTTTAGGTATCGATTTAGAATTCCATCTAGTCCGGGTGCTTTATCATTTGGGAGTATCTTAATAATATTAAGTATATCCTCCTCCGTAACTTCTTCGGGGATGTCTACCGTATATAGGTATTCGGCGTCGTGAACGTCTAATAGATCTACTAGTTCCGGGAGAGGGAACATGGCCTCCCGTAGGGCCTTAGTTTTCTTAAGGCTCGTGGAGTATATTCTCCCCTAATGTATTAGGGGAGGCATGAGTGGCGGGGGTGTCGGAGTGTCTACGCCCTTAGCCTATTTCGCCATGCGCTATAGCCCTATTACGTATCGTGTCTATTAACTAGTAATTATATACTACTGTTTACGCCTTTCGTTACGGAGGACTTTATCACGTTATTATATCGCTTCCTTCTATTCTTCCTACGACTCGGGTGTTCTCGTACGGTATACGCGTCTATATAGCCTTTGGGCGTCTTATCTACTTTCCCGTACTTAAGGAATCCCCTTTGCTTCCGGGGGCTGGTATATTCGGTATAGTACGTGTTTATTTCTCGCATTCTAGTATGTTTATAGGAGTGTCTATACGGCCTGGTCTATGGCTAGGTTATTAGATACATCGACTGTAGAGAGATCTAAGATCGCCGATTCCAGGTCCTTTAGGTACTTTTCCTAGTCGGTGTCCTTCTATATCTATCGTCCCCATTATTCATTCGGGGTATACACGTTTATTATAGTTTCTATATATTTATAGTTAGAATCCGTCTATACCTAGCCTAGGCGGTAGTATTGGATCCGGTGACTAATGTGCTCCGTAGCGAAGGTGAGATTAAGCGTAGACCCGTCTTCGTCCTATTTATGTTTTTTCTATATAACTTATTCTATAGGTGTGAGTAGGTATAGGAAGTCGTGGTAGCGGGTACGTAGTTCCCTTACTCTAAGTTCTTCCCTAACCACGGCTAGGCCTCCCTACCATCGGTGGTAGAGGTTAAAGTCTCCTAGGAGGATGTATTACCCTAGTTCCGTAGTACCCTCGAGTATCTCATCTAGTATAAGTACACGTTATTAGTTATATATATTATATATATATAGGGGGCCTATATCTGTTTATAGGTGTAGTGTTATCCTAAGGTTATCGCGCTCGGTATACGACTATAATAAGAGTGGTATTAATCTATAAATGTGGAAGAGGACTCGTCTTTCTAGTCCTAGAGGGTATATAGTGTGGTATCCGGGGTATATGGTTGGTTTGCTCGTCTAGTAGTATTTATAGGGTTCCTAGATGGCGAGTATTATAGCCCCGGTCTCTTCGAGGAGCGTCGCCTAGTTCTCTCTTTTATATTATACGTTTACCTATATAATTCGGAGTATATTCTAGTCCCTTATTAGGTACTAGGGAGTATATATACCTATATACTTATTCCTTAGAGGCGCGACTATCCTCGCGCGGCAGCGGCTTTAACTATGTCTTTTAGTCGTCCCATCGTCTTCGGGATAATCTACTATCCCGCCTAACTACCTTCCGGAGGGGAGGTTGGGGGTGTTATAAAGGAAGGGCCTAAGGTAGGTATTATATTCTATAACTATCTCGCGTCTCTCGCTTTTATCGTACGAATGTATTCTATGACCTATTTACGTTTTATACACGTTAACGACCATAACGGGTGTTTCCCGTCGTAGTTTAAACACTATGCTATATCCCTATTTCTTAGCCCTTCTCCTCGCGGTTTATAAGGGCACTTCTAGGTAGCGTGGTCCCCACGGCACTATCCGTACTTAGTCTTCTATAAGCACCTTTATATAGTGTGTCCATACCCTTAGTAGTTAAAGCACTATATTATTACCCATGCTCTATCCCATGGCTCGGCCATAAGGAGCTCTCCTTCTACTAGAAATCCCTCCTATATAATACGTTATGCGAGGGCGGGGTCTCGGAGCTCTATAATTATAGTAGAGTGTTTTTTCGCCGTCGTCTTAATCGCCTATAGGTTCTTCCACCACGCTTTCACGATCTTAATCCCTAGGTATTTTCGCGTGTTAGATTGTTCTATACGCGTAATATCCTCCGCTCCGATAGCCTATCCCCGTACGGGTACTAAGTATACCTATATCGGGTATGTGGCCGCCCTAATAGAGGCGCCTAGAAAGATACTACTAATCGCGTTCGGATCGCGCGAGATAGTCTACTACGCGATATTCGTTATTATAGTAAGTACTACTCCTCCTAGCGTGAGTTTGGTAGCGACGACATTTAACTATATTCCCTTTTATTTATTAATCTTACTTACTATGTCCTTTGGGGATGCTCGCTAGACCTATGCTAGGGTGTCCTTATCCTAGATTACGACGTATATACTATACGCCGCGTCGCTAGTCCGGGGGGCCCGTGGTATAGCTTCCGGTATTACTACTATTTATACCCATGTGCTAGGGCGCTTACCTTAAGTGAGTTCCTCCTGGATTCTACGTAGGCTAGCCTCTATTTGGTTGAGCCTACCCTCCGGTCCTCCTAGTTATATCTTCTTCTCCTCCTCTATAATTCCCCTTAGGTTCCGGATAAGGTTCTAGAATATATATAGGAGGGTCTTCTAGCTCTCTCCGGCTTCCTTCTCTACACGTACTACCTAGTAGTCGATGCGATCTAGGAGGGTTTCCCCTCTCGGGGTCCCCTTTATTCCGCCTATCTATAGCGGCGTGCGCCTTTGGGTGTGTTCTACGTTTTAGATAGGTGTATAGCTACCCTTAGTAATGTTACTATATAGCCTTTTCTATCGTACCGGTGGGGGTATATCCGGTATATACCGGGGTATGTCGGTGCCTAAGGCCGCTATATTTATTAGTTAAGGGCTGCCCTTAACTAATAAAAGGGGGTCGGCGTGTCGGCGTTCTAGTAGCGTAGTCCGTGCCTCTATCTCCGTGAGGATTTTAAGAGGGTGTATATATATCTTTGCACGGCGATAACGTCTTGGTTTCGACGCTACACGTACGTGCGTATAGTAGTAGTTGGTATACTCGGTGTGCTCTATTAATTGAGGTATGTATCTCGCTATATTACCCCGAATGGACCAAGTTAGCCTCTTAGGGATGTAAAAGAAGTTTTTTCTACTATGTCTTTATCGATATAAGGTTCATAGTATTCTACTTATATTATTATCTTCGTATAAGGCGTTTCTAAAGTAGTATACTTATATAGCCGTGTTTATAAATAATAGCTATAGTAGTACTAAATAGATTATATTTATCGTTTTTAAACTCTTCTTTACTACTTTATCTAGCCCTATTTTATATTCTATTCCCCTAAGACATTTTCGAGTCGCGCTATCACCCGTATTAGTATACGTATACTTTTTACAGCTACTTTTAAGAGGCTAGCCCCTAGCGACTCTAGACTCCCTATTTTCTAGACTCGTAGCTTCGATCTAGTAAGTCTAGACTACCTTATTAGACACGCTATATACTTCCTCTAAGCTAGTTTCGGAGTCCTAATCTCCCCCTATAAGTTCGTAGTCCGGGTACGACCTCTAAAATTATAGTAAGCTATCGCTACGTGTGTCCCTTTTATAAATGGCTATGTTTCTAGTATAGTAGTCGCGACGAACTTATAAGTATCTCTTCTAGGTATTATAAGTTCTCTTTAAACGCACGACTTCTTATTAGTTCTCTTTTATGATAGGACGGGTCTATATAATACTCTTAATTAATTCTTCAATAGCTAAGTCTAATAATTAATACCCATAGAGACCTATAAACGTAAGAAAAGGTCGAATAGTCGAATATTAGTGATGGGGGAAGCGCGCCGAGTAGAATGACCAAGGAAAACGCCCTCCTTAAATATACAATGAAGCCATGTAATCGAGCTAGGGACACATACATGTAGGGCTGTAGGAGCGGCCTTCCACAATAGATATCTAATACTAGTCCTATTTCTAAGCCTATCTCCTTCTCTCGCAAGACTCGCTCTAAAGGGATTACCTCTACCCCGGCTATACCGGCTAAAAAATCCACTTATTATAGTAGTATAAAGGCGCGCTCTAAGTTAGAGAAGAAGATAGCTAAGACTACTACTACTATTACTACTAACGTGGCTACTAGTCGCTCTAATCTAGGTAATTCTAGTACTAGTATTACGGAAGAGGTAGCTATAAAGCCTACCTACATCTACTCGCGCCGCCTATCTACTCTACCTCCTTTAGAGAATAAAGAAGATCTTATTATAGATAATAATTAAGAGTTTACGCCTTCGCCGCCTCGCTCTAAACGCCGTTCCTCTTTTCGGTCTAATATAGACTAACTTAGTTACTCTAGGTCCTTTTAGGACCTTAATATTCACTCTAAACCTAGCTCTAGTAATAATAAGGCCTAGGTCGCTAAAGATACTAAACGTGGTCGCGGTTTATGCTATAGGAAAACGGCGAACTACGGTTTAATATACTTTAAGTATATTAAGGCTTATACTACTGGCTCTAAATATCTCTTCCGCTCTAACTCTAGTATTAGCTACTACTCTACTAACCGCGATAGGCCTATATACCTAATCTTTAAGCTCCCTACCCGCTACCGCCACTATACCATCCTTAGTAAAGTTTATCTTTAGATAAGTCTATTAGGCTATTTTAGTCTAGGGTAATCTAAAGTTATCTATACTAATACGTTTTTAGGTTTCTATTTATATATAAGATATATATAACGATCTTCGCGTCCGTGACTCTTGGTAGTTCTAGTAGTTATCTAGCTTCTATACGTAGAGAGTTTAGAGAGCGCTATAAGCTCTTTCTAGAGGGTATTAAAGTATAAGTTTAGAAACTATTAATTATTATTAACCTTAGCTTATAATTTTTAGTCGCCGTGAGATTTCTAGCGCTTAGGCTACCTATTCTAGAGAGTTAGTTTTAGCTACTAAGGCCGTAGAAGAGATTCGTGCTATTCCTTCCCGCCTACCTTATACTACTAATAGGTCTTATAAGAGATCTACTAGTTCTCCTTCTAAGTTACCTTATAAGAGGGTATATATTCTATTCTAGATTATTCTAGACCGTGTTAGCTAACTTTAGGTCTAGTCGCTCCGCTCTAGCGCTTAGTTATCGTCTTACTAGGCTCTAACTAAGCGCGTAGTTACTCTAGAGAATAAGGTCTCTAACCTCCGTCGCTCTATTACTCGGTTAGTTTATTCGCTATACTCTAAGAGTAATAATAAGATAGAGGAGTAGCTCTATGGCTCTATTTACTAGGGTTTCTATATAGTATGTATTAGCTCTATCTACCTGGTTTCTATCTATTTTAGTCCTTTTTAGACCGTTTAGATACCTATCTACTAGTTTTCTAGTAATTTAATTCTTAACTTAATAATATTATATACGTTCTTATTTATTCTATAACTATTAAATTTTAGGTTCTAATTTTCTTTAAGTTACTTAAGTATAGGTATCGTATATAAATTAGTTTATCTCTCTAAATTATATTAGAGTATCTAAACTAGTAACCTAGTAGTTATTAGTTCGGGTACTCTAATCTTTTATATTATATATTACGAGTTTAATTCCGTAGTAGAGTACCTTTTTAGTTTCTTAGTTCTATATTCTTCTCGTATATAATAGTCTATATTAGTCTATTCTAGACTTCTCTATGTTATTCTATTATAATATATCGCGTCGCGTGTCTATAACGGTTATTTACGTTTTCTTTGCGTTTAGTAACTATATATTACTTAAATTATAGGGCTACCTTATAGAGTTTTCCTAGTATGCGTTTAGGATTCGTAATTCGATACTTCGTTCTCTATAGTATCCTTCTTCTTTTTATAACGGCCCTAATAGTACTAGGTTTACGGTAGTAACGTGTTATCCTATAACCTCTATTTATATATAGCTATCGCGGTACTTAAGATATATACCGTAGGTTCCTAGATATCCTTATCCTTGGTATAGTTCTTCTAATAGATTTAATACTTTTAGATACCGTTCTCGTTAAGCCTATATTTAATAATATAGTCTACTTCGTACACGTCTAGTCTATCTTAGAGTATAATAGAGTATAATTACACGTTCGTATGTTTATATATATTAGGTCGAAACCTTTTAAGTAATAAGACGTGGAATACGTTATAGACTTTTATATTATTTCCTAGGTCGAGCTCGTAGGCTCTTATACCGATATAACATTTAATTCGGAAGGGACTAGCTATTTTATAATCGAGCTTTTTATTTACTTATAATATTCGTATATTATAGACGTTAAGGAGGACTTCGTCTCTCTCCTTGTATGCTTAATCTTTAACTAATCTATTATAGTACTTTATATATAACTTATTCGCTTACTAGATTATTACGCGATAGTTACGTACGGTTTTAAAGATTTTAATCGCTAGTTCCTACGCGTGGACGTTAACATCTATTATTCGGTTAAACTAGACTATATAAGGTTCGAAACCTATCCTTAGACTACGTTCTAGGTTCGCCTAGAAGGGCGTAACACCTATTATACTATAACGACTATTATTATACGCGAATTCTACTATACTTAGTAGAGAGGCCTAGTCGTCTTATTTAAAATTATAGAATGTATAAAGGTAGGCCTCGAGCGTTTAGTTCTATCGCTCTATCTAACTATCTATTTATAGATAGAATACTATTAATATGTTTCTATTTATACTAGCCATTTCGTAGAATAACGTCTAGAATTTAGACGTGAATATACTCCCTCGGTCCGTAATGATCCTTTTTAGTATACTATAGACCTTAATAATCTTATTCTAGAATACTTATGCTAGTGTGGTAAGCCATCGCTACGTGTGTCCCTTTTGTAAATGGCTGTGTTCCTAGTATAGTAGTCGCGACGAACTTACAAGTATCTCTCCTAGGTATTATAAGTTCTCTTTGAACGCACGATCTTAATTAATTCTTTAATAGCTAAGCCTAATAATCAATATCTATAGAGGCCTATAAACATAAGGAAAGGTCGAATAGTCGAATATTAGTAATGGGGGAAGCGCGCCGAGTAGAATGACCAAGGAAAACGCCCTCCTTAAGTATATAATAAAGCTATATAATTAAGCCAGGGACATATACATATAGGGCTATAGGAGTGGCCTTCTATATATACCTCCCCGGCCTATAGAACTACTACCCTTAGTAGTATAGTAACCGTGTGAGAAACCGTGTAAAGAACGCCTAAAAGAAAGACCTTAATATAAATAAAATGCGCCCCTAGTAAACCTCTTAGCGCGGGTAAACCTTAGCCCGGATTATTAGTTAAGGGCAGCCCTTAACTAATAATTAGGTAGGTTTTTAGGCGCCTAATCTTAGTACTTAAGGTCACGAGCCAGCTCCTAAAGAATTATATTACTTATCTTAGAGAGGTTAGATTCCTCCTCGTCGGATAGTTTATTAGGCCTCTTCTATCTATAGAAGTTCTCTTTAACGTTATCTAGGCCCGTATTAGACTCGAATTTCTTAAAATTAATTAGCTACTTAGCGGCGTGCGCCTTATTAAATTCCTTCTAGAACGACCTATCCCTATAGACTAGCCTTTCCTACCTTACTATTTTCTTAAAGGTCTCTATAAATACCCTCGAGCCCTCCTTAAACCAGGCGTCTACCTTAGCTTTAAGTTATTAAGGACTTATATTAAGCCACGTAGCTGCCTCTTCTTTTATCTTCTAGCTATTCTATCTTTTACGGCCGACTAATACGTTACTAACGGCGTTAAAACTCGGGAGTTAAACTACGGCTAGGAAGGCAAAAGGAATCGCACTATATTTATTAGAAAATCCCGACGGAGACGTAGGTCCCGGAGTTAAATTCCTATAAGCTACTACGAGTTGTTTCTATGTACCTATTTTAGGCACTTCTATTACTATATAATTAGGGCTAATCGCGATATACCATGGAAGTATTATACGTCTTCCACCCTTTACGGGACCCTAGGCGCCGTATATTATTAGTAGGCTAGAGATGCGTACTTTAAGGGACTAGTAGAGGACTAGGATAAAGGGACTAAATTATTTCTTATCGTCCGTATTATAGATCTTATCATTAATAGCCGTGATTATACCGTTTCGATTAACCCCCTCGCGGAGCTTAGCCTTCGACTACTATTTATTTAAGAACTTATAGAAGCGGGGAACGATTATAGTATAGTCGTTACTTTATTCGTCGTCGAGACTAATACTCCTCTAGATTATATTAAACCCGTGTCTATTACTAGGATTAAGGATTCGATTAATAGCGTTATCGAGATACTTAAAACCCGTCTTATTACCCCTATTCTAGGACTTCGTATAGTACGGGTATAAGATTAGATAGTAGTTAAGATTAGGCCGAAGAGCGATATAGATAAGCTAGTAAAGTAGGCATTACCTAATAAACTATTAGATATAGGAGTGGTATATAGTTCGTAGCTAGCCGTAGTTCGATTTCTTATTAAACATGCGCTAGTAATACTTATATATATTAAATTTATCCCTCGCGAGTTCTAGAATACTCTTATTAAGTATAGAGGTCGTCTTTTTAAGTAGCTCGAAGAGCCCTTTAATATTAATACTTCCGGTACATTCCTACTCGTTAAAGAGTTACCTACCTATCCTACTATCCTCCTTCTAAATCATAAATATAATACTAGTAAGGATGGTTTTAATATTAATAACTTACTTCGGGGTCTCTAGGGCCTAGTAATAATAGATACCTAATATCTCTATCGGATAAGGTGGCCGCGCGTACTTCGCGAACCAGGTATAGCGGTCCTTATAAACTTTAAGGGCCCCCACGTTATCTCTAAACTTATATACTATTTTAAGTCTCGCTACTAGGTTTAACTAGGACACGCTAATAAGTATATTATTCTTTCTAGCCACGTCTTAGTAATGCTTATAGTAGACTTTATATAGAATAGCCATATTACCTATCTACGCTTTCTAGCGTACTAGTAGGGCCATTCCCTTAATGCTCGTGAAATTCTTCTTTAATAATATAGCTACCTTAAAAGTCTTCGTTACTAAAGGCGCGCATTAATACTTCTTAGGCTCATCCTCTTCCTCAACCGATACTATCATCTTAGGGTATAAACTAAGAATAACCGGGGATTATCGTGTAGGCGCCCCTAGTAATTACTAAGGGCCGGTAGATAAGGTACGTCTATGAGTGGGTTTTATCGGCATAGCCGTAATAGGTACTAAAGAGGTTCTTATATAGCCTAGTAAGAGATATATACTAGTAGTAGTAGGAGGAATACTTACTTTAAACGGATAACTAGCTTTAAAGAGACGACGTACTACTAAACTAGAAGGCGTACTTTATGGAGGGGACTTCACTACGGGCGTTACCTACGCTAGTTTTAGTAATAGTAAGGTCTAAGGCGAAGGCAATGCACTTATCTCTTTAATTTATAGGTAGTATTTAACGGGCCTATAAACTATTCTACTTATCCGTGACTATTAACTAGCGGGGATAATAAGTCCCGTCTTATTATAGAACGTTAGTTTATTTTATCGGCTAGGGTAGTTTAAGAATTACTAGAGAGATAGACCGTCCTTATTACTATCGCTAGCTAGGGTAGTATTAATATTAGAGCTCTAAAGATATACCTTAATTCCCCTTCCCTTCTATCCCTAGCCAATTTAGGACTATAGGGATACGTTTAACTAGTTCCTCGCTCTTATCTATGTCCGCATTTATAAGAGCGCTACTAGCTTTTCTATAAAGTTCTATATTTACTAGAGCTGTCCGAGGGCGGATTAGACTAACTAGCTATTATTATTAGAGAGGTCTTTTCGCTAGTTTTATAGGATTATATTTTTAGCTTTTAGAATGCGGGAGTTAGTATCTCTTCTATAACGAATTATCTCATAGACTTCTTTTAGAATGGAGGAGTTAATCTTTACCTTACTATACCCTATTACAGCTTCTACTTCCTAGAAGAGGTTAACTATACTACTTAAGAGCTATTCTATAAGGCTAGTAATATAAAGGAGATTATTAAACGTGTCTAGAATATAGTCCTATCGCTCTTACGGGTCCTAGATAGCGATAATTTAGTTAATAGTAGACTTATTTACTTCCGTAGCTTCTATAGCCTATCTATACGGAGTAGTAGATGGCCTTAATACCACGATAGCTATCGATAGCTCTACTTTAGTACTTACGACTCTTAACTAGAACCGCGTCTATCTTATTAGTGCTTAACGATCTTATAACTCTTTACGGGTAGGCGTTTTCTTTTTCGGTAGGGCTATTATTATTATCGGTTCTATTAGCGAGTTATATTCTAAGAAGAGATAGTTAAGTAAGGCGGAAGTGGAGAAGGAGGTTTTATTAATTAAGGAGGTATAGAGAGGTGTAAGAGGGAAGAGTTATATACTATCTTAAGTTCTCTTTTTATACCTCCTCAAATGCCGGGTATATAGTAATTTTTATAAATAATCCTTACTAACGGCCGTAGGCCCGTATACGTGTCGAATCTATGAATAAATATATACTAGGTATATAGGAAATCTATGAATAAATGTATCTACCGGGTATATAGCGGAATCTATAAATGAATAGATACCGGGTATATTCTTATCCTTATAAGACTTTCTATAAGTATCTTTTTCTCCTATACCTTCTCCTTCTTTTCTTCCTTATTAGTTCCTAATAGGGCCCGTTCTATAGTAACGAAATAGGCCTTTAATAGATAGGCTTCGATTACACGACCGGCTTTAATATATAGTAGATAGAATTCGCGTAAACGCCATTATATCTTCTTTCGAGCATTACTTACTTTAATAATAAGTTTTATTATTTTATAGTAATAATAGGGTTTATTATCCTCTTTCGATAATAGAGTTTATCGTCCTTTTTCGATAATAGAGTTTATCGTTATAAGACTACTTTTATAAGTATCCCTTCTCTTCTTAAAAAAAACTTCTATCCTCTAGAAGGAGATATTAATTCTAGGGAAACGCAAATATTCTTCTCTATTAAAGTCTTACGGAGTAGGAATTACTACTTCTACCCGGGTTCGTGTAGCGTCGTCGAGGTATTCCGTAAGTTATTTATAATAGTTTTCCTTATCGCTACTCTTCTTATTTTCCTTGGTAATTCTTCTAATTAGTAGTTATAAGGGATTATTGTAACTCTCGTTACTTATATTTCTCATAAAATATTTCTTTAACCTATAGCTAGGAAACGTCCCTCTAAGTATAGCTCTATTAAGCTCTACGAGCTTATAAGTATAATTAAACACGGACTAGATTCTATATAGCCCCCTCTAATACTACCTTAGCTTCCGCCCTATATCCTCTATTACTATAAGTTATATAGAAGGATAATTATATTAACTAGTAACGACTCTTAACGAAGGTAATAGTCGTTATTCTATGCCTCTCTCGATTCCTTATACGTTCGTGTCGCGTGGGTATAGGCCTCCTTAAGATCCTTAGATCTTCTCTTAAGTTATCTAGCTCGAAGAGCGAGTAAGTTAGACGTCGATTATATCTCGTCCTAAGGAAGTATTCGGAGCGACTCGAATTCGACTTTAATAGGCATGATTAGTTTATAGCCGAGCACGAGATATACGGTACTATACCCTATACTAGCACGTGTCGTTATTCTATCTATCTAGACGACCACATGGAGGTGGCTAGGCTAGTTCTTAAATCCGCTATTAGTTATCTTCGCGAGAGTATTAGCGAGTAGTATAAAACTTCTCTTAATAATCCTATTTACTCGGGGATTATATATAGATATAACCTTCTAATAAATTCTATAGAGTTAGAGGAGCTCCTCTATAGCACCTATATTTTCTCTACTACTATTATAGGTAATTTTAGGAATAATTCTATATCTATAGATTACGTTCTTAAAGAGGAACTTTATAACGACTATAGACGTAGCTACCATATATACCTCCGCCTTAGTCCATCCGCTTAGCTATTCTTATATAGATACTACTTTACTATACCCTATAGAAGGTAGTAGCGTCGTTACGTCTAAGTATATTCTTTACTAAAGAATAGACGTTATAATGTGGTAGAGCCCTTTATTAAGACCTCCAAGGAGTTTACTTCATCATTAATATTTATTATAGGTTTTCACGTGCTATCACACGTCTCTATATATACCTACCTACTAATACTTATCCTTAATCCTTCCGAGGGTCCCTTCGCTACCTCTATAATCTATCTTATTATAAGTAGCGGTAATTATACGCGCCCTAGTATTCGGATCCTTAATTACTCGTGTATATTAGCGATACCTATCTCCTCTCCGCTAGAGTATTTAGTTACGCACGAGGAACTTTAGATAGTCGGTTATAAAGGCCTTATACGCTCGGTTAGTTAGGTTAGTTAGCCTCTTAAGTATAGTAAGGTACTTTATAATCCTCTACTATTTATCGCTATATTTATCTATTAAGGGAGACTTAATAGTAGTATAGTCGAGTATCTCTATTATATAATCTCTCCCGCTAACGGGCTTAATTAACGACGTCTCTAGTATATCTATATATAGAGCTATATCTACGAACTCGTCTAGGTTAAAGGTAGAGATATCTAGTGGTTCTTCTCCTTCGTATATCCGTAAGATACCGTCGGCGATTATATTACGCTTTCTAGGTACGTGTCTAACTATAAAGTTCTATAGCTAAATCTACGTAAGCCACCTAGTAACGAGCGCCCCTAGTAAGTTAGTTACGGTACGGTTAATTTAAGCGACTAGAGTATTCGTGTCTATTTCTATAATAAAGTATATACTATAGAGGTATTACCGGAACTTCTATAACACGTAGAGAAGGGCTCGGTACTCTAGCTTCACGGTATTATAGTTTCTCTTAGCTTTTAACTATATTCCTCTATTATACCGCGATAGCTAATATTTATAATTCTCGTTCTTCTATATTAACGTAGCTCCCTACCTAATATTACTAGAGTCTACTACTAGAATTATATCTCCCGTATCTATTCTATACCGTAATATTATTAGTGCGGGAGTAGTAGTTAGAGCTATCTTTAGCGCGTCTATCGAGGTCTACTCCTTAGCTATCTACTACTAGGCCGATTTATTCTTTAATAGTATAAATAG
>NW_022985551.1:425987-441258 GCF_010093815.1 Pseudovirgaria hyperparasitica
ATTCGTCGTGTTTTTATAGGGTTTCTAGTCCCTAATAGTAGTAACCTTTTTATTACTCGGTCGCCTCCCTTTAATATCGTAGACGTATTCTATAACGTTAGCGGCTTTAATATACTACTAAGTCTTCTTACTACTTAGGGCGTATCTAGCGCGCTCTATATCTATAAGAACCTTATCCACGTTAATTAAATATTCTAGAATATACCTACGAATTCTAGGTAGAGCCTCCTTAGAGTTATATTTCGTTATAGGTCCTTTAATATCTAAGTTATCTAGGAATAGTAGAGCCCTCTCCGGGATGTATTCTTATATAATAGTTAATATAATTCTAACGAACTAAGCTACTAAATTAGTGGCCTCTTAAGGTAATATTATCCCACGTAGTAATTCTAGGGGCGTTATAAACCCCGTTAAGTCTCGGTAATACTCTACTAATAGAATCTAATTATATTCTAAGAAGAAGTTAGTAAACGTTAAGACGGCTATCCCTATAAAGTACTCCGAGAACTCTTTACACGAGGGCGGTGTGGCCGTATTATAAATAGTAACTCGGTTGATTTCTATCGCCGAATTAATTAACCTATAATCTCGTTCCTTATTGGCTTCCTTCTTCTTTTCCACGAGAAAATAGGCGTTTTAATAAGGACTACTATAGGGCTTAAGCCTTCTACTATTAAGACGCTCTTTTAGAATTATAAGTACCTTCCTATAAAGGGCTCTAGAAATATTAAAGTTCTTAGCCTACTATACCTTATATTCTACCGTTCGGATCTTCTACGGAGGTGCCACCTCTTTATTAAATTTACTAAGGTATAAGAATTCCTATACTAGTACTTCCTCACGATATAATAAGATTATATATAGTAACTTAAGTTCCGTAGAACGTAGCTCTATTCTAATCTTTAGCTAACTTATATATAGAGGCGTTAGACGTGTTCCTAGCGGGATAGTTACCCTTCGAGACTCTATTAGTCTATTAAACACGTTAAGGCCTAGGTGGACGGCTAGAAGAAGTACCTACCGTGCGATTACTCGTTCACGCTAGTCTAGATACCCTAATAGATTTCTAGGAACCTTTTAGTGGGCTTCGGAGTCATCTATAGGGTATACTTTAACTCCCTTTCTTTTATATATAGTAGCTATACTAAATCCCTTTAATACCCTAGATGAATACCGTCTTTAGAGACCGGTAGAGCCTACTATAAGCCGTTCTATTATTATACCTTATTTATATATAAAGGTAGCGTACCTTACTACTATAACTAGGGCGGCTAAGTTATCTTTTCTTAATAACTAAGTAATATTTTTAGGCCGGATTTTCTCGGAAAGTAACTCTATATAACTTATTTCTATATCCGTATAAAAATATAGCCTATCCCCTTTATTAGTAGGTTTACCAGACCCTATTTAGTACGGATTATTAGTTAAGGGTAGCCCTTAACTAATAATCCGGCTTAACTCCGGCTTCCGGCGATATACTCTACTATATAGTTAGTCTCTAGCCACGGAGTTACCCTTCTTCTCTAAGACTAGAATATACTTATCTAGACTAGTTTCGAAGGTTATATATTCTTATCTATATATAGAGTAGACTATTAAGAGTACTTATCTAGAGGCTAACCTCTATACCGTAAGTAAGGCCTATCTAGTATATAGCTCCCCTAGAATAAGATTATAATTAAGTTTACTATATATAAATATCGAAGTAGCTATAACGATCCGACCTATACGGATAGGGTATTACTATACTATTCCTACGAATAGAGTACTATACTAAGTAGTACTAACTAAACTCGAGTTCTTTATATATAGTAGAAGCGAAGATATTACTAGTCTAAGACGCCTTATAGTATCTAGTCGAATACTATTTACCTATACGCCACTATTAAATAGTACTATACTAGTTACTCTTTTAGGACTAACTTCTATAGGGTACCTTAGATACTCGGCCACTAGCCTTACTATCCCTTCCTTAAGCTAATTAATATCTCGTTATATAATAGCCGTCCCTATAGTATAGAGGGGTGCTAATATATTAAGTTTATTTATCTTAGGAGCCATAGTATAGTTATTTCTTTCTTTCCTCTCGGCTCTCTCTTCTTAAGCCTTATAGATCTCTCTAGCTATAAAGTCGGGGGCGCCCTTCTCGAATACCGTATAATATAAGTTACTATTAAGGCTTAATAGTTCGCTAATAGTAATGTCTATAGTTATCCCTAGAACGCGTACTAGCCATACTTCGCTAGCTTCTATACTTAGCCGCTATCCTTCGCGTAGATAGTTATTAAGCTTAACGCCTTAGATACGTGCCTTTTAACTAGGATTTAGACTATCCCCTTTATCTATCTTATCCTCCGGCGCCGTTAGCTCTTATTTAGACGTTCTCTAGTTACTACTCTTCTCGCTATCCTCCTATTCCTTAATAATTCTTATATACTACTCTTTACGTATTCCGTAGAGACGGGCGATCTTTCTTTCCTTAGTACGATTAGGTATACTCTTTATAATCCCCCTTCTAGATATTATAAGCATAGCGGGCTCTTCTAGAGCTATCTCCTTATAGATATATCTATTACTAGCTATATCGAAGCGTTTATAGAATTCTATATATCTATCTTTCTTACTCTTGGGCGACGTGACTTCTTCTTCTAAATTACTATCCGCTAAGACCTAGTAGAGACCCTTTATAGATTTTATACTAATACTATATACTAGCACTCCCTATAAAGCGTTAATATTTACTATAGACGTAGAAACCTTCACTCCTTCTCCGTACTAGCTTAGGCCGTTTTAAACCGTTACTACGTAGTTCTAGATAGCTTATAGAGTAGCTTATAGCCCTACTAAGGAGGGTAGTAATAGGATTTCTTCTCCGTTCGCCCCGAAACGCCCTTAGAATACTTATACCCCGTTAATATTTAGTAATCCGTCTCTAATGTATTCTACTATCTCCGGACATCTATATATTAGGTAATCTCCTCTATATGTAATGTATATAATTAGTCTTCGAGGCCTATTCTAGAATATAATACCTTCTTAGAAGTCTCGGGTAGAGACGTATTCTCTATTCTATATATAATTCTATAGATAAACTTACGTTAGTTCTATAGACATGCCTCGTACTTAGAGATATACTAAAAGATTTAGCCTTCGCGCCTACTAGTTAATAATAGCCGAAAGTAGCTTAGGTTCGTACTTCTTAAGGGATAGAAATAAGGGATTAGAGGTAAAGTAGGACTTTATCTTAATTAACGTGAGGTCTAGTTTACTAAATCTCTCTACTATCTCGTTAAACTTATCCGATTCTAGCGTAATGTGTACTACGACTAGAGAGGGGTAGTTAAATTTATTAGTTCTTCTTTCTTTATATAACTACTCTTCTAAGCTAGTCTTCTTACTCCCTATCTTTAATTTATAGTATATAGCTATGGCTAGCTCTTATACGGCTAAGTACTTATTAATACGAGCTAGTTCCTTAAGTACTCTAGCCTTTCGTAATACGAAGCCATAGATAATTATCTAGTTATAACTATATACTTCTATCGTAAGTTAATATTTCTCTATAGCCCGAGCCTTAAGACTATTAGGCAGCCCTTCTAGGAAGAGCTCTATTCGTGAATACGAGCTTAGGCTTTCTTTAGCCGTAAGTTTCTCTATAATAATATAATACTAGGAGTAGTATATAGGGAGAAAGTAGGATAGGTCTACTTTAACCATTTCCACGTATTTTCAAACAAAGTAGATAGTGCCTTCCTTAAGGGTAGAGTTAAATAGAGAGAATTCCTTTAATAATTCTTCACGTAGCGTGGCCTACTACTATTTCTAAAATCTACTTATTCCTTTAATAGTAGGACGGAGATAGTCCTCGTAGTATAATAGTAGGGAGGTTATCTTCTTATTAGGCGGAACTTTATAGTTTATATATATATCCTCGTACTTCTAAAGGAAGGCTATAATATTTATTCCTTTAAAGCGCTCGGGGGCTAGGGTAGGTAGAGATACTATCCTTCCTTATCGCGTAAATGCTACGAAGAAGTTAAGTATCTCTCTATAAGTTACTAGGTCGTTATTTTAAGCTCCTATCGCACTATTACTAGTAGTAGATATACTAGTAGAGACGCTAGGGGTAAGGTTATTAGTTAAGGGATTACCTTAACTAAAGGTTAGCCTAATGCGTCTACCTATAATACCTATTATCCCTTCTCTATGTTAACTAATCCCTTTATAAGGTAAACTATTACTATCATCTTTATTAATATAAGGTTCACGGTATCCTACTTATATTATTATCTTCGTATAAGGCGTTCCTAAAGTAGTATACTCGTATAGCCGTATTTATAAATAACAGCTATAGTAGTACTAAATAGGTTATATTTATCGTTTTTAAACTCTTCTTTACTACTTTATCTAGCCCTATTTTATATTCTATTCCCCTAAGATATTTTCGAGTCGTGCTATTACCCGTATTAGTATGCGCATGCTTTTTACGGCTACTTTTAAGAGGCTAGCCCCTAGCGACTCTAGACTCCCTGTTTTCCGGACTCATGGCTTCGATCTAGTAAGTCTAGACTACCTTATTAGGCACGCTATATACTTCCTCTAAGCTAGTTTCGGAGTCCTAATCTCCCTCTATAAGTTCGTAGTCCGGGTATAACCTCTAAAATTATAGTAAGCTATTACTACGTGTGTCCCTTTTATAAATGGCTATGTTTCTAGTATAGTAGTTACGACGAACTCATAAGTATCTCTCCTAGGTATTATGAGTTCTCTTTGAACGCACGATCTTAATTAATTCTTTAATAGCTAAGCCTAATAATCAATATCTATAGAGGCCTATGAACGTAAGGAAAGGTCGAATAGTCGAATATTAGTAATAGGGGAAGCGCGCCAAGCAGAATGACCAAGGAAAACGCCCTCCTTAAGTATATAATAAAGCCATGTAATCGAGCTAGGGACACATACATGTGGGGCTGTAGGAGCGGCCTTCCACACTAGTTCTTTTAATGTAATCGTCTTCTATATAGGGACGTACCTAGATATCTTTATAAGTCTATCCACGATAATAAGAATTAAATTATAACTTATTCTAAGCCTCTCGCTTAGAGGTAAGTTAACTATAAAATCTATAGTAATATCTTCCTATATAAAGAGGGGGACTAGTAGAGGCTATAAGTTTCTATATAGCTTATATCTAGGTGCCTTTATTCTTTAATAAATCGGATAAGTAGCTATCTATTCTTTAACGTACTTAGGTATATCTTCCTAAAAATAGTACTAATAAATCGAGCTTAGGGTGCGTATATACCCAAAATGTTCTACTAGGTTAGTGTTATAGTATCGGCTAACTATAGTAAATCGTACGTTATCTATCGGTATATAGTACTTTCTATTATAGTAGAGTAAGCTATCTATAAAGGTCTACTTATAGTCTACTTCGGTCTATAATAACCTATCTTACTATTTTAGAGGTCGTACCCGGACTACGAACTTATAGGGGGAGATTAGGACTCCGAAACTAGCTTAGGGGAAGTATATGGCGTGCCTAATAAGGTAGTCTAGACTTACTAGATCGAAGCCACGAGTCCGGAAAACAGGGAGTCCGGAGTCGCTAGGGGCTAGCCTCTTAAAAGTAGCCGTAAAAAGCATACGCATGCTAACACGGGTAATAGCGCGACTCGAAAATGTCTTAGGGGAATGGGATATAAAATAGGGCCAGATGAAGTAGCAAAGAAGAGTTCAAAAACGATAAATATAACCTGTTTAGTACTACTATAGCTGTTATTTATAAACACGGCTACACGAGTACACTACTTTAGGAACGCCTTACACGAAGATAATAATATAAGTAGGATACCGTGAACCTTATATCGATGAAGACGATAGTAATAGTTCACCTTATAAAGGGATTAATTAACATGGAGAAGGGATAATAGGTGTTATAGGTAGACGTATTGGGCTAACCTTTAGTTAAGGTAATCCCTTAACTAATAACCTTACCCCTAGCGTCTCCACTAGCACACCTACTACTAGTAATAGTGCGATAGAAGCTTAAAATAATAACCTAGTAACTCGTAGAGAGATGCTTAACTTCTTTATAGCATTTACGCGATAAGGAAGGATAGTACCTCTATCTACCCTAGCCCCCGAGCGCTTTAAAGGAATAAACATTACGGCCTTCCTTCGAAAGTACGAGGACATATATATAAACTACGAAGTTCCGCCTAATAAGAAGATAACCTCTCTACTATTATACTACGAGGACCATCTCCGTCCTACTATTAAAGGAATAGATAGGTTTTAGAAATAGTAGTAGGCTATACTACGTGAAGAATTATTAAAGGAATTCTCTCTATTTGACTCCGCCCTTAAGGAAGGCACTATCTACTTTATCCGAAAATACGTGGAAATGGTTAAAGTAGACCCATCCTACTCTCTCCCTATATACTACTCCCGGTATCGTGTTATCACGGAGAAACTTACGGCTAAAGGAAGCCTAAGCTCGTATTCGCGAATAGAGCTCTTCCTAGAAGGGCTGCCTAATAGTCTTAAGGCTCGGGCTATAGAGAAATGTTAACTTATAATGGAAGCACATAGTTACGACTAGGTAATTATCTATAACTTCGTATTACGAAAGGCTAGAGTACTTAAGAAACTAGCTCGTATTAATAAGCACTTAGCCGCATAAGAGCTGGCCATAGCCATGTACTATAAATTAAAGATAGAGAGTAAGAAGACCAGCTTAGAAGAGTAGTTACATAAAGAAAGAAGAACTAATAAATTTAGCTACCCCTCTCTAGTCGAAGTACACGTCGCGCTAGAATCGGATAAGTTTAACGAGATAGTAGAGAGATTTAGTAAACTAGACCTTACGTTAATTAAGATAAAGTCCTACTTTATCTCTAATCTCTTATTCTTATCCCTTAAGAAGTATAAACCTAAGCTACTTTCGGCCATTATTAACTAGTAGGCGCGAAGGCTAAATCTTTTAATATACCCCTAAGTATAAGACATGCCTATAGAATAAATATAAGTTTATCTATAGAATTATATATAGAATAGAGAATACGTCTCTACCCGAGACTCCTAAGAAGGCGTTATAGTCTAGGATAGGCCTCGAAGACCGATTATATATATCACGTATAGAGGAGATCACCTAATATATAGATGTCCGGAGATAGTAGGATACATTAGAGACGGATTACTAAATATTAATAGGGTGCGAGTATTCTAAGAGCGTTTCGGGGCGAACGGAGAAGAAATCCTATTACCACCCTCCTCGGTAGAGCTATAAGCTACCCTATAAGCTATCTGGAACTACGTAGTAACGGTTTAAAACGGCCTAAGCTAGTATGGAGGGGGAGTAAAGGTTTCTACGTCCGTAGTAAACATTAATACTTTATAGAGAGTGCCGGTATATAGTATTAGTATAAAATCTACGAAGGGTCCCTACCAGGCCTCGGTAGACAGCGATTCGGAAGAAGAAGTCACGTCGCCCGAGAGTAAGAAAGATAGATATATAGAATTCCACGAACGCTTCGACGTAGCTAGTAATAGATATATCTACGAGGAGATGGCCCTAGAAGAGCCCGCTATACTTATAATATCTAGAAGGGGGATCACGAAGAGTACACCTAATTATACTAAGGAAAGAAAGATCATCTATCTCCGCGGAATGCGTAAAGGGTAGTATATAAGGATTATTAAGGAATAGGAGGACGGCGAGAAGAGTAGCGACTAGAGAACGTCTAAATAAGAGCTAACGGCGCCTAAGGATAAGATAGATAAAGGGGATGGCCTAAATCCTAGTTAAAAGGCACGTATCCGAGACGTTAAGCTTAATAACTATCTACGCGAGGGATAGCGGCTAAGTATAGAAGCTAGCGAAGTATAGCTGGTACGCGTTCTAGGGATAACTATAAATATTACTATTAGCGAACTATTAAGCCTTAATAGTAACTTATATCGTGTGGTGTTCGAGAAGGGCGCCCCTAACTTTATAGCTAGAGAGGTCCACGAGGCTTAAGAGGAGAGAGCCGAGAAGAAAGAAAGAAACGACTATACTATGGCTCCCGAGATAAATAAACTTAATATATTAGTACCCCTCTATGCCACGGGGACGGCTATTATATAATGAGATATTAATTAGCTTAAGGAAGGGATAGTAAGGCTAGTGGCCGAGTGTCCGAGGTATCCTATGAAAGTTAGTTCTAAAAGGGCGACTAGTATAGTACTATTTAATAGTGGCGCGTAGGTAAATAGTATTCGACTAGATGCTACGAGGCGTCTCGGGCTAGCGATATCTTTACTTCTACTATATATAAAGAACTCGAGTTTAGTTAGCGCTACTTAGTATAGTACTCTATTCGTGGGAATAGTATAGTAATACCCTATCTATATAGGTTAGATCGTTACGGCTACTTCGATATTCGTATATAGCGAACTTAATTATAACCTTATCCTAGGGGAGCCATATACTAGGCAGGCCTTACTTACGGTATAGAGGTTAGCCTCTAGGTAAGTACTCTTAATAGTCTACTCTATATATAGATAAGAACGTGTAACCTTTAAAACCAGTCCGGATAAGTATATTCTAGTCTTAGAGAAGGAGGGTAACTCCGTGGCTAGAGACTAACTATATAGCGGAGTATATCGCTAGAAGCCGGAGTTAAGCCGGATTATTAGTTAAGGGCTACCCTTAACTAATAATCCGTACTAAATAGGGTCCGGTGAACCCACTAACGAAGGGGATAGGATATATTTTTATACGGATATAGAAATAAGTTATATAGAGTTACTTTCCGAGAAAATCCGGCCTAAAAATATTACTCGGTTATCGAGAAAAGATGACTTAGCCGCCCTAGTTACGGCGGTAAGGTACGCTACCTTTATATATAAATAAGACACGATAATAGAACGGCTTATAGCAGGCTCCACCGGCCTCTAAAGACGGTATTTATCCGGGGTATTAAAGGGATTTAGTATAGCCACCATATATAAAAGAAAGGGAGTTAAAGTACACCCTATAGATGACTCCGAAGCCCACCGAAAGGTCCCTAGGAATCTATTAGGGTATCTAGACTAGCGTGAACGAGTAATTATATAGTAGGCACTTCTTCCGGCCGTCCACCTAGGCCTTAACGCGTTTAATAGGCTAATAGAGCCTCGAAGGGTAACTATCCCGCTAGGAATACGTCTAACGCCTCTATATATAAGTTAGCTAAAGATTAGAATAGAGCTACGTCCTACGGAACTTAAGTTACTATATATGATCTTATTATATCGCGAGGAAGCACTAGTATGGGAATTCTTATACCTTAGTAAATTTAACGAAGAGGTGGCACCTCCGTAGGAGATCCGAACGGTAGAATATAAGATATAGTAGGCTAAGAACTTTAATATTCCTAGAGCCCTTTATAGGAAGGTACTTACGATCCTAAAAGAGCGTCTTAATAGCGGAAGGCTCGAGCCCTATAGTAGTCCTTATTAAAACGCCTATTTTCTCGTAGAAAAGAAGAAGGAAGCTAATAAGGAACGAGATTATAGGTTAATCAATTCGGCGATAGAAATCAACCGAGTTACCATTCGTAATACGGCCACGCCGCCCTTATATAAAGAATTCTCGGAGTACTTCACGGGGATAGCCGTCTTAACGTTTACCGACTTCTTCTTAGAATATAATTAGATTCTATTAGTAGAGTATTACCGAGACTTAACGGGGTTTATAACACCCCTAGGATTACTATACGGGATAATATTACCTTAAGGGGCCACTAATTTAGTAGCTTAGTTCGTTAGGATTATATTAACTATTATATAAGAACATATCCCGGAGAGGGCTCTACCATTCCTAGATAACTTAGGTATTAAAGGACCTACGACGAAATATAACTCTAAGGAGGCCCTATCTAGAATTTATAGGTATATCCTAGAATATTTAATTAACGTGGATAAGGTTCTTACGGATATAGAGCGCGCCGGATACGCCCTAAGTAGTAAGAAGACTTAGTAGTGTATTAAAGCCGCTAACGTTATAGAATACATCTGCGGTATTAAAGAGAGGCGACCGAGTAATAAAAAGGTTACTACTATTAGGGACTAGAAACCCTATAAAAACACGACGAATGTACGAGCCTTCCTTAGCGTTTATATATATTTCCGGATATAGATCCCCGGGTATACTATTATCGCATCGCTACTATTTATACTATTAAAGAATAAATCGGCCTAGTAGTAGATAGCTAAGGAGTAGACCTCGATGGACGCGCTAAAGATAGCTCTAACTACTACTCCCGCACTAATAACGTTACGGTATAGGATAGGTATAGAAGATATAATTCTAGTAGTAGACTCTAGTAACGTTAGGTGGGGGGCTACGTTAATGTAGGAGAACGAGGATTATAAATATTAGCTATCGCGGTATGATAGAGGAATATGGTTAAAAGCTAAGAGAAACTACGACACCGTGAAACTAGAGTACCGAGCCCTCCTCCACGCGTTATAGAAGTTCTAGTAATACCTCTATAGCACGTACTTTATTATAGAAATAGACACGAATACTCTAGTCGCTTAAATTAACCGTACTATAACTAACTTACTAGGGGCGCTCGTTACTAGGTGGCTCGCGTGGATTTAGCTATGGAACTTTATAGTTAGGTACGTACCTAGAAAGCGTAATGTAGTCGCCGACGGTATCTTATAGATGCACGAAGGAGAAGAACCACTAGACGTCCCTACCTTTAACCTAGACGAGTTCGTGGATATGGCTCTATATATAGACGTGCTAGAGACGTCGTTAATTAAGTCTATTAGCGGGAGAGATTACACGATAGAGATACTTAACTATACCGCCATTAAGTCTCCCTTAATAGATAAATATAGTAATAAATAGTAGAGGATTACGAAGTATCTTACTATACTTAAGAGGCTAACCGACCTAACCGACCGAGCGTATAAGGCCTTTATAACTAACTACCTAAAGTTCCTCGTGTGTAACCGAATACTCTAGCAGAGAGAAGATAGGCATCGCTAATATACACGAGTAATTAAGGATCCGAATACTAGGGCGCGTATAATTACTACTACTCACGACGAGATAGATTATAGAGGTAGCGAAGGGACCCTTAGAAGGATTAAGAATAAGTATTGGTAGGTAGGTATACGTAGAGACGTGCGATAGCACGTGAAAACCTATAATAAATATTAATAACGAAGTAAGCTCCTCGGAGGTCTTAATAAAGGGCTCTACCACGTTATAACGCCTATTCTTTAGTAAAGAATATACTTAGACGTAACGACACTACCACCTTCTATAGGGTATAGTAAAGTAGTATCTATACGAGAATAGCTAAGCGGATAGACTAAGGCGGAGGTATATACGGCGGCCACGTCCATAGTTATTATAAAGTTCCTCTTTAAGAACGTAATCTATAGATATGGAATCATTCCTAAAATTACCTATAACGGTAGTAGAGAAAATATAGGTACCATAGAGGAGCTCCTCCGACTCTATAGAATTCATTAGAAGGTTATATCTATATATAATCCCCGAGTAAATAGGATTATTAAGAGAAGTTTTATACTACTCGCTAATACTCTTACGAAGATAACTAATGGCGGATTCAAGAACTAGCCTGACCACCTCCATGCGGTCGTCTAGATAGATAGAATAACGACACGTACTAGTATAGGGTATAGTACCGTATACCTCGTGCTCGGCCATAAACCAATCATGCCTATTAAAGTCGAATTTAAGTCGCTCCGAATGCTCCCTTAGGACGAGGTGCGATTAATGTCTAACTTACTCGCTCTTTAAGCTAGATAACTTAAGAGAAGATCCGAGGATCTTAAGGAGGCCTATACCTACACGACACGAACGCGTAAGGAATTAAGAGAGACATGGAATAACGACTATTACCTTCGTTAAGAGTCGTTACTAGTCGATATAATTATCCTCCTATACGACTCGTAGCGATAGAAGGATATAGGGCGAAAGCTAAGGTAGTATTAGAGGGGGCCATATAGAATCCAGTCCGTGTTTAATTATACTTATAAGCTCGCGGAGCTTAATAGAGCCATGCTTAGAGGGACGTTTCCTAGCCATAGGTTAAAGAAATATTTTATAAGAAATGCGAGTAACGAGAGTCACGACGAGCCCTCGCGACTACTAATCGGAAGAATTACCGAGGAAAATAAGGAGAGTAGTAATAAGGAAAACTATTATAAATAACTCACGGAACACCTCGACGACGCCACACGAACCCGGGTGGAAGTGGTAATTCCTACTCCGTAAGGCTTTAATAGAGAGGAATATTTACGTTTCCCTAGAATCGACATCTCCTTCTAGGGGATAGAAGTTTTTTTAAGGAGGGAAGGGATACTTATAAAAGTAGTCTTATAACGATGAACTCCATTATCGAAAGAGGATAATAAACCCTATCATTACTATAAAATAATAAAACCCATTATTAAAGTAAGTAATGCTCGAAAGAAGACATAATGGCGTTTACGCGAAATTCCACCTACCACACATTAAAACCGGTCGTGTAATCGAAGCCTACCCATCGAAGGTCTATTTCGTTACTATAGAACGGGCCCCGTTAGGAACTAATAAGGAAGAAAAGAAGGAGGAGGTATAAGAGAAAAAGATACTTATAGGAAGTCTTATAAGGATAAGAATATACCCAGTATCTATTTATTTATAGATTCCGCCATATACCCGGTAGACACATTCATTTATAGATTTCCTATATACCTAGTATATATTCATTCATAGATTCGACACGTATACGGGCCTACGGCCGTTAGTAAGGATCATTTATAAAAATTACTATATACCCGGCATTCGAGGAGGCATAAAAAGAGAACTTAAGATAGTATATAACTCTTCCCTCTTACACCTCTCTATACCTCCTTAATTAATAAAACCTCCTCCTCTACTTCCGCCTCGCTTAAACTACCTCTCCTTAGAACGTAACTTACCGATAGAACTAATAATAATAATAGCCCTACCGAAGAAGAAAACGCCTACCCGTAAAGAGTTATAAGATCGTTAAGCACTAATAAGATAGACACGGTCCTAGTTAAGAGTCGTGAGTGCTAAAGTAGGGCCATTAACGGCTATCGTGGTATTAAGGCCATCTACTACTCTATACGGATAGGCTATAGAAGCTACGGAAATAAATAAGTCTACCATTAACTGAATTATCGCTATCCAGGACCCGTAAGAGCGATAGGACTATATTCTAGACACGTTTAATAATCTCCTTTACATTACTAGCCTTATAGAATAGCTCTTAAGTAGTATAGTTAACCTCTTCTAGGAAGCAGGAGCCGTAATAGGGTATAGTAAGGCAAAGATTAACTCCTCTATTCCGAAAGAAGTCCACGAGATAATTCGTCGTGGAAGAGATACTAACTCCCGTATCCTAAAAGCTAAAAATGTAATCCTATAAAACTAGCGAAAAGACCTCCCTAATAACGACGGCTAGTTACTCTAATCTACCCTCGGATAGCTCTAGTAAACATAGAACTTCATAGAAAAGCTAGTAGCGCTCTTACGAGTATAAACATGGGTAAGAGTAAGGAACTAGTTAAACGTATCTCTATGGTCCCGAATTGGCCAGGGATAGAAGGAAAGGAGAATTAAGGCATATCTTTAGAGCTCTAATATTAATACCGCCCTAGCCAGCGATAGTAACGAGAATAGCCTATCTCTCTAGTAACTCTCGAACTACTCTAGCCGATAAAATAAACTAACGTTCTATAATAAGACGGGACTTATTATCCCCGCTAGTTAATAGTTACGGATAAGTAGAATAGTTCATAGGCCCGTTAAATACTACCTATAAATTAAAGAGATAAGTATATTACCTCCACCTTAGACCTTACCGTCGCTAAAACTAGCGTAGGTAACGCCCGTGGTAAAGTCCCCTCCACGAAGCACGCCTTCTAGTTTAGTAGCACGTCGTCTCTTCGAAGCTAGTTATCCGTTTAAAGTAAGCATTCCTTCTACTACTACTAGTATACGTCCCTTACCGGGCTATGCGAGAACCTCTTTAGTACCTATTACGGCCACGCTAATAAAACCCACTCGCGGACGTGCCTCATCTACCGGCCCTTAGTAATTACTAGGGGCGCCTATATGATAATCCCCGGTTATTCTTAGTTCGTACCCTAAGATGATAGTATCGGTCGAGGAAGAGGACGAGCCTAAGAAGTATTAATACGCGCCTTTAGTAACGAAGACTTTTAAGGTAGCTATATTATTAAAGAAGAATTTCACGAGCATTAAGGGAATGGCCCTACTAGTACACTAGAAAGCGTAGATAGGTAATATGGCTATTCCGTATAAAGTCTACTATAAGCATTACTAAGATATGGCTAGAAAGAATAATATACTCGTTAGCGTGTCCCACTTAAACCTAGTAGCGAGACTTAAAATAGTATATAAGTTTAGAGATAACGTGGGGGCCCTTAAAGTTTATAAGGACTACTACACCTAGTTCGCGAAGTACGCGCGGCCACCTTATCCGATAGAGGCATTAGGTGTCTATTATTACTAGGCCCTAGAGACCCCGAAGCAAGTTATTAATATTAAAACCATCCTTACTAGTATCGCATTTATGATTTAGAAGGAGGACGGTAGAATAGGTAGGTAACTCTTTGACGAGTAGGAATGTACTAGAAGTATTAATATTAAAGGGCTCTTCGAGCCACTTAAAAAGACGACCTCTATACTTAATAAGAGTATTCTAGAACTCGCGAGGGATGAATTTAATATATATAAGTACTACTAGCGCATGTTTAATAAGAAATCGAACTACGGCTAGCTACGAACTATATACTACTCCTATATCTAATAGTTTATTAGGTAATGCCTACTTTACTAGCTCATCTATATCGCTCTTCGGCCCGATCTTAACTACTATCTAATCTCGTACCCGTACTATACGAAGTCCTAGGATAGAGGCGATAAGACGGGTTTTAAGTATCTCGATAACGCCATTAATCGAATCCTCGATCCTAGTAATAGACACGGGTTTAATATAATCTAGGGGAGTATTAGTCTCGACGACAAACGAAGTAACGACTATACTATAATCGTTCCCTACTTCTATAAGTTCTTAAATAAATAGTAGTCGAAGGCTAAGCTCCGCGAGGGGGTTAATTAAAACGGTATAATTACGGCTATTAACGATAAGATCTATAATACGGACGATAGGAAACGATTTAGTCCCTTCGTCCCGGTCCCCTACTAGTCCCTTAAAGTACG
>NW_022985551.1:441918-451553 GCF_010093815.1 Pseudovirgaria hyperparasitica
ATCCGGGCTAAGGTTTACCCGCGCCGAGAGGTTTACTAGGGGCGCATTTTATTCGTATTAAGGTCTTTCTTTTAGGCGTTCTTTACACGGTTTCTTACACGGTTACTATACTACTAAGGGTAGTAGTTCTATGGGCCGGGGAGGTATATATAGAAGGCCGCTCCTATAGCCCCATATGTATGTGTCCCTAGCTCGATTATATAGCTCATTATATATTTAAGGAGGGCGTTTTCCTTGGTCATTCTATATGACACGCTTCCCCTATCACTAATATTCGACGATTCGACCTTTCCTTACGTTCATGGGCCTCTATAGGTATTAATTATTAGGCTTAGCTATTAATAAATTAATTAAGAGTATTATATAGACCCGTCCTATCATAAAAGAGAACTAATAAGAAGTCGTGCGTTTAAAGAGAACTTATAATACCTAGGAGAGATACTTGTGAGTTCGTCGCGACTACTATACTAAGGACATAGCCATTTATAAAAAGGGACATACGTAGCGATGGCTCATCACACTATATTTTATATAACTTTAAAACTATCGGGTCTATCTTTTATAGATCCACGATTAACTAGGCGAGGTCTACTTAATATATACGCTAGGTACCATCGCCCTCCCTAATAGCGCCGATAAATGGCTTACTAGGGACTTCGGTACCATGTCTTTAGTTACCGGCTTCGGTCTTATAAATTCGATTACTAGTATTAGTATTAGTATCTTACTAATCGTTAGATAACTTATTATCTAACCTCGTCCTTAAGAGTTAGGCCTATAGCTACTCTAGGACCCTATAGCTACTATAATTCTAGGCGCCTTCTTTATAGTTAGGTCTTCTTAATATTCTATTAGCTAGATTTATACTTCTAGGTTAATAGTAGATTATAAAGTAGAAATTTATAAGCTACTTAGCCTATTAAATCTATTAATAATTTAAAACCGTCGTACTTATAAACCCCTTTAAGTTATAGTAATTAGTTAGTAACTTAACGTTATATATAGTACCTTTAAGATAATATTACTACTACTTAAACGACTCTACTATTACTAGTAGCTCTTAGTTATAAATAGTATATCTAGTCTCGACGTTAGCTATCTTACGTAAGAAGAACGTAACTAGATACTATTAGACCTTTTTAGACTCTATTAGTCTAGGCTAGGAGAGTATACCCGAGATTATAAATTCTAATATATTAGTTTCGACGCGAATAGATTTAGTTAGATCGAAGTATACTAGTAATAGGGCGGTTATAAATACTTCTTTAATCTTCTTAAAGGATGTTCTTTCAACCTTAGTTAATTTAATAGATTATAATTTAATATTACGCTGTTTCTATCTACCATAGACCGTAATAGACGAGTTAGTAGTAGTAGTATATATATTAAGTAGTACGGCTAAACGGGAGAAGTATTTAATAAATTTTTAGTAGTAGTTAGCGAAGCTAATAAAGACACATATATCTCGAACGGATTTTAGTTTAGACTAGTCTATAATAGTAGTAACTCTATCTCTCTCTATAGTTATACCTTAATTAGTAATAATGAAGCTAAGAAATTTAATATAGTTCTAATGGAACTTGCATTTAGATAGCTTAATATATAGCTTATACTTTTCTAGCCTATCTAGAACTACACGTACGTACTAGATATACTCCTCCTTATTATCTAAGAAGATAAGAATATTATCTAGGTACACGATATATATCGTGTCGAGTAGACCTACTAGCGCGTTATTAATATACTATGGAAGGCCGCTCCTGCAGCCCTACATGTATGTGTCCCTGGCTCGATTACATGGCTTCATTGTATATTTAAGGAGGGCGTTTTCCTTGGTCATTCTACTCGGCACGCTTCCCCCATCACTAATATTCGACTATTCGACCTTTCCTTACGTTTATAGGCCTCTATGGGTATTGATTATTAGGCTTAGCTATTGAAGAATTAATTGAGAGTATTATATAGACCCGTCCTATCGTAAAAGAGAACTAATAAGAAGTCGTGCGTTCAAAGAGAACTTATAATACCTAGGAGAGATACTTGTGAGTTCGTCGCGACTACTATACTAGGAACACAGCCATTTACTTAAGGGACACACGTGACGATAGCTTACCATAATTTTAGAGGTTGTACCCGGACTACGAACTTATAGAGGGAGATTAGGACTCCGAAACTAGCTTAGGGGAAGTATATGGCGTGCCTAATAAGGCAGTCTAGACTTACTAGATCGAAGCTACGAGTCCGGAAAACAGGGAGTCCGGAGTCGCTAGGGGCTAGCCTCTTAAAAGAAGCCGCAAAAAGCATACGCATACTAACACGGGTGATAGCGCGACTCGAAAATGTCTCAGGGGAATAGGATATAAAATAGGGCCAGATGAAGCAGCAAAGAAGAGTTCAAAAACGATAAATATAACCTGTTTAGTACTACCATAGCTATTATTTATAAACACGGCTACACGAGTATACTACTTTAGGAACGCCTTACACGAAGATAATAATATAAGTAGGGTACCGTGAACCTTATATCGATAAAGACGATAGTAATAGTTTACCTTATAAAGGGATTAGTTAACATGGAGAAGGGATGATAGGTGTTATAGGTAGGCGTATTAGGCCAACCTTTAGTTAAGGTAATCCCTTAACTAATAACCTTACCCCTAGCGTCTCCACTAGTATACCTACTACTAGTAATAGTGCGATAGAAGCTTAAAATAACGACCTAGTAACTCGTAGAGAGATGCTTAACTTCTTTATAGCATTTACGCGATAAGGAAGGATAGTACCTCTATCTACCCTAGCCCCCGAGCGCTTTAAAGGAATAAATATCACGGCCTTCCTTCGGAAGTACGAGAACATATATATAAACTACGAAGTTCCGCCTAATAAGAAGATAACCTCCCTACTATTATACTACGAGGACTATCTCCGTCCTACTATTAAAGGAATAAGTAGGTTTTAGAAATAGTAGTGGGCCATACTACGTAAAGAATTATTAAAGGAATTCTCTCTATTTGACTCTACCCTCGAGGAAGGCACTATCCACTTTATCCGAAAATACGTGGAAATGGTTAAAGTAGACCCATCCTACTCTCTCCCTATATACTACTCCCGGTATCGTATTATCATAGAGAAACTTATGGCTAAAGGAAGCCTAAGCTCGTATTCGCGAATAGAGCTCTTCCTAGAAGGGCTACCTAATAGTCTTAAGGCTCGGGCTATAGAGAAATGTTAACTTACGATGGAAGTACATAGTTATAACTAGGTAATTATCTATAGCTTCGTATCACGAAAGACTAGAGCACTTAAGGAACTAGCTCGTATTAATAAGTACTTAGCCGCATAAGAGCTAGCCATAGCCATATACTATAAATCAAAGATAGAGAGTAAGAAGACCGGCTTAGAAGAGTAGTTACATGAAGAAAGAAGAACTAATAAATTTAACTACCCCTCTCTAGTCGTAGTATACGTCGCGCTAGAATCGGATAAGTTTAACGAGATAGTAGAAAGATTTAGTAAACTAGACCTTACGTTAATTAAGATAAAGTCCTACTTTACCTCTAATCCCTTATTTCTATCCCTTAAGAAGTACGAACCTAAGCTACTTTCGGCTATTATTAACTAGTAGGCGCGAAGGCTAAATCTTTTAGTACATCCCTAAGTACGAGGCATGCCTATGGAACCAACGCAAGTTTATCTATAGAATTATATATAGAATAGAGAATACGTCTCTACCCGAGACTCCTAAGAAGGCGTTATAGCCTAGGATAGGCCTCGAAGACCGATCGTGTGCATTACGTACGGAGGAGATTACCTAATATATAGATGTCCGGAGATAGTAGGATACATTAGAGACGGATTACTAAATGTTAACGGGGTGCGAGTATTCTAAGGGCGTTTTAGGGCGAACGGAGAAGAAATCCTATTACTACCCTCCTCGGTAGGGCTATAAGCTACTCTATAAGCTATCCGGAACTACGTAGTAACGGTTTAAAACGGCCTAAGCTAGTACGGAGGAGGAGTAAAGGTTTCTATATCTATAGTAAACATTAACGCTTTATAGGGAGTACTAGTATATAGTATTAGTATAAAACCTACGAAGGGTCCCTACCAGGCCTCGGCGGATAGTAATTCGGAAGAAGAAGTTACGTCGCCCGAGAGTAAGAAAGATAGATATATAGAATTCCACGAACGCTTCGACGTGGCTAGTAATAGATATATCCACGAGAAGATAGCCCTAGAAGAGCCTACTATACTCGTAATATCTAGAAGGGGGATTACGAAGAGTATACCTAATTATACTAAGGAAAGAAAGATCGCCCGTCTCCGTGGAATACGTGAAGGGTAGTATATAAGGATTATCGAGGAATAGGAGGACGGCGAGAAGAGTAGCGACTAGAGAACGTCTAAATAAGAGCCAACGGCGCCGGAGGATAAGATAGATGAAGGGGATAGCCTAAATCCTAGTTAAAAGGCATGTATCCGAGGCGTTAAGCTTAATAACTATCTACGCGAAGGATAGCGGCTAAGTATAGAAGCTAGCGAAGCATGGCTAGTGCGCGTTCTAGGGATAACCATGAATATTACTATTAGCGAACTATTAAGCCTTAATAGCGACTTACGTCGCGCGGTGTTCAAGAAGGGCGCCTCCGACTTTATAGCTAGAGAGGTCCGCGAGGCTTAAGAAGAGAGAGCCGCGAAGAAAGGAAGAAACGACTATGCTATGGCTCCCGAGATAAATAAACTTAACGTATTAGTACCCCTCTATGCTATAGGGACGGCTATCACGTAACGAGATATTAATTAGCTTAAGGAAGGGATAGTAAGGCTAGTGGCCGAGTGTCTAAGGTACCCTGTGGAAGTTGGTCCTAAAAGGGCGACTAGTATAGCACTATTCGATAGTGGCGCATAGGTAAATGGTATTCGACTAGATGCTACGAGGCGTCTTAGGCTAGCGATATCTTCGCTTCTACTATATATAAAGAACTCGAGTTTAGTTAGCGCTACTTAGCATAGTACTCTATTCGTGGGAATAGTATAGTAATACCCTATCCGTATAGGTCGGATCGTTATAGCCACTTCGATATTCATGTATAGCGAACTCAATTATAACCTTATCCTAGGGGAGCCATATGCTAGATAGGCCTTACTTATAGTATAGAGGTTAGCCTCCGGGTAAGTACTCTTAATAGTTAACTCCGTATATAGATAAGAATATATAACCTTTGAAACCAGCCCGGACGAGTATATTCTAGTCTTAGAGAAGGAGGGTAACTCCGTGGCTAGAGACTAACTATATAGCGGAGTATGTCGCCGGAAGCTAGAGTTAAGCCGGATTATTAGTTAAGGGCTACCCTTAACTAATAATCCGTACTAAATAGAGTCCGGTAAACCTACTAACGAAGGGGATAGGCTATATTTTTATACGGATATAGAAATAAGTTATATAGAGTTGCTTTCCGAGAAAATCCGGCCTAAAAATGTTACTCGGTTATCGAGAAAAGATAACTTAGCCGCCCTAGTTACGGCGGTAAGGTACGCTACCTTCGTATATAAATAAGGCACGATAATAGAACAGCTTATAGTAGGCTCCACCGGCCTCTAAAGACGGTATTTATCCGGGGTATTAAAGGGATTTAGTATGGCTACTATATATAAAAGAAAGGGAGTTAAAGTACACCCCGTGGATGACTCCGAAGCCTACCGAAAGGTTCCTAGGAATCTATTAGGGTATCTAGACTAGCGTGAACGAGTAATTATATGGTAGGTACTTCTTCCGGCCGTCTACCTAGGCCTTAACGTATTTAATAGGCTAATAGAGCCTCGAAGGGTAACTATCCCGCTAGGAACACGTCTAACGCCTCTACGTATAAGTTAGCTAAAGATTAGAATGGAGCTATATCCCGCGGAACTTAAGTTACTATATATAATCTTATTATATCGCGAGGAAGTACTAGCATGGGAATTCTTACACCTTAGTAAATTTAATAAGGAGGTGGCACCTCCGTAGGAGATCCGAACGGTAGAACATAAGGTATAGTAGGCTAAGAACTTTAATATTTCTAGAGCCCTTTATAGGAAGGTACTTACGATCCTAAAAGAGCGTCTTAATAGCGGAAGGCTCGAGCCCTATAGTAGTCCTTATTAAAACGCCTATTTTCTCGTGGAAAAGAAGAAGGAAGCTAATAAGGAACGAGATTATAGGTTAATTAATTCGGCGATAGAAATCAACCGAGTTACTATTCGTGATGCGGCCACGCCGCCCTTATATAAAGAGTTCTCAGAGTACTTCACGGGGATAGCCGTCTTAATATTTACCGACTTCTTCTTAGAATATAATTAGATTCTATTAGTAGAGCATTACTAAGACTTAACGGGGTTTATAACGCCCCTAGGATTACTATATGGGATAATATTACCTTAAGGGGCCACTAATTTAGTAGCTTAGTTCGTTAGGATTATATTAACTATTATATAAGAATATATCCCGGAGAGGGCTCTACCATTTCTAGATGACTTAGGCATTAAAGAACCTATAACGAAATATAACTCTAAGGAGGCCCTACCTAGAATTCATAGGTATATCCTAGAATATTTAATTAACGTGGATAAGGTTCTCGCGGATATAGAGCGCGCCGGATACACCCTAAGTAGTAAGAAGACTTAGTGGTATGTTAAAGCCGCTAACGTTATAGAATACGTCTACGACATTAAAGAGAGGCGACCAAGTAATAAAAAGGTTACTACTATTAGGGACTAGAAACCCTATAAAAACACGACGAATATATGAGCCTTTCTTAGCGTTTATATATATTTCCGGATATGGATCCCCGGGTACGCTATTATCGCATCGCCGCTATTTATACTATTAAAGAATAAATCGGCCTAGTAGTAGATAGCTAAGGAGTAGACCTCGATAGACGCGCTAAAGATAGCTCTAACTACTACTCCCGCACTAATAACGTTACGGTATAGGATAGGTATAGGAGATATAATCCTAGTAGTAGACTCTAGTAACGTTAGGTAGGGAGCTACGTTAATATAGGAGAACGAGAATCGTAAATGTTAGCTATCGCGGTATAATAGAGGAATATAGTTAAAAGCTAAGAGAAACTACGACACCGTGAAGCTAGAGTACCGAGCCCTTCTCCACGCGTTATAGAAGTTCCGGTAATACCTCTATAGCACGCACTTTATTATAGAAATAGACGCGAATACTCTAGTCGCTTAAATTAATCGCACCGTAACTAACTTGCTAGGGGCGCTCGTTACTAGGTGGCTTGCGTGGATTTAGATGTAGAACTTTATAGTTAGGCACGTACCTAGGAAGCGTAACGTAGTCGCCGATAGTATCTTACGGATATATAAAGGAGAAGAACCACCAGACGTCCCTACCTTTAACCTAGACGAGTTCGTGGACATAGCTCTATATATAGACGTGCTAGAGACGTCGTTAATTAAGCCTATTAGCGGGAGAGATTACATGATAGGGATACTCGACTATACCGCCATTAAGTCTCCCTTAATAGATGAATATAGTGATAAATGGTAGAGGATTATAAAGTACCTTACTACACTCGAGAGGCTAACCGACCTAACTAACTAAGCGTATAAGGCCTTTATAACCGACTACCTAAAGTTCCTTATGTATAACCGAATACTCTAGCGGAGAGGAGATAGGCATCGCTAATATACACGAGTAATTAAGGATCCGAATACTAGGGCGCGTATAATTACCACTACTTATGATAAGATAGATTATAGAGGTAGCGAAGGGACCCTCGGAAGGATTAAGAATAAGTATTAGTAGGTAGGTATACGTAGAGACGTGCGATAGCACGTGAAAACCTATAATAAATATTAACGACGAAGTAAACTCCTCGGAGGTCTTAATAAAGGGCTCTACCACGTTATAACGCCTATTCTTTAGTAAAGAATACACTTAGACGTAATAATACTACTACCTTCTATAGGGTATAGTAAAGTGGTATCTATACGAGAATAGCTAAGCGGATAGACTAAGGCGGAGGCATGTGCGGTAGCCACGTCCATAGTCGTCGTAAAGTTCCTCTTTAAGAACGTAATCTATAGATACGGAATCATTCCTAAAATCACCTATAATAGTAGTAGAGAAAATATAGGTACTATAGAGGAGCTCCTCTAACTCTATAGAATTTATTAGAAGGTTACGTCTACGTATAATCCCCGAGTAAATAGAATTATTAAGAGAAGTTTTATACTACTCGCTAATACTCTCGCGAAGATAACTAATAGCGGATTCAAGAACTAGCCCGACCACCTCTATACGGTCGTCTAGGTAGATAGAATAACGACACGTGCTAGTATAGGGTATAGTACCGTATACCTCGTGCTCGGCCATGAACTAATCATGCCTATCGAAGTCGAATTCGAGTCGCTCTAAATGCTCCCTTAGGACGAGGTGCGATCGACGTCTAACTTACTCGCTCTTCGAGCTAGATAACTTAAGAGAAGGTCCGAGAATCTTAAGGAGGCCTATACCCACGCAATACGAACGCGTAAGGAATCGAGAGAGGCATAGAATAACGACCATTACCTTCGTTAAGAGTCGTTACTAGTTAATACGATTGTCCTCCTATACGACTCGTAGTAATAGAAGGATATAGGGCGGAAGCTAAGGTGGTATTAGAGGGGGCTATATAGAATCTAGTCCGTGTTTAATTATACTTATAAGCTCGTAGAGCTTAATAGAGCTATACTTAGAGGGACGTTTCCTAGCTATAGGTTAAAGAAATATTTTATAAGAGATACGAGTAACGAGAGTCACGATAAGCCCTCGCGACTACTAATCGGAAGAATTACCGAGGAAAATAAGGAGAGTAGCGATAAGGAAAACTATTATAAATAACTCACGGAACACCTCGACGACGCCACACGAACCCGGGTGGAAGTGGTAATTCCTACTCCGTAAGACTTTAATAGAGAGGAATATTTATGTTTCCCTAGAATTAACATCTCCTTCTAGGGGATAGAAGTTTTTTTTAAGGAGGGAAGAGATACTTATAAAAGCAGTCTTATGATGATAAACTCCATTATCGAAAAAGGACGATGAACTCTATCATCGAAAGAGAATGATGAACCCTATTATTACTATAAAATAATAAAACTCATTATTAAAGCAAGCAATGCTCGAAAGAAGACATAATGGCGTTTACGCGAATTCTACCTACCATATATTAAAGCCGGTCGTGTAATCGAAGCCCACCTATCGAAGGCCTATTTTATTACTATAGAACGGGCCCCGTTAGAAACTAATAAGGAAGAAAAGAAGGAGGAGGTATAGGAGAAAAAGATACTTATAGGAAGTCTTATAAGGATAAGAATATACCCGGTATCTATTTATTTATAGATTCCGCTATATACCCGGTAGACACATTCATTCATAGATTTCCTATATACCTAGTACATATTTATTCATAGATTCGACACGTATACGGGCCTACGGCCGTTAGTAAGGATTATTTATAAAAATCACTATATACCCGGCATTCGAGGAGGTATAAAAAGAGAACTTAAGATAGTATATAACTCTTCCCTCTTACACCTCTCTATACCTCCTTAATTAATAAAACCTCCTCCTCTACTTCCGCCTCGCTTAA
>NW_022985551.1:451933-453038 GCF_010093815.1 Pseudovirgaria hyperparasitica
GTATAGTTAACCTCTTCTAGGAAGTAGGAGCCGTAATAGGGTATAGTAAGGTAAAGATTAACTCCTCTATTCCGAAAGAAGTCTACGAGATAATTCGTCGTGGAAGAGATACCAGCTCCTATATCCTAAAAGCTAAAAATATAATCCTACAAAACTAGTAAAAAGACCTCCCTAATAATAATAGCTAGTCACTCTAATCCGCCCTCGGATAGCTCTAGTAAATATAGAACTTTATAGAAAAGCTAGTAGCGCTCTTACGAGTGCGGACATGGGCGAGAGCGAGGAACTAGTTAAACGTATCTCTATGGTCCCGAATCGGCTAGGGACAGAAGGGAAGGGGAATTAAGGTATATCTTTAGAGCTCTAATATCGATACCGTCCTACCTAGCGATAGTAATAAGAACGGTCTATCTCTCTAGTAACTCTCGAACTACCCTAGCCGATAAAATAAACTAACGTTCTATAATAAGACGGGACTTATTATCCCCGCTAGTTAATAGTTATAGATAAGTAGAATAGTTCATAGGCCCGTCGAATACTACCTATAAATTAAAGAGATAAGTATATCGCCTCCGCCTTAGACCTTACCGTCGCTAAAACCAGCGTAGGTAACGCCTACGGTGAAGTCCCCTCCACGAAGCACGCCTCCTAGTTTAGTAGTACGTTGTCTCTTCGAAGCTAGTCGTCCATTTAAAGTAAGTATTCCTCCTACTACTACTAGTATACGTCCCTTACCGGGCTATATAAGAACCTCTTTAGTATCTATTACGGCCACGCTAATAAAACCCACTCGCGGACGTGCCTTATCTACCGGCCCTTAGTAATTACTAGAGGCGCCTATACGATAATCCCTAGTTATTCTTAGTTCATACCCTAAGACGATAGTATCGGTCGAGAAAGAGGACGAGCCTAAGAAGTATCGATACGCGCCTTTAGTAATAAAGACTTTTAAGGTAGCTATATTATTAAAGAAGAATTTCACGAGTATTAAGGGAATGGCCCTACTAGTACGCTAGAAAGCGTAGATAGGTAATATAGCTATTCCGTATAAAGTCTACTATAAGCATTACTAAGACGTGGCTAGAAAGAATAATATACTCGTTAG